>NC_037308.1:13611630-14211630 GCF_001040885.1 Strongyloides ratti
TTTGTAGAATTTAATTATCCATTTCCTAACTTTAAAGATATAAACTAATTTAAATTAAATATATTGAATCAATGGATGAAGCTCCAATTGTTACACCACCTTTTGTTTCATTTGACTTTTTTGTTCTTAAAAGATATCCTCCAGAATAGTTAAAATATTCTTGATTTGTTGTAATATTTCCTAAATAAGTACCCATTATACCTAATTCACTAACAACTTCTGACTCTTCATATTCTTTTCCACTAACCATAATATAATTCTATAAAAATAATTATAATATTGTAAATAATATTTTTAAAAAATTAAAACTTACTTTACTTTTCATAGGATTTAAACGTTCCATTAATATACATGATTTTAATTTCTCTACATCATTCATTTTTTCAATTATATCATCATCAAAATAATTTCCAGCACCTCCTTCTAATTGTTCTTTAAGTACATAATCTTTACAATTATTAATAACTTTTTTTTTTATCTCATCCATATTATCATTTAATGACCACATCATAGCAAATGTCTTTTTAACATCTTTTATTTCTTCTATATCGTTTAAAAATTTTTCAACAACACCATTCTCTATTAACACTTGTTGGATTCTTTTTGTATTTGCTAATTGTAAACCTATCCATGGTGATTTGATAGCACAAGATTTTTCAATAAGAAGTCTACTATTCCAATCTTCTTCATCTATATAATTTTCTGGTGAATAGCCAGTTCTAAAATAAACAACACCAATTTCATAAATATCATCCATTATTAATTCATAATTCTTTCCTAATTTTAATCTATTTCTACATTCAGAAAGAGGAATTCTTATTGTTTTACATTTATATGAGGTAAAATAATCTGTAGCATATTGAATATGTCGATGATCAAGTTGATTTTTATTGGTATCCTCAACCAATTGAAGAACATATGCATTAGTATTTCCGTACATTTTCCATGCTTCAGCAAGACCTTTACCTACAGTATCATTACCTCTATTAGATGGATGATTATCTTCATTATAGATGTTAGAAAAATTTCTAAGAATATGTTTATGCATTTGTGTAGTTATTTGACTTAAACTAGCCATTCCTGCTGCAATATTATTTACCTCAATTTGTTTTAATTCATATACAATTTTATTTGGATTTGAAGTATTAACATGACAAAAATAGTCAGATCTTTGAAGAAGTAATGTTATAGGTTGTTTTAAACTTTCTTTCATAACAATATCATAAATATTAAAAAGTTTTTTTGTAAAATCATCTGTATCAATGACACATTTTAAGGATGATTTTAAAAATTCATAATCTAAAGAAATTTTAAAATATAATTTATTCATAATTGGTTGAACTTTTAAAGCTTGGATATAAAGATTTTTTGGAAATGGACTTGGTAATAATGTAATTGGAGCATGTTGAACAATATCACTGGAATCTTTAGAATTAGATAAACGTAATATATTTCCATGAACAACAGCAAAATCTTTAGCTTCATCAATTATATAATTAAATAATTTTGGATTATTATTTTTAATTGTAGAAAATTCTTCATATAGATTCATTTTACTATAAATTATATATATATATATATATTAAACGATAAAATAAAACTAAATAAGTAAAATAACACAGATTATATACTTGTTAAAATGATTAAATTTAACCAATAGATAATAAACACTAATAAAAGTGAATAAAATAGTACAAAGTTTTGTGTAAATTTTATGATAATATTAAAAAAGTAAAATATTAATAATTAAAATTTTGTGATAAATTTGTGCAAACTATAAAAATAGATTAAATAAGTTTGAAATAAATGACATTATAAATATATTATAATAATATTTATTACATAATTTAGCATTTAATAAATTTTCTCTAGACTATAAATATTGTTATAAAATAAAAAATATTAAAAATCAGGAAATTTTTTTGTAAATAAAAAAGTCTATCTCAAATATTTATTTTAATTTTTACTTTTATACATAGTATATATTTTTAATATAAAAATAGATACACAAAATTTAAATTAAAAATAAATAATAAAAAAACATTTAACAAAGAAATATGAAACAAAAAAAAATATTTTTCTTAATTATTTCTTCTACAATGAGGAGTTAATTCAAGACGAAAAAAAGTATCAGGACATTTTCTATATTTAAATCTAACAAATCCTTTTGGAACAGTTAATTTATGTACATCTTTTAAATGAGTTGATAAGGCATTTGAAAATAAAAATACACCATTTTTTTTAATTGTTTTAGATGATGTTTTAACATCTTTAGTGTCTTTTTCTACTTCACATATATGACACATATAGAGATCAGTTGTAAATGGTTTCTGATGAGCTGAGGTAAAATGCCTTTTTAATGATGGTAAATATTCAAATTTAGCTGAACATTCAGAACATTTTATTTCTTTTTCACCTGATAAACATAACTCTTCATGACCTTTTAATGATGTTTTTGTATAATATTTTTTGTTACATCTTCTACATTTATATTCTTCACCATCTCCATGAACATTACTTACATGCCTAGCTAATGTACTTGGACAACTCATTTTAGCATGACAAATTAAACATTCATAATCTTTATAGTGTCTTTTACTATGACTTTCTAAAATTTGTTTATCTTTAAATTTTTTACAACAATAATCACATGTATATTTTGCATCATTTTCATTTTTAACTTTTCTATTCATATGATCACGAAGTCTTGTTGATTCTAAAAATCTTTCTCCACAATAAGGACATGCACATTTTTTTAATAATGTATGAGTATTGACATGTTTACCAAAATTAAATTTTTCATCATAAATCTCAATACAATCATTCCATTGACATTGATAAGTAATATTATCATTTTTTCTTTTTCTTGGATATGAATTAACATGCTTATCAACATGTGTATAAAATTCAATAACACTATAAAATGTTTCTTTACATCCTCTCCAACGGCATATTAAAGGACATTCATCAGATACTTCTGATGGTTGTTTAGCAAAACCACATCCATCAAAAAAATCCCATTTAACTTTTTCTGCTAAATATTTATAACCCATATATTGAAGTTTAAGTAAATATAAATGATAAGAGATATGTAATTTAAATTCATGAACAGATTTTAACTGTACACGGCACCCATAAATTTGGCAAACAATTATTGATAAACATGATATATGACTTTCAATAGCTTTACAATGTTCATGAACATGAAATAATATTTCATTTTCAGTATAACATTGATAAGCACAACTATGCCATTGACATTTAAAGTAAAATAAGTTATTTGAAGAAATTGTGTTTTGGTTAGAAAAATCATCTAACAATTGATATATTTTTTTTAATGTATACCAACTATGTTGTCCAAAAGGATTTTCACCTTGAGGATTATTATCAAAATCATTTATTGTTGTCATTAAAAAAAATAAAAATATGAATAGAAAAAAAAAAAATAAAGTCTTAAGTAAATTATTATAACTGGAAAATTTAATAAATATAAACAAATTAAGAAAGATACATAAAATAAAACACAAAGTTGGAATTACGCTTATTCTCTTTAATGTAAATACAAAAAAAAAGATAATAAATATTATTGTTTATTTTTAGTATTATTATTTTTTTTTTATAAAAAAATTAAATTTTTATTTAACTTGTTATTATACTATGAAATTGTTTAATTTTTTTTTAATCAAACAAAATAAAATTGAAATGTAACATTTAATTAAATTAAATAAATATTAAGATATTAAAAAATATGTTTTTTATTTTATTTTTAAAAAATGATATAAAATATATTATCCTATGACAAGATAAAATATTTTTTTACTAATTAACAAAAAAAAAGTTTGATTAAAATTAAAGATAATTTAGTATGTCCTAATTTATACAATGTTACACTAAATATTACCAATTTTTATAAAACCTTTTTTGAAACAAAAAATTTCTTTTTAATTAAAATGATAAGAAAGATATTTTTATTTGATTTAAATGTTATATAATAATGAAAAGAAATTAGGAGAGAAATATCAAGATTATAATACATACATCAATTATATATGTAATAGACATTTTTTAATTTTAAACTATTATTAATTATTCTATTAATTAGTAAAAAAAAATTTTATTTGTAGTTTTAGTTTCCATCTATTTTCCTATTTTATTTTATATATATAATTATTTTCGGTTATTAAATAATATATAATTAATTAATATAATTTAATATATTAAAATTTTTTTACTAATAACATAAAAAAATATGGTTGATGTATTTAATGAAAAAAAAAGAAAACATTCCTGTAGTGGTTATGAGGCAATATCAAAACTTACAGAGCTTGTTGAAAATGTTAATACCAATAATTATATACCTAAAATTTATCATTGTTTAGAAGATAACAAAATACCACATAAAAAGAAATGTACAAAAAATATTAATCATTGTTCTAATAATTTTATGATAAATTATACCACTAATAATTCTTTTAAAATAATTACTTATAATGATAAATCTTATCAATTAGAAAATATATTATATAATAATTTATTATCCAGTATATTTTTTTATCAAAATCCAGAATTTAGATTATGGACAGTTCAATAAAAATATTATTTTATGTAATAAAATCTTTTTATATTCAAAATTATCTAATTTTTTTTTATTTAAAAATTTGAATAAAATTATTATATAAAATTATATATATTTTTAAAAGTTAAGATATTCAACAAATTTTTTTGTTTGAATGATTATTTTTATTAAATTTTTTTTTATCATCATTTTTCAATTTTTTTTTCTTACTTTCTGTGGGAGACAAAGAAAACCTAATGATAGAAAAGAAAAATTATTGTCAAGTGAAAGTAACTTATCAAATCAAGAAAAAGTATCTCAAAATAATGATGGTGTTGTTTCAAATCGTATTGTAGAAAATGATGTAAGTAATAAAGAAAAATTTAGTTATAGGAGAAATGAAAATATATCAGAAAAGAAATGTAATGTAAAAGTTGATAAAAGTCGCAATTATAAATCGTTATCTCCAGTAGAATTAGATGAAAATAATTATACAGGTAAGGATATGAATAAAGAACCACAAGTAGAAAGTAATAATTTTAAAAACACACCTATAAATAAAGAAAATGATTTTAATTTATATTTTGGTTTGGAAGCAAATAATAAAATACAACAAAATGTAGTACCTCAAGATGACTTAATAAAAAAAGATAATGTATCAATTAAACAATTTCCTCAAAATTGTCAAACACCAAATAATATTGTTGGAAGTAATAATATATATAATCAAAAAAACAATAATAATGTTGCGTTAGCTGAAAAGCCTGAAAATAAAAATAAAACATATGAAGCATTAAGTAACATAAATTATGATGACAAAAGAAATCCTATAATAAATCCACCTCCACCACCACCACAGCAACAACAATCACCTGAAATAAAAAATGAAAAAGCTCCTGAAAATAATGATTTATATGTCAATTTGGATCCTGCAGAAAACATTCCTCCACCACCACCTCAACCAGCTGAAAAATTAATAAAATGTGAAGTAAATAAAGTAGTAAATGAACAAAAAATTGAATTAGCTCCTGTGCTTACAAAAAAAATTTCTCAAGCGCGGAAAAAAAAAACATCAGCAAATGATAAAAAATGCCAACAAGAGGGAAGTGAAAATCAATCACAAAATAGGGGTACTAAAAAAAGTACTACAAATTTAAGTAAGCACAATAGAAGAAAAAAAACAACCCTAAAAGATACTAGCAATAAAAATCTTTCAAAAAGAAAAAATAAATAAATATGTATTACATATAATATTAATAAAAAATTACTTCTTAATTATTTAATAACAAGTTCTAATGATAACATAAAAAAAAATGTATGAATGTACTTCAAATGGTTTTTTTTTAAGTAAACTTATTGTTAACATTCTATTGTTGTTTTATTTTTGTATTAAAATGTTGACATGTCGACATTTTCATTCAAGTTTATCAAATAGAACTTTTTGTTTGAAGATAGATAAAAATCACATACATTTTTCAATTATAATAACGACAGTTGATGGTAACTTAACCTTGAATTATTATTACTAAAATAATATATATATGTATATATATAAATATAGTGTTAATAAAAGATCTTATATTAATTAATCTAAGTGTTGTAAGTTATCTTTGTATTTTATTATTATTATTTCAAAAAAGATGAATAACGAAGAGATAGTTAGTGAAAGGAAAAGAAAAAGTATGGAGGACTTATTTAAATTTGAAAAGTATACGGTTATTTTATGTTTATTATTGCAATTTATGATACTTAATCAATTGGGAAATTTATTTTTCATGTCATTTTCAGGATTACCACCAAAAATTGTAAGATGTGGAGATATTGAATTTGATGGTTTAAGTGAAAAAGAAATTTGTAATGAGTATGAAAAAATTAAAAATAATGTTAATGGTAGTATTTGTGATCCTGAAATTGAGTATGAATTTAAAAGTGTTAATGTTGAATTTAAATATTTATGTAGTGATAGAATTAAAATGAAAAATTGTATTTCTCTTGAAATTGTTGGTGTCATATTAGGATCATTAATAGGAGGTTTATTAAGTGATAAAGTTGGAAGAAAACGTATAATATTGTTTGCAATTACTGGAAGTTGTGTATTTGGATTTTTAGTTTCTTTTACATATGGATTAACTGATTTTGTAATATTTAGATGTGTAATAGGATTTTTTAATGGTGCTTCATTAGCTGTTTTGCCAGTTTACATTATTGAAATGATTAATAAAAAAGATCGTCTCTGGATTTTGAATGTCATTACCTGGGCTCCGACGGCAGTCATATTTTCAATGTTAGCTTTCATTGCTAAGGACTGGAGAATTTTAGCTCGAATATCTTCAGGCTTAGCAATTCCAGCACTTATATTAGTTTGGTTTGTAGAAGAAAGCCCACGATGGTTAATACAGCAAAAAAAAATTGAAAAATCACGCGAAAGTTTAAAAAAAATTTGTAAAATTAACTATGGAAAAAAAGTAAATATTGATGAAGTTGTTGATGAGGCAATAAAAGATGAATTAATAAAACATAAGGAATCAATAATTAAGAATAAAACAAGTTATTCATTTAAACATTTATATTCAACATTAGAATTTACAGGTTACTCAATTGCATTAATTCTTATCTTTTTCACTGGTTCATTTTCAAAATATGGTATTGTATATAATATGGAGAATGTTTCTGGTTCACCATACATGAATGTTATACTTATTGGTTTATTAAGATATGTTATGAATCTATCTGTTGCTTTTTGTGATGTTAAATTTAAAGCTATTGGAAGAAGGCATATTATGATAACTTTTATCCTTGGAATAACAATATCAACAATTATTATTGGCATTTTAAATAATATAGGTAATTTTATTTTTATATAAATATAAAAAATATTTTTCATATATACTTTAGGAAAATCAATTGAATATGGATGGTTAATACGAATCTTACAAATTTCTGTTGTAGGATTTACTTCACAATTTTATGTTGTTGGAGCATTATGCTCAGCTGAACTTTTTCCAACACCAATAAGAAATATGGCTAATGCTCAATTACAATTTTTTTCTAGAATTGGTACAGTTGTATCCCCATATCTTTTTTATTTACCACATCCATATATATCTTTGTGTTTACTAACTCTTATTACTGCAACAGTATTTTACTTTATTATTCCAGAAACAAAAGGTATACCACTTCCAGAAAATATGCCATCTTTAAAAAGTGACAAAGAAAATAACGAAGAACTAAAAAATATGATTAATAGTTGAAACTTTTATTAATTAGAATATAAATTGTGAAAATAGATAAAAAAAAAATTATAATTTTTTTAATGGTAAAAAAAATTTACAAAAAAGCATATTAAATAATAAAAAACTTTAATAATATTTTTATATATAATTATTTAAACTTAAACTTTTTTTTAATTCTATTGAATATTTATATTTTTATCAATAAACATGTGATTACCATTATATTTCTTATTTAGAATCAAATGATTTGTTAAACTATTGTGTAATTTTTTAAATATTTTCTAATAATTACAAATAGTTCTATTTATAAATATCTAAGAAATACAATTTTTTAATTTAAAAAAAATAAAGTTACTACTCTAAAAATAAAAAATTATGAAATTATTCAAAATCTATGTAAAAAAAACTATGTTAACTAATCCTTCTAAATCTGGCTCAAAAAATGAAAACATTGATATTAATATCAATCTTACATTAAAAACAATTTAACAATAGCATTGAAAAGTTGGAAACAATAAAAATTGAAAACAAATATTTTCCTCATTTGCTATATCTCTTTTTAAAATAGAAAAAATAACAATCTAATTTTTGGATTCATCTACTATTCATTTTTCATTTAGGGGTTATGTTTATATTTATTTCATATATTAAACAATTACTAAGAAATAAAAAATGATGACAATAGATTAAGCGCGCAAAAATACTCAACAATTTATCTCAAGAACGGTTGAAATTTAGAAAATATTTTCAACATAGACTATAGCTCAAATGTCTTAAGAAGTCTAGCGCATTTAGTCTCATGCTTCTAGGACCACATTTACTTGAGTTATGAGCTTTGTACTTGAAACTTTTTCAAGATACATTTTACATCATATCTTGAGATCAAGAAAAGTTATAAAGATGAGGCTAAGTTTAATCGACTTCTAGCAAAAATCTGATCTAGAATAGTTGTTTTAATTTTAATATTTCCAATTTCATCATGGAAATCGGATTTTTTCAAAAAATATTCCCCGCTTTCGCCTCTAACTTTAACTCATCACAACTTCTCAAGATTTACTTCTGATATAGCCTTGATTATATTTAAAATTTACCATTTTTCAAGGGCTATCAGATGAATATACTTTCATTGCAAAATTCAAAAAAAAAGTTTTTTTTTAGTACTCATGCTGAAGGTCAAGTTCGAAATACATGGACCAATTATGAATTTTACTAAATTTTAAAGTTATTTATATAGGAACAGTTTTTTCTAGACCAAATTTTCATAAGAAATCTAATGAAACTAGTCTTATGATAATCTGACAAGTTTCAGCTGAGTTGTTGAAAAGTCGGGAACAATGAATATTTAGAAAAAATTTCAGCCTTTTGCTATAACTCGCTTCAAAATAAAGATATAGACAAACGAATTTCTGGAATCAACTACTTTTCAATTTTCATTAGGGGTCTGCGTTCAAACCTATTTTATATTTTCAACAGTTGCTAAGATATAAAAAATGATGACAATAAATTGAGCGCGCAAAAATACTAAATAATGAATCTCGGGAACGGTTGAATTTTAGAAAATATTTTCAACGTAGACTATAGCTCAAATGTTTCAAGAAGACCAGCGCATCTAGTCTCATGCTTCTACGTGTTCATATACTTGAGTTATGAGTTTCAGACTTGAAACTTTTTCAAGATACATTTTGCCTCATATCTTGAGATCTAGAAGAGATACGAAGATAAGACCAGTTTTAATCGACTTCTAGCAAAAATCTGATCTAGTATAGTTGTTTTAATTTTATTATTTTTTATTTCATTACGAAAATCGGGTTTTTTCAAAAAATAATATCCGCTTTCGCCTCCAACTTTGACTCGTCACAACTTCTCAGGATTTGCTTCTGATATAGCCTTGATTATATTTAAAATTTACCATTTTTCAAGAGCTATCAGATGAGTATAATTTTATTTTTAAATTCCAAAAAAAAATTTTTTTTTGCGAGAGTAAATTAATACTTGAACAATAATATGCTTAGTAAACTTTATATAAAAATTTTTTTAAACAAAATATTTAAAAATATATAATGAAAAGAATATAACATTTATTTAAAAAAAATATCATTTTATAAAACTTCTTTAATAATTACTAATAATAATTTTTTTAAATTTATTATGTCCTTATTTTTAATTGTGAAAATAATGGCTTTTTGTGTTTATAAAAATTATTAAACTGTTTCATATCCAAGATTTGGTTCTAACCATTTTTCTACAAGATCAATCGATTGTTTTTTTCTAGTAGCATAATCTTCAATTTGATCTTTGTTTATTTTTCCTAAACTAAAGTATGATGAATGTGGATTGGCAAACATTAAAGCAGAAACTGATGAAGCTGGTTCCATTGCTAAACTTTCAGTTAATTTTATTCCAGTTTTTTCTTCTACATCCATAATATTCCATATTGTTACTTTTTCTTGATGGTCTGGTTGTACAGGATAACCAGGTGCTGGTCTAATTCCTTGATATTTAATTGATAATAAATCACTATTTTTTAAATCTTCATTCTTTGAATAACCCCAAAGATCGGTACGAACAATTTTATGAATATATTCTGCTAATGCTTCTGATAATCTATCAGCTATTGCTTTTAACATAATACTTTTATAATCATCATATTCTATTTTTTCATATTTATGACATAATTCATCAACACCAAATCCTACTGAACATGCAAACATTCCAATATAGTCATCAACTACACCATCAACTGTAAGTGGGCGTATAAAATCAGAAATACAATAACATTTTTGATCATGTTCTTTATCACATTGTTGACGTAATCCATGTAATGTGTCAATTATTTTATTATTTTCGTCATATAAAACAATATCATCATTGTTAGTTGAAGCACATTTATAAAATCCAATAATAGCTTTAACTGATAATATTTTATTATCAATAATATCTTGAAGCATCTTTTTAGCATCTTCAAAAACTTTTTTAGCCTCATTACCAACATCAGAATCATTGAAAATATTTGGGTATGCTCTATTTGGATATTTACCTCTTAATTGCCAAACGTCAAAAAATGGTTTCCAATCAATGTAAGGAATAAGATTTTCTAGTGAAATATCATTAAATGATTTCGATCCAATAAATGTTGGTTTATATGATATATGGTTATTCCAATCAAAATCAACCTTACGTGATCTTGCTTCTTTAAGTGTTATAAAACGTCTTTCTTTTAGAGATTCATAATATTCTTCACAAATAGATTCATAGTCTTCTTTAAGATCATCTAAAAATTCTTCTTTTGTTTTTTCGTCAAGTAATGATGATACAACAACAACAGATTTTGAAGCATCTAAGCAATGGATAACTGGTCCATCATATCTATGATTAATTTTTACAGCTGTATGTGTTTTGGAAGTTGTCGCACCACCAATAAGAAGAGGAATCTTTAAATTATTTCTTTGCATCTCTTTTGCTAGGTGAACCATTTCATCAAGTGATGGAGTAATAAGACCTGATGCACCTATAAAATCAGCTTTTTCATCTATAGCTGCTTTTATAATTTTTTCACTTGGAGTCATAACACCAAGATCAACAACTTTAAAATTATTACATCCTAAAACAACACCAACAATATTTTTTCCAATATCATGAACATCTCCCTTAACTGTAGCTATGACAATTGTTCCATTATATGGATTATCATTATCAATAAATCCCTGTTCTTTTAATCTTTTTTCTCTTTCAGCATCCATATATGGTATTAAATGAGCAACAGCTTTTTTCATTACTCTAGCACTTTTAATAACTTGTGGTAAAAACATTTTACCTGCACCAAATAATTCTCCAACAACTTTCATACCATTCATTAATGGTCCTTCAATAACATTTAATGGACGTGGATATTTTATTAAATTTTGTCTACATTCTTCAGTATCTTCAACAACATACATATCAACTCCTTTAACTAATGCATCTACAAGTCTTTCTTCTGGTGTCTTTTGTAAACGTAAATTTTTTAAATTTTCTTCATTCTCATTAGAATTATCTTTTTTAGTTAATTTTTGTGCCATTAATAACATCTTTTCTGTAGCATCAGGATCACGATCAAAAATTAAATCTTCACATAAATTAAGAAGATTTTTATCTATTTCTGAATATAAAGGTAAACTTCCAGCATTAACAATACCCATATCTAAACCAGCTTGAATAGCATGATAAAGAAAAACAGAATGCATAGCTTCACGAAGAACTTCCATACCACGAAAACTAAAAGAAATATTTGAGATACCACCAGATATTCTTGCTCCAGGAAGGTTTGCTTTAATTAATCTACAAACATCAATAAAATAAATAGCATATTTTGAATGTTCTTCCATTCCAGTACCAATAGTTAAAATATTTGGATCAAAAATTATATCATTTGGATTCATTCCAACTTTTTTTGATACTAAAATATCATATGATCTTTTACATATTTCAAATTTTCTATCTGTTTCAGCAGCCTGTCCAAGTTCATCAAAAGCCATAACCACAATAGCACCACCATACTTTTGAATTAATTTAGCTTTTTTAATAAAATTTTCTTCACCTTCTTTAAGTGAAATTGAATTAACAATACATTTTCCTTGTGCTGCTTCAAGGCCAGCTATTATAACATCAAAATCTGATGAATCAACACAAAGTGGTACTTTTGCAATTTCAGGTTCTGATGCAATAAGACGTAAAAATTTTGACATACAATATTTTCCATCAAGTAAACCATCATCAAGATTAATATCAATAATTTGTGCACCATTTTCTACTTGAATTCTGGCAACATTTAATGCCTCCTCATAATTATCTTTTTTAATTAAATTACAAAATCTTTTAGATCCTGATACATTACATCTTTCACCAATATTAATGAAATTACTATTTTTTGTTATATATGATGGTTCTAAACCAGATAGTGATAATGTATCAAAATGTGGAATATTATTATCATCAAATATTCTAGGTTTGATATTTTTACAAGAATCATTTAATGCTTTAATATGATCAGGTGTTGTACCACAACAACCACCAATAATATTTACAAGACCATTTCTGGCAAGTTCTGATACTGATTTAGCCATCATTTCTGGTGTCTCATCATATCCACCTAAAGCATTTGGAAGACCAGCATTTGGATAACAAATAACTAAATTACTTTGTGTATTTCTACTAATAGCTTCAATGAAAGGTCTCATTTCTTCAGCACCAAGTGCACAATTTAAACCAATAGCTAATGGTGATGCATGTCTTGTTGAGATAAGGAAACCTTCACCAGTTTGTCCTGATAAGGTACGTCCTGATAAATCAACAATAGTACCAGAAATAAAAATAGGAATTTCAGGGTAATTTGAATCTTCAAATAATGTTTTTAAAGCAAAAATACATGCTTTAGCATTAGCTGTATCAAAAATTGTCTCGATAAGAAATATATCTACACCACCTTCATATAAAGCTTTAGCTTGTTCAAGATATGCACTAGCCAATTCTTGAAAAGTAATATTTCTAAATTCAGGTTTCTCAACACTTGGTGATATACTTAATGTTTTGTTTGTTGGTCCTAAAGCACCACAAACAAATCTTCTTCTATTTGGTGTTTTTTTATTATACTCATCTACAGCTTTTCTTGCCAATTGAGCTCCAACAAAATTGATATCATAAACCAAATGACAACATCCATAATCATCTTGAGCTATTGTTGTTCCACTAAATGTATTTGTTTCAATAAAATCAGATCCAGCTTCAAGATATTCACGATGTATTTCTAAAATAATATCTGGTCTAGTTAAACTTAATAAATCATTATTTCCTTTTAAAGGTTTTTTATGATCTTTTAAACTTTCATTTCTAAAATCATCTTCTGTTAAGTGGTGCCTTTGTATCATTGTTCCCATAGCACCATCAATAAACAGAATCTTTTCTTTAGAAGCATTCAAAATAGCATTTTTAATTTCATCATAACGAGTCATTGTTAAATTCTATAAAAACTAATATATGTTATAAAAAAAATTATAGTAAAAGTATGATAGTTAAAATAAATATGTATTTATAAAGCAATTATATAACAAATATTATTGTTATCTTATCATAAAAAGAACTTTTTGTTTGTACATTAAAATGATCAATCACAAAGTAATAAGTTATATGTACGTTAAAGAACTATTACACAAGTATATTAACATGATTATTTTACGTAATATATTTAAACATACTCTAATTATTAATACTTTTTTCTTTATTTTATAAAATATTATCTTTATTTCTTATAATGGAATTTTCCTAAAGGTAAATTTATTTATATATATAAAAAAAATGTATTGCTACTTTTTTCATCTTCTACATTGTGAGTTATAAAATAAAAATTAATAAAAATTTAGACAAGTTATTATATATTATTAATTAAACAATTAAATCTTTAATAAAAAAAGAAAAATATTTGTTAAAATATCCAAAAGGTAATTTTACGCATTAATTTACATAAATGTGTAAAAAAAAAATATTTTTTTTGCTATTTTGTACATAACTATGTAATAGAATAGTTTGTTTTTTTTTTAAATGTGTTTTGTTTATAAAATTTCCAAAACCAAATTATTTCTATTATTATTAAATTTCAAATAATTTTTTTATTTTATTTCTATAATAAAATAGAAATTAAAATTTAAAAAAATTAAGTAATATAAATATAGAAAAAATTAATTTTTAAAATAATCCATTTAAAATGAAAAAATACTAGTAAATGTAAGGCAATATTATCTGAGAATAAAAAAAAATATTAATGAATATGAAAATTTTATTTCTATAGAAATATGTACGAATTTGTACAAAATTGTGAGAATCGTATTTTAGTAAAAATGAAAAACTTTTTTTACGATACTTAACGTCTTCTAGTTCCATCTTCGAAGAAGACTCCACCATCAATAGCGCAGTATTTTGGACAGATTCCTTTCTCTCCTGGTGATCCTGGTGCTCCAGCTTGTCCTGGTGCTCCTGGTTGTCCATCGTTTCCTGGTGCTCCATTTGGTCCTGGGGCTCCTTTTGGTCCTGGTTGTCCTGGTGCTCCTGGAGCTCCTGGTTGTCCTGGTGTTCCGGCTGGTCCTTGTGGGCCTGGTTCTCCGGCTGGTCCTGGTTCTCCTGGAACAAGTGGTTCTGATACAGCTGGTGCACCTGGTTGTCCATCTGGTCCTGGGGCTCCTGGGTTTCCATTTGGTCCGGCTGGTCCTTTTGGTCCTGGTTGTCCTGGTGCTCCATCTTGTCCTGGGGCTCCTGGTTGTCCTGGTGCTCCGGCATCTCCTGGTGCTCCTTGTGGTCCTGGTGGTCCGGCTGGTCCTTGTGGGCATGGTTTACATGGTGGTGGAGTAACTGGTTCACATGGTTGAACTGGTGGTTTACCTGGGTTTCCTGGAAGTCCTGGTGCACCTGGTTTACCTGGTTTTCCTGGTCTTCCTGGTGTTCCGGCTGGTCCAGCAGCTCCTGGAAGACAACAAGCATCACATGAACCTCCAGCAGAGGCAGATCCACCACTAACTCCAGCATCATATCCGGCTTGACGAGCAGTTCTGTTTCCAGAAAGAACTGGAAGTCTTTTGAGTGTATTTACTTCAGACCAAATATCTTTAGCAGATTCCTTGCAGTGTTTTACTTCATTGTACATACTTCTTTTAACATGATGTACATAATTGTAGACCATTGGAAGTGTTACACAAACACTAAGAACAGCGACAATAGAAAAGACTACTGCTGAGTAAGCAACAAAACGATAAGCTTTAATTCTTCCTTCTAAATCCATGATGCTGAGAAAAAGTGATATTTTCTTAGTAAAAGTAATGAATATTTATACTAAAATTTAGTCGGTAAAAAGTATATATTTAACCGGTTTTTTTTTAATTTTATTTATATACGTATGGTTTTCAAGGTTTAAAGTAATTTTTTAATAGTAATTAATTAGAAAAGTTTGTAAAGTTATAGTAACTTTTTGAATTTTTAATAAAAGGATAAAATTTTCAATGCTGCTCTATAATTTTCTTTCTAACACATTAATTAAATTCTATGATATAGTATAAAATAAGAAGCGATATTTTATAAATCACAAATTTCCTGTTTTTTAACAACAAGATTATACATATATAATATGTTTACATTGATAAAAAAAGTTTAATACTTCAAAGATATGTGATATTTAAAAAGAAACTTTTAAACTAAGACAAAATTTTAATTAATTTTTTTAAATTACACTTTTTTTTTCGTATAATTTGTTAATTACACTGCCGTTTTGACAAAATTATGTCTAAAGATTATTTTCAAAATCAAATCAGAATTTATTTTCTATAATATTATAGATGAAAGTATGAAGAAATGCTTATGACCTTGAAAAAAAATTTTTATCGGCTATGATTAGGCAAATACTTCCAAATTTTTACGTTCTTTAAGTTGTAATTGTAAAGTGTAACTTTTTTTTTATCAATAATAATTGAAAATTTTGTCAAAATATTTCTGTATATTTTTTTTGTAAAATTTCTATCATTTTTGTTATATTTTTTTTATTATTGTTATTTAAATAATTTAAAAGTCAAATATCATTTTTTGAACAAATATTTCAAGTACAGTGTAACATAAAAGCATGTGAGAAAATAAATTTAATAAATAATTTTTATCATTCAAAGTTAGTAATAAGTCTTAAAAATTTGTATTTAAATGTGTTTTATTCTCAACAAAAGGTATATATGATTGATAAAATTTAGTAATTTTTATATTATTATTAAAAAGATTTTTATTGAAACTAAACTTTTATGTATTTGATTATTGTGTGATAAGAATACGCTATAATATATATTAAAATTTCTGAATATCAATTCTTTATCAAATATTTATATATTTTATGAATAATTTATTTATTATAATCATAAATTAAAATATTTTATAATATTTTATAAAAAAATATATTTTATTTAATGTATAAATAAAAAATCTATAAAAGAAAATAATTTTTTATTTTTAATAATATTTAATCAAAAAAAAAAAAATAATATTAGAAAATTATTATATTTTATTAATATATAAATTCAGATTATATCCTTAAAAATTTTTGCATCTGATTTTTATTTGATTATAGGAATATTATGTATGCATATTAATGGTATTAACTTCATGATATTAATGTGTATACAGATTAGATCTCTCTCAAGCGATAAAAGTAAAAGATAAGTGAATTGGAGAAATATTTAAATAGAATTGTCCTAGTCTAAGAAAAGTATTTGAAGTTCAAAAAAAAAGTAGCACTACACGTCTTTGTCATGAAGCTTTATTTTTGTGTCCTAAAAATAAATATTTACTTTAAGTGTATTACAAAGTTTTTTTTTAATTGTAGTTATATTATAATAATATGGATTTATGTATATCCACATCATTGTTTTATTAACACTTCTGTAATTTATTATAATAAAAACTTGTTTTCCATATTATTTCATACATCCTTGATTTTCATATATCTTTTTCTTTCTTTCACCTATTTTTAATATATATCCTTAAAATTTTTCGAAATTTTTATATTGAAAATTTATTATTTTTGAGCATATTTTCATTTTATATTTTTATCTAATCAAAATATTTAATTAATTAATTAATTAATATATATATATGTATATTTTTTTTCCTAATTATAGAAATATATTAATATAATTATCATTATGAATGAAAGTCAAAATATTAATAACAATAATATTAAATCATCTATAAATGGTTTAAATGAATGTAATGATTGTAATATTCAAAATGATTTGACAAAAGTAAGTAAAATAATAAATAGAAGTGATATTTTTTTATATTATTTTCTAGCATACATTAACACAAGCTACAAATGTAGTTTTTCAAAAACATAAAATTACCCGACATGAAAGAGCAATGAATCTTGGAAAGTATGGTGGTCATAGAGGTTGTACACTTTGGATGACAGGATTATCTGGAGCAGGAAAGACAACAATTTCATTTGCTGTTGAACAAACATTAACTAGACTTGGTATTCCATGTTATGGATTAGATGGTGATAATGTAAGACATGGTTTATGTAAAAATTTAGGTTTTAAACCAGAAGATCGTACAGAAAATATAAGAAGAGTAGGTGAAGTTGCAAAATTATTTGCTGATATGGGAATTGTTGTGTTAGCATCATTTATTTCACCATATAAATCTGATAGAGATGCTGCCAGAGAAGTTCATCAAAAAGATAATCTTCCATTTTATGAAGTATATGTTAATACTTCATTAGATGTTTGTGAAAAAAGAGATCCTAAAAATTTATATAAAAAAGCTAGAAAAGGTGAAATTAAAGGATTTACTGGAATTGATTCAGAATATCAAATACCACAAAATCCTGATTTAATAGTTGATTCAAATAATAGTTCTGAAGAAGAATGTATTTCTAAAGTATTAGAATACTTATATAAACAAAAAATTATTCCAGAAGAGGCATATCATGAACTTTTTAAAAACCATGTAAAAGAACTTTTTGTATATGAAAATATTGAGGAAGAAAAAATTAAAAGTTTATCATATAAAAAAATTGATCTTGAATTAACAGAAGTTGAATGGCTTCAGGTTCTTTCTGAAGGATGGGCAACACCATTAACTGGATTTATGAGAGAACGTCAATATCTTCAATGTTTACATTTTGGACAAATATTTGATTTAAAAAAAAAATGTAATATTCCTGGAGAAAATAATAATGATAATGATTATCCATTTACAGAAGGAATATCACAATCAATACCAATTGTCTTACCAATTGATGATAATAAAAAAGATGAAATAAATGGAGAAACAAATGTTGCATTATATTATAATGGAAAACTTCTTGCTACACTTAATGATATTGAAATATTTCCTCATATCAAAGAAGAAAGAGTATGTAGACAATTTGGTTTTAATGATAAAAGACATCCCGGTGTTAATAGAATTTTAAATCAAGGTAATTGGTGTGTTGGTGGTGATTTAAATGTTTTTGAAAGAATAACATTTAATGATGGTTTGGATAAATTTAGGTTAACCCCTCTTGAATTAAGAAAAATTTTTAATGATAAAAAATGTGATGCAGTATTTGCTTTTCAATTAAGAAATCCTATACATAATGGTCATGCATTATTAATGAGAGATACAAGAGAAAAATTACTTAAAAAATATAAAAATCCTATGCTTCTTCTTCATCCACTTGGTGGATGGACAAAAGATGATGATGTTCCACTTCCAGTTAGAATTAAACAACATGAAGCTGTTTTAGATGAAGGAATTTTATCTAGAGAATGGACAGTTTTATCAATATTTCCATCACCAATGTTGTATGCAGGACCAACAGAAGTTCAATGGCATTCAAAAGCAAGAATTGCAGCAGGAGCAAATACTTATATAGTTGGTAGAGATCCAGCAGGAATAGCACATCCAGATACAGGAGATTATTTGTATGATCCTACACATGGTGCAAAAATTTTATCAATGACTCCAGGATTATCTAATCTTGAAATTATACCTTTTAAAGTTGCAGCATATGATAAGACAAAAAATAAAATGTCATACTTTGATCCATCAAGAAAGGATGATTTTATTTTTATATCTGGAACAAAAATGAGAGGATTTGCAAGAGATGGTATCCAACCACCAGAAGGATTTATGGCTCCATCTGCTTGGAATGTTTTGGCTAATTATTATAAAACTCAAATTAAATCATAACTAACTAATCTTTTTTTTATCTACTATCTAGTGTAATTATTATATATCATACATTTATATTAAAAATTATCTTAAACATATAAAATACTTTTGTAAGTTGTAATAAAAACTATCTTTAAAAGATATATAGTTGATGACGTTTTAATTTATACTATATTAATGATAACAAACTTTATCGTATTCGTGGTACGATTATAAAATTATTTAATAATCAAAAAAAAATTTCCTTAATACTTTTTCATAATAATTTTTTAAAATTTTAATTTATTAATATTTAGATAAAAAAAAATCACTTTAATCTACACTGTATTTTGATTAGAAGTAGTTAAACAAATATATTTATAAATAAATCATTTGGCTATCTATTTTCGTTATGTAAAAAAAGAATGTTACAGCATTTTTCAATTGTCATCTTACAATTGTTTAGGTACAAATAAAACTTTATAAATCATTTTATTTTAATCATAAAAAAAAATGTTGCTACAATTATTTATACAGTGTTTTGCTGGAACATCATTTACATTCTCTCTCCTTCTGATAATATTTTTTTTAATATCAATGTACACAAAAAGTGGTACAAATAATGAAAATCCTGAACTTCCGATGGATTCAGAACCTTTGGAACTAGAAGATATTTCTATTGATGATATAACTAATTATAAAACTATAAATATTTCTGAATGCAATGATTTTCCACAAGCAAGTAATTTAGCTGTTTATAATGATATATGTGGCAATAATTTGACGAAAAAAAATAAAAATGTAACTTTTTTTTTATTTATTTAAATTTGTTTATATAAATTTTTAGAACATTGAGTTGTCTTATTTTAATCAAGAATCAGTTTTTTATGATCAGCAGGAAGTTGTTGGAATTGATCAAAATTTTAAAGAAAGTTGAAGTAACACCTAAATTCTTACCGTAAATTTGTGTCATTTTTTTTAATTTCTATATAGTAGAAAATTTTGTTCCATACACCAAATTATTTTTATACTTATACTATTTATTAATAATAAAAAATTTATTAAAAAATAAGAGAAGTATTTTATAATTAGTTAGAATTTTTAATAGTCATTTATTTGATAGAATTTGTTATAATACTTTATGTCATCCTCCACTATTAAAACATCTTTCACAATATTATATTTTGGCACTTTAAATTATTTTCTCCTCCTCACTATTGAATGTTGTATTTTATGTGAGCTCCTACTTTATTGTAAAGACAAAAGCATTTTTCTTACTTTTCATTATTGCTATCTTTAATTACTCTATCTTTTGAAACATTTAAAATAGTGTTTTTTTTTTTAAAATATATATTTTCTATTTGAAACTAAAGAAATTTGTTAATTGTTTATGTGAGTACTATTTAATGCTGCAATTTTTTAAATTTAAACAAATACACACTCATCACCTTCTTATTAGATATATATTTTTTTTAATTTAAACAAAATATATAATATATAAATATTGTATATTAAAAATTTATCAACATACTTTATATTATTTTATACATTATAAGTTATAATAAAAAATAATTTCCCTTTTATTATTTTTTAAATATCCTTACTTCTATATATGAAATTATTGTCAAAAATAATAATATTTATAAAAAAAAGACAACAAATTTCTTTAAATTGACCTTATCAATTAATCTATTTTTAATCTGTTACAATAGATTATCTAACTTTGACTGAATAGTCTTATAACGAATACTTTTTATTGAAGGTTGGAATTATATAAAGCAATAACAAAAACGTTGTTTCTTATTTCATTTAATCTTTATACAATACATTTAATAAAATAATTATATTTGAGTACTAGAAAATTATTATCTAGAATACTATGGTTGAAAAAGTATCAGTAATGGAACAAAGTACATTATTAGCATTACAAAAAAATTTTACTCAAATAAGTAGAATTGACCCATTAGTAGAAAATGTGATAGCATTTTCAAAATATACAGCTGTATATGATTTTATTAATGGCAAATGGGTAAAAACAGATATTGATGGACCTATGTTTGTGTATAAAAGGAATGCTAAACCTGAATATGGTATTTGTATAGCTAATAGAACATCTACACCTGATTTTATTGAAAATATTTCATATAATTTGAAATTAAAATTTAAACCACCATATATTTTAGCATATTTTCCATCAGGTATATTTTATTAAAATAAAAAAAAAAATAATTTTATTTTTAATAAAAATTATTTATACCCTTTTTTTAATATAAAAATTTTTTACTTTTAAGGGATGATAAAAGGATTATGGTTCTATGATTCATCGCAATGTTCTAAGATATATAATGTAATGCAAAAGTTAATTGAAAAATGTTCATTGGAGGCGGATAATGTTGAGATACAGGAAGAACCAGACATGACAAATGCCTCTGTAAAGGAAGACAATCAAGAATCTCGACAACTACAACAACAACAGGAAAAGCAACAGCAACAATTATCTCCAAATAATATTTTAGCTCAAATGTTAGGAAGTAAGTTGAAAATAGGAGAAAATATTAGTGATAATGTTAGTAATATCACTACAACAGATAAAATGCGAAACAGTGCTAATAAGAACATTGGAAAACGTAAGAGTGACAACAACGGGAATAGTAAAAAGGATGTCATATCAGTGGCAACAACAAATGCAATCCTCTTAACAGAAGATAATAAAAAAGATTTTGTATGTGAAAAAGTTCCTGGTTTATCAAAAGAACAATTCAAAGTGGCATTTATCAATTTGTTAGAAAATGATGAGGCATTCCTTACATCACTTCATAGTTCCTATAGTAGTGTTTTGGAAAAAGCACTATGTTGTAATAAAAAATAATTTAAACTTTTTTGTAAAAAAAACTTTGTTTTGCATATTTCGTTTTTTTTTGTAAAATAAAAAGTATTAAAGAAAAAAGTACTATTCAGTTTTAGTAAAATTGTTATTTATTGTATATACTTTTTCAATGTTAATTTTTAAATTACATTTTTTTTTTCCCTGAAAGAAAATAGTTTTTTAAAACACACAAAAAAAAGAATCCATATAAATAATTATTTCAAAAAAACATTTTTTTTTTTCAAATTAATTACATAGCATTTTGAAATATCAAAGTAATTATTATAATGATAAGAAATATCATTTTTAACATTGCATTCTTTGTAATACCCTGACACTAAGGAGGAACAGATAATAGAAAAAGAAGTACAAAAAGAGAAAAATATGAGGATAAAAGTAATTTTATTGAAAAATGATATTTTAACTACATCATACATGTTACCTACTTTGTAGTTATTTGCATATTTTTTTTAATAATATTATTATTTTGAAAAAAATGTTAAAAAAATTATTAATGTTTTTATATTATTTAATTAGATGGAAGGATGAAAATGATTATTTTTTTTTTTAATAGGATAAGTCAATCCGTAGCGAAAGCATTAACGTCTAAAATTTAAAATATTAAAAAAAAATGAAATAAAGGCAAAAAAAAATTGGTGATATTTTTGAAAATAAATGTAATTAAAATAATACTACGGAATTGTAAAAAATTTTTTTCAAGAACAGTACATTAAGATTTAAAAAAACATCTTAACTTTTAAAATTCTAATAAAAAATAGAAACATAAAAAGTATATAAAAAACATGGTAAATAAGATTTTTAAATAATTATAAATATAATCATTAAGTTAGTAAATGATGCTGAAAATTATAAACAACTCATTTGAAAAATAAAAAAAAATTAAATTTGAGATCACATGATAAAAACTTTTTTGTAGATAGAATTTCAATAACTGTGTAAGATAATTTTTGAAAAAAAATTAATTATAAAACTTTGAAATATAATAACAATTTGTATATTAATAAAGGAATTATTTTTTTTGAAAAAAAATTTCAAGAATGTAACTGATACGTGGAAAAAGTTAATAAATTCTTTTAAAATGAAGATACAAACAAATTGATTTGACAAGATAATAGAAAAGATTCTGGAGTATATCATATCAGGAATTAAAAAATAATCTTTATTCTGAAGTTTGTTATGAGAATTGGATAAAAAAGTAGGATCAATGAAAAAATTGTCCTACTGAAAGTGAAAAAAAAACTGAAAAATATTATTGCAATCTTTTATCTATTAATACTTTTTATGTACAATTTTATAAAAAAAAACTTATTATAAATTAAAAAAAAAATGAGATTATCAGTTTGTTAATAAAAAAATTGAAATTAGGAAAGGTCAAAGTGTTATAGATATATATATGTATATATATATATATAATAAATAAATAAATAATTACAATTAGACCCGGTGAAAAGATAATAAAAAGTACAAAAGATATTTTATTCATCATCCTCATTTTCGTTGTTATTGTCGCTATCTGTACCATTTTCACTATCATCATCGTGTCCGTTATCACTTTCGTTATCATTATTGTTACTATGATTAGTAGTACCATTTACCGCTTTATTTTCTCTATCTGTTATCTCATGATTTTTATGAGATTTTTTTCGTGCTTCTGCATTATTTGTAAAACCACCATTAAAACTTAAAACCATTGATCCAAAACATTCTTCACTCATTTCTTTAACTAAATGAGCATGTTTTACCATCATATCCTCACAACAATCTTCCATACCATGTGCAGCTTTAGCATGATTATTAACATTTAATGAACGATCATGTTTATAATTACAAACTTTACATGCATATCTTGGAATACCTTTATCTTTTGTTATATGCCATAGAACATGAAATCCTTTAATTTTAGCAAGAATAAATTTATCACAAATTCGACATTCTATCATCTCTGAATGTGGACCATCCTCTCTTCCCATTGAATTTAACATCATCTTAGGAAGTAATGTTTTACCATCACTTTTTTTACGTTTCTTTTTTTTACTCATCTGTTCAACGGCTTCTTTTTGTAAAGCTTCAAAAATAACTTGTGCCTCAGCAGCTGTTGGTCCAGGATTATTATTTGTTGTCCCTAATAGTTCCATTGACAATTCTTGACATGCTGCATTAAGTTCTTGTGAACGATCTTCAAGCATTGATGGATTAATACCACCATGTGCTTTGATATGATGAGCTTCTAATTGATCTTTACGATAATGTGCAACAGTACAATTAGGATATAGACATTGAAAACGATACATAGAATAATCTTTTCCTAAATGGTAAAATATATGGACCTGTCTACTTCCAGCTGTTACAGGTTTTTGGCATCTAGAACATAATCCAAGGACACGTTTTTTTGCCATAATCTTTGATCTTTTATTTTCTTCTGCATCCAAATTTGCGACAGAACTATTTAGGAGAGCTGTTAAATTTAATGTATTACTTGTACTATCTATTGGACTTGTCTCTTTTTCCATTTTACATAATAAGTTATCTTTTTTTAATGAACCAAAAAGATTTGCTAATTGAATACTAAAATCAATTTCATTATTAGATGTTTGAATTTCATTTTCACGATGTTCTTTGTCATCATCATTTTTTAAATTTATATCATTATTTTTTGATGTATTTTTTTGTAATTGTGCTAAGAAAGACTCTGTAGTATAAATATCATTATTTGTTGTTGTAGATGAGGAGGATGATGATGTTGTAGTACTAGTTGCAGGTCGTTTTCTTGAAATTGGTAATTGTAATAAATTAGTGTTACTAGTTGTTGTCGTTGTTGATGAAGCAGCTGGTGAATTAGGTGATGATGTAGGTGAGAGAGATGCTGTACAACCGTTTAAAGCAGGTGCTAGTTTAGAAAATAATAAATTATCAACTAATGTTCTTTTGTTGGAAGATTTTTGTGATAAATTTTCACAATCATTAACAGATACTTTATTAATATTACTTTTTAATAAAGAAGATGAGGATGATGATGAAGAAGAAGAAGCAGCAGCTAAATGCGCTTTATCCATCATTAATTGTAAAGTTCTTTTAGCTGTTTCATTATCTAAGTATTGAAATTTAGTTGTATTTTGACGATGAGATGAATGTATATGTTCACGCATTTGATTATCACTAGGACGTGATATTTTACATAATGGGCATTCAAAAGGAAGCCAATTTAAATGTTCCACTTTAATATGAATTTCTAAATCTTCCGATGTTGTTTTAACAACACCACATTCTGTACATTTAAGATTCATTATTGGAAGCCCATTAACACCAGTTGTTAAAAAAGATTGTTCAAGAGAAAGGTTTTTAAAATCTTCCTTATTTCCACCAGAAGAATTTACTGCTCTATTCCATATTTCGGCGTAATTAACATTTTTATTACAATCATTTCCCGTCACATCAGTTTCCATTTTAGCTCCACCCAATGATGATGAATTAATAAAATCAGATGATGATGAACCTGTTGAAGATACTGAAGAGGTGGTAGCTGTATCTTTTTTTGAAGGTGAGTTATCTGTAGATGTTGATGATTCAAAAGCTGCAGCAGCAAGTATATTTCGTAACACTTCCGCTTGTGATGTCGTTGATGAACCAACTTGTTGTACAAGAGATTCTAGTGTAAGTGCACTCATATTATGTTTATTTTTTTTTTGCCTTATTTTGTAAATATATTAGTAAAAATTGTTACAATGTCTTTAGTGACACACACAAAGCACTAAAAAAAATACTTATAATTTTATATAAAACAATTAATAAAAAAAGTATATATATATATATTCAAACGATTCAGAAATGATAAAAAAAAATGATTGTATAAAATAAAATGCTACAATTTTCATATAAAAATTTTTATTATAATAAATAATGAGAAATTTAAAATTTTTTCCTAAAAATATATTTCATTTCTTTTAGAAGGTCATTTAGAAAAGAATTTTAAAAAAAAAAAATTTTTTTTTAGCATAGTGAATATTTATTATTAGATACATATATAATTTTTTTTTCTTATAAAATAAAAAAAAAAAATATTAAAAATTATTAACAAAGAAATATATTACAATATAATATTAAAAATGCGTTTTTGAAGGAAGTAAAGAAAAAACAACAGTAAGAATTTACATACAATATGTATAGTGCCATTCCAATACACATCTGTTTCAATATTTATTCCCGCTTATTTTCTGATTCTGAAACTGGTGAAATGACCCAGAAATGTATAAATGTACATAAATTTATAGATACATATGTCTAATATTATTGTGTCCCTTGCGATTCTTGAAAGTTTAATATATGTTAAAGAGATAGTTAGAGAGAGAAAGGGGACAATGTTGACCTATAGATAGTATAGTGCGCATAATTTGTTGAAAGGAAATTGTATAGGCCAAAAAATCTCCTGGCCAGTACTAACATATTATTATTCTTTTTCATAGTATTATAATAAAGAAAAATCAAAAAGCAATTAGTAATTAACCTTAATCGGGTACAAAAGAGATTAGTTAAGAAAGTTATAAGAAATAAATAACATTATGATAAAAGTGAAAACAAGTTATTTATACATATAATATAAATGTTTTAAATACATATATTTATGTATAATATATATATATATATATATATATATATATATACATGTCTCCGAAAATAAAGATCTTTTATTTATAAAGATGAGAGCGGGAGGATTCTTATCTATTTGTAGGTAAAACATTAAAATATTATAAAAATTTTTAAAAAAGGGAAAGTTTTATCATCATCCATATGTAAGATTGGATGAATGAAAGAAAAAGGAAAAAGAGAGTGTTTGGCAGAATTTTATAATTCTTGTACCGTAGTAGAAAAGAATTATAATATGCCGCCTGTAAATGATACATATATATCTATATATAAATGTTAAAAGAAGGTCATCAAATATAAAGATACATGCACATGAAATAAAATGAAGGCACCGTCATTCGCTATTATTTGATTGTATTGTACAATTTTTATGTTACCACTAATCTTCTTCTTCAACTTAACTCAATTCAAAAACCATACCACTAAAACCATACAATGGCTAGTAGATGAAGAAAGAGTAAAGAAGTGAATGAATGGATGAATGGATGGATGGATGAAGGAAAAACTACATATGTGTATGAGGTCATTTTGCCAAAACTGGATAAGTGGCTATTGAAAAAAGCATAGCTCTGGATATGCATATATTATATCTGCATTTGAAAAATATATATTTAAAAATAAAAATTTTTTTTTCTTTTTATTAATAAAATAAAGACATAAGAGAGAGATCAAAAAAGTGAAAGTGATAGATTTTTATTATAATATATTATTATTATATATATAAGATATATATATATATGTAAATTAAATAAGTAAAAGTAAAATGTTGTATGATTTTATAATACAAATGTAATTCAACTTACGCAACTTCCGTTAATAAAAATAAAAATATATAATGAGAAAATCAAACTACGATAATGGAGAAAAAAAAAAAAAGTTTGTCATTTTGTAGTATGTGTTGGTAATGTCTCATAGATATATATATATATATATATTTTTGACCATTACGTATATACTCTGTCTTTGAATAGTGATGGCCAGCAATTTTGTCCATTTTTTAATGAAAGCAGTAACAGAAGAAGCGCATTTATATGCATATAGAAAAAAGATATGTTGAAATTATAAGAGTATTATAGTGACTGGAGCAGGGATGTATATGTATGTGTGTGCATATGGTTGTGTGACTGCGGCGCAGAAGGCGAATAGTCGTCACGTATACATATGTATACTGATGCCATGCTGATGTCCGCATAAATAAATTTGAAAATACATTAGATATAATAGTAACGCAAAAGCGCTACGAAGATGGAGATACATGCACAAAATATTTTATATGTATATGTCATTGCATTTGGTGAAATTTAAAAGAACATTTGAAAAGGATAAAAAAAAAAGTTCTATAAAGCAATAAAATAAGGTGTAGTAATATTTAAATAAAAAAAATATTTTTTAAATACAATAATAAATAAAAAAAAAGTTTTTTTTTTGTCTAAAAAGTATTTTGACAAATATATATAATTATAAATACATATATCATCCATTTAGTGGATCAGTATAAATATGATCTAAGTAACGTTTTTATGGGGCAACTAAAATATTATATGTATTACTCATATTTTAAACATTTTGATTGCTTTTTACCAGACGAAAGTCGCCCACAGAAATTTTATAATATATATATATATGAATATATATGTATACGTAAGTATAATATATGTTATCAAAACGATATAATGTGGGCTGCTGAAATCAAAGCTTCAAAGATGAAGCCAATTGCGCACGTATAACACTATCATAATCATATTATAATCATGATGTACTAATATTATTTATAATCACATGACAAATTTATGTTATGCTTTCTAAATCATACCTAAGTATAAACTTCAAAAAAAATTTTAAAAAATTTTCACAACGCATTTACATATATCCATAAAGTTTTCAAAAATATTGCGCAAATGAAAATTTGTTAGTGCAAGTCTTTATAGATATATTTTATTTTTCTTCTTTACATCATCTCTGACACATCTTATTTCTTCTTATTTTTGAAAATAAAAAAAAGAGTTAAGAAGCCTATTTGTGGGGTAGAAAATGTGGCCAACATAGAAGACTTTTTTTTTTTTTTTTTTTGAAATATATGTGTATATAAAATATAAGAAGTATAGGCATATAGTGTCATATACGTATATAGTTTATAAACGATATGGAAGGCAAAAAAAAAGCATACATACGTATTAAATGATGTCTTATTTCATGTGTTTATTTGAAAAACACAAAAAAAGTTTACTTAAAAAAATAATGTGAACGATTGTTAGTAAACAAAAAGGACATAAAAAGTTTGAGATATAAAAAAAAAATAACTGTGCCAAACTTTTAATTTTTAATTTTACTAAATTTAAATGGATTTGCACTTTTTTATAATGTGATAAATATGAAAAAAAAAAGATATACATAAAGAAGGTGATGATGAAAAATAGGAAAATAATGTTATTTTTTCTATGTTAAATATTTTATCAAATGATAAGAGAAAACAAAATTTTATTTTTAAAATGAATAGTAAGAAAAAAAAAATATATGTGTTATTGAAAATGTTACATGATATTACATATTTTTGATTCTTTTGTTGAGGTATTTTCATTATTTATAGAGGTAGTAATAACATCAGAATCTATAGCACTACTACTATTACTATTTGTAACTTTCTCTTTCAATGTTTTTTTCAATGCATGTATTTTTTGGATGGCAGATGATGTCAAAGTATTTGAGATTTGGAATTGTTTAAGTGTTTCAACAATTGACTCTTGTTTTTTAGAATTAATTTCAGCTGATCGCCATGCTTTTATATCAGCAATAGAATTTAATCTAGAATAACCATCATGAATTTTATTACTATCTAAATTATTAGATTCAATATTTGTTATTTCATCAATAGATTTATTTAAATTTTTTTCTAAATAAAATGTACATGTTGCATTTTTATCACATATCTGTATATAACCTTTTATTTGAAATTCAAAATTATCATCACTATATTTCATAGCACTTAATTTTGCAGCATTACTAACAATTATTTTTCCAGGTTCACAATGACTTAATAATGTTTTTGTTGTATTAACAGTATTTCCTAAAATACAATATCTAATTCTTTTAGAACCAATTATTCCAGCAACAACAGGTCCTGAATGAATAGATATTCTAAGAAGAATTGGTAAATTAATAACAGGAACATAAAATTGTTTAACCTGCCATAAAAGTCCTAGTGCCAAATTCATTATATTTCCTGCATGATTCACTTGTTCATCTGGTACACCACATACAATAAAATATGTATCCATAAATGAGACTACCTTATGAGAATTATATAATAAAATTAATGATTCATATGTATTAAAAATGTCTGTCATTAAACCTATTACCTCTTTTGGTGAACATATATTATTTATAATATTAAAATATGGTATATCACATATTAAACAAGATGCTTCGGTAAATTCTTTTGCTTCAATTGGTAATTTATCTTTTATTGAAGTAGCAATTTGTGTTGGAATAGTATCATATAAAATATTATCTGTTTTTATTTTAACATTTTCTAATTCATGTGCTATTTGTTTTAAATTATTAACTGTCTGTTTTAATTTTGTATTTAATATTTGTTGGCATGCTCTTGATTGATTTAAAAGTATAACATTTCTTTGTGTATCATATAATGGATAATCATTAAGATATATTTGATTTGTTAATAATGATTTAACAGTATCTAAATAAATTGAATTTATAAATAAAATATATTCACCACCACCAATAAGAATCATCTGACCTTTTAAAAAAATATGTTGTTGATTTTTTGTTTGAGAATTTGATGATGCAATTATATGTCTATGAAATGGTTTCTTAAATTGAAGAATAAATATTGTATTCATATGTAACATTATTCCTTTAAAAGTTAAACCTGTATTTAATGGTGTAACAATTTGAAAGATATCATTTATTTTTGTTGGTGATGTTGGTGATATATGAAGTTGTTGAGTTAAAAATATTCCACAATGTTCTATAAACATATTTCTATTAAAACAAACATGTGTAGGAAATATTTTAACAAAATCTCTTAAAGTTAATAATATTTCATTTCTTAAAGTTTTTACTGGAGTATTATATGTTATTTGTAATTTTTTATTTTTTTCTAATGGTTGAATAATAAAAATACAATGATTAAGATTTTTATCATGACTTTTATCAGTTAATTGTACATGTAATGGAATATTATACAATAAAGTTGATGTTTTACAAATAATTCCTTTAACAAGATATTCTAAATTTGGTCTTAATGAATAATAATGCATTTTTATTGTACCATCTTTATTAGATTCACAATAAAATGATGGACCTTTAACTTTATTTTGAAAAGCTAAACTATCAATAAACATATGAAGACTTGTTACAGCATTTAAAAAACCAAAAACATCATAAGCAATAGAATTTAATAATTCTTTCCATCCATTTTTCCAAACATATTCCATAAAATGTTCACCTAATGTTTCAAGTATTTCATTATGAGTCATACCTAATTCTTCACCAGCTGTATCAATAAATTCATAAGTATTTTCATCTGGATAAGCTTTATTATATATAAAAAAATCATCATTTAATTGTAACTTTTCTTGAATATTTTTCCATACTTTTTTTGTTGCACGAATACTAAGAAGATCTCTTAAAACAATATGTACATGACCAAGCTATAATAAAAAAAATATTATTTTTTTTATATTTTAAAAAAAAATATATATATTTAAAACATACCATATTTGAAAATTTATAAAATACTGACTTTAAAATATTTAAAATTTTTATTACATCTAAAAATGATAATGTATGGTGAAGATAGTTTAAAAGGTAAGTCACGATATATATTTATTTTTAATAAATTATTAATAATCAAAACAATTTTTGATTAACAAATATCTTTTTAAATTTTTAGATATATTTGTAACATTTTATGTACTTATTATAGTTGTTTATCTTATTTAAAAATCAAACTTTAATTTATATGTATATTTTACTTTTTTTTATAATAGAAGATAAATGTTATATTTATAACTTAAATTTTTATTTAAATTTTCTTATGTTACTTTTTTCATTAAAAATGTTTTTAGTAAAATAGTTAAAATTTGAATCTAAAAGTATATCAACTAATAATTTACATGATAATCGTCAATATAAAAATTTTATATTACTTTTAACTAAAAAAAAACTATTTGAAATAAATTTATTTTTTAAATGTTTAAAAAAATAAGATTTTCTTTTTATTTAAAATTGATAATGTATCATAAGTTGATGTTTAATATTTTAATTTATTTTAGATGATGTACTTTAAAAATATTAATATAAATGAAAAAAAAAATTTTTTTTCCACTACAACAACTATAATTAAATTATTTATGATAGCATCAAATATTTTATTATAAAGTTTCTTTAATAATTTTATTATATATTTATAATAAGAAAAAATATTGTTTTTTTTTGTTTAAACCAAAATTAGAAAATTTTTTATTCTTTTGGTCATTAAAATGAATAATTATTTTTTCAAAAAAAAAAATGAATGAAATAATGTATAATTTAGACAATCATTCATCACAATGAAAGTCGATTTTTTAAAATAATTAAATTTTATTATATTACCTTTAATTGAATCATTTTTTTTATGAAAAAAAAATTACTCATCAATCGTTATTATTTAGAAATGTATAGAAATTTCTACCATTGTTAAATTTCAATAAATAAAAGTAATAGATTAAATAACCCTTTGTCAAAAGAGACTAATATAATAATAAAAATTGTTTTTTGAAAGAATTTCAACATAGCAATAAAAAGCCATATATCCATTTATCATTATCTATTCTATCTTTTTTTTTCTACAAAATAAGAAAAATATTGTAAGAGATAATGTATATTGTTATTTATTTTTTTCAATAAAAAAAAACGAAGTTTAAATATTTTATTGATGAAAAGTACATGAACAACAAAAAAATATAAAAATTACCTTATTAATCTTATATCAGACAATTTTTTAAATTCTCATTGGATTTCTATCAAACAAATATATAAAAACAAACTGAATGAAAGTTTTATACATATATAACAAATTTTACACATATTTATAATTAAACACAACGATTAACCAATTTTTTTCACCATTTATTTTTAAATAATAATGAATACAATAATAATAACATAATATTTTTTTTTATAAATAATTCTTTTAATATCAGATTTTATCCATATTTAAACAAAAGATATTTTTTTACAAAAATCTAAATATTAGAAAGAAGCATTCAAAGAATATTTAAGAAAAAAAAGTAATGAATATTTATAGGTTTCATGTGGAATAAATATTTTTATATATAAAGTTTTGTAAATAACTGAGATAACAAAATGTTAAAGAAATTAAAGAAATTTTGTTAATACAATACTAATATATTTTTCAGGGAAAGGCAAAAAAAATAGTGTGAAGGATTCATTTTTCATGAAAATTGTAAAATTTATATTCTTAATGTTGGCATTTTTGTTAAAGTAAAATTATGAATTAAAAAAATTAATAAAATGTTATTTGATTATGATTTATTTTTTTTACTATTTTATATTTGATACTGTACATATTATAGTTTTATTATTTATTGTATGAATTGTTATTTTTAATATAATAAATTGATGTTCATTTGTCTATTGTTTTCTTGTAACAAATATAATGTAAAGGTAAAGTTTTTGAAGGTGAATATATAACAAATTACCTATTAATGTGTCATTGGTTGACAAATTGATACATTCTACATTTTTTAAATTAAAATCATTACTTTAATAATTAATATACTCAATGATTCTAATGATAAATTAGAATGTAAAAAGTGTATTTAGGGAAATAAACTAATACTTTACATGATGGAGGTAATATAGCTTTTTATCAATCATTATGGTATCATAAAACAGAAAATATTTATAAAATTCCAGACATTAATTTAACGATACACTATCTATCTTTAAAATAATATATTTTACATTTTTATCAAACATCTCATGTTAAAGATACTTAAAATGTAGTTGAAGAAAGTAAATAATATATTTTTGAAGATGAAAAAAATTATTCAAATAATATGAATTGATATATTTAAGAATGTAAATATTTTATTATTAATTTTTAGAAAAAAAAATAAGAATTTTTAAATGTTTTTTTTTACAGTAATTTTAAATAACAGACAATAATAATTCAAAATAATATTAGTTGAATAGTTATAAATTAATTAATTATCTTTTTTTTAACATCATAGTTTAATGTTTATATACCTCGAAACTACAATCAATTAAAAAGGGAAATTTTCAGGTTGGTTAGAGTTTTTTTTTGTGGCTAATCTCATGTTTTTTTCATACCTGCATAGGAATATTTTAAGTAAATTTTTTTTGTGATTTCTAATATGATATAATCCAAAATCATCTCCTTCTATACTTTAATATTTTTCTTTCTTTTAAAGAAACTTTAACTTTAAAACTTTTTTTTTAAATCTTAATAAACTGTTCTAAAATTTCATAGCATTTATTTCAATTATCTTTTGAACGATTACCAATTTCTTTTAATTATATTTTTCTTCTTCAATACTTTTCTTTTGAATAAAGTTATTAAAAAGAATGGCCTTACCAAAATTTAATAGTAACTTATACAATTTTCTTCTGTAGAAATCAAATAAAAATTAATCAAAAAAATTGTCAAACAATACCTATATGTATACATACTTTTTTTTAATAATAACAATTACTACAATTTCTTTTGACCTTTATTAAAAATGTTTTCAAATTATGTTAACTCAAGAACACCTGTTAAACAATTCTTCAATACTCTTATAACGGCAATTTAAAATATTTGGAAAGGTATTACTTCATTGCTATTGTAATAAGAATTTAAAATGGATTTTTTACAGGCTGAAATTGCAAAAAAAAGAAAACAGGTGGAGGAATTAACTGTGGAAGTAAGTTAACAACTTTTAAATTAATAATTGTTTTAGAAAAAGAAAAAATTTTTTAAAAGAAGTGAATTATATGGTGAATCTCCAACAACAAGTGACTGTGAAGATGAACCTCAAAAAGATGAAAATAATGAAATTTCATTTGATGAAGTATGTAATCGTTTAAGATATTTCAAAGAGCCAATAAAATTTTTTGGTGAAACAGAAAGTGATATAAGAAAACGTTTAATAGAAATTGAAAAAAATGGTTTAGAAGTTCCTGAAACTATTAAGAAAAAATCAAGTTTTGAGGTAATAAAAACTTCTGATAATCTTAATAATGAAGATGATGATAAAAAATATAATGTTATATATAATGAGGGTAAAGATTTAAAATGGGAAGATATTGAGGAAGAGGCAAAATTATTGGGAGAAAATGATGTTACTGATTGTAAAGTTATAGCAGATTTTATAAGGTATTCTTTATTAAAATGGGCTAATGAATTGAATGCAAGAAGTTATGAGGAGAAATCATCAACTGAAGGTAGATTTCAGGCATCAATGCACAAAGAAACTGTGACACATGTCAAACCATTATTAAAAGATGTTGATAATCGGAGTATCAAAAGTAGTATAAGGCAACATCTTGCTGTTATTTGTAGATATGTTATTGTTGAAAAAGATCAAATTAAAGCAAATAATGCTTATATGGAAATGGCAATTGGAAATGCTCCATGGCCTGTTGGTGTTACAAGATCTGGTATCCATCAAAGACCAAGTTCGAGTAGGATGTATGTATCTAATATAGCACATGTTCTTAACGATGAAAAACAAAGAAAATATATTCAAGGACTTAAAAGATTAATTACAAAACAATTTAAAAATAATTAACTTTTTAATACATTTTCTCAAAATCTAAAATTGAATCAATATCATTATCTTTTTCAATGTCACATCTTACTGGAATGTATTCAATATTGTTGTAGTTTGATTTTGGTGTTGTTATGGTTCTTGGAATATTATGAATACTTGTTGTTCTACTAAATGTTATTGATGGTGTTCTTTTGTATGTATTTATTGATGTTCTCCTTGAAAAATGTTTTTGATTTGATTCTGGTTTCATGGATTTCCAAATTATAAAGAAAGTAGCAATAATCGTAAGCAACAATAATAAAATACCTATAATTGTAAGCCATGATGGTATCAAAGATATCATTTCAATAAATGACATTTCACACTCAACAACACCTTTTTCATTAATACCACATGATTTTAGTTTTGGTTCCATTACTTCATTTTCTGTTTGTGATATTGGCATAATAGTCCAAAGTGGATCATTATCTCGATCTTCTAAAGGATAATTTACATATCCACCATATTGTTTACCATCACCAATTATAAATTTTTTCATTTTTTTTAAATTATCTTCAGTTAATGATGCAGCAATATAATAAGAAATGTCATCATGTTTTGCTGTTGGTAAATCAGTAAGATGTGTCATATCAATAGAAGTAATACCTTCTAATCCTGAATTTTCAGTTGTTTTTTTATCAACAATAACTAAATACCTCCATGTACCTATTCTTTTAAATTCTTTTTCATCAATTTCTATCTCTCTCATATATTCAGGAGAAGTTAGATGATCAACATAAAAATTTGGAGGTGTTATAGAACATACTCTTTCCATTAAATTCCATGTTTTACGTGATACAACAATCCATTTATTCCATATATTATCTATACGTGCACGAATATGAAATTCATAGTGACGAGGATGTTTTTTGAGATTAAAAATTAAATAACAAAACCAATCACATCCATATTTTGGGCATAAAACTTCTTTTTCTGATAATGGTGATGTTGTTATCATTGTTGTTTCTTTAGAATCTATTAAAAAATATCTTATTTGATAATAAACAATAACATCAGTATTTTCTATTGGATGCCAGACAAGAGAAGCTGCTACCTCAGTTTCTGCTGCAATTCTAGGATCTGAAACAAGATATGCTCCCTGAGGAAGTGTTGAAAATAAATTCCATGTTTTTTTATATTCTATTGTTTTTCTTTTAAATTTTACAATATCATTATTTAATTTATTTTTTCCATTTGTATTTGTATTACTTTTTCCAATAATATCTTGTGGATATATTCTAGCATATAATGTTACATTAAATGTTGTTCCTGGTGATAAACCTCTAAGAATAACTTCAGGTTGTGGTTTACTTCCATCATATACATTACTTATAGAAAGTTCTTTATTACTACCAAACATACTATAAATTGTAACAGCTCTAACTGTATATCTTCCACCTTCTTTATTACTAGGTGTTTTTGGCATCCAATTTTTATCCCATGTAATAGTTAAAGAATTTGGTGTTCTTTCTTTTAATCTTAAAACACCACTATCACTCATATAATTATCAGATGTTGCAAAAAGCCCCCAAGCATTATATCCATATCCATAGTCAGTTCCAGTTCTTATAGATATATTATAAATAGTTGATGGATGGAGCCTGTCAATTATAACTCTAGTACTTGGTAATCTAATACTGATAGATTGAAGTTTTGATGAAATTTTTGTAATAGGATTATATTCATATATTGTTAACTATTAAATATAATAAAATAAATATTAAAATTTTAATTAAAAACAAACCTCATGTTGGTTAATCATACTTTCGTAACTGGTAATGGCAACTGTCGGTAATCTCCATTGAAATTCAAGAAAATCTTGACCTCTCTCAGTAACAGATAATTCTATTGGTGGTGGTAACCATTTTAATAATGCTAATGTTGTATGAATTAATTTAGATGCATACCATATACTTCTTGTTTCATTCCATTGTGATAAGGTAAATGCTTCAACACTAAGACGATATGTAGTATTACCAATTAAATTATTAAAAATAAAAGAATGAGAATTAAAGATTGGTGATGATGAAGTAATATAAACTTTAGTTGTATTTCTAGTTTGTGCATCTTTAACTAATGAACATCTTAAGATGTATGAATTAGTTATATTTTGATAATATGATGGAATATTCCAAGAAAAAGAAACAAAGTCATTTTCAACATTATGTATTATAATTTCTTCCTCTAAATCTTCATTTTTAACATAAAATAGTAATAGTAATATTAGTGAAAAAATTAATGATAATAAATTCATTATTTAATATTTTCTTTTTATAGTAATTTAATAGAAATTTACTTTATAATTATTAGAGATGTTTTTAGTAATAATATATCATCTATCATCATACTTGGTACATTTACTGATAGATAATTAATGATTAATTAACTAATGTTAACCAAGTAGTTTATAATTATTTATACTTTTTAATAATATTTATAAATATTAAATATTTTTACTTAAATGATATGATTTAGTTATAAATTATAATAATGATAAAAAAAAAAATAATAAATATAATTATTAGGGACACCTTAAATATACTTACGTAAGAATAATAATATTTAAAATAAAAGTAGTCAATAATATATAATAATTATTGTTTGGTATAGAATGATAATTATATACTAGTTTTAATCATTTATTAATAAAAAAAAAAAAGAAATAATACAATTAGATACATGTACAATCTTTTATTATTTATATAGTATATATTTTAACATTTATTATTATATATAGACAGCCTACCTCAAATTTTCTTTATTTCTAGGATTAGAAAGTAGTTGACTTAAAAATCCTAATGAACGTATTAAAAGATAATCCTCCTCCTTATCTGTGGCACTTCTTCTATTACCAATATCACTACAAATATTTGTACATTCATTTAGATTCCAAAAAATATTATCATAAGGTTCATTAGGACATGGACGTATTGGTACACATTCATTTGACATTCTATCATAAAAATAACCTATTGGAGATCCTTTACAACTTTTAGCAACTGGCATACCACATTTTAATGGTATTGAACGTTTTTTAATTTCTTTTTGTGTATACCATGGCCATTCAGCTGTCGAAAATAAGATAGGAGTAGAAGATGAATGAAGGTAACAACTTTTGACACAATCTTCTTTTGTTAAAAAATTATTTGAATTACCACCCATTCCTGTATAAACAAAAGGAAGACATTCTTTACTATGATAATTATAATAATATCTACTTAATTCTTTATTACCATAACCAATTTCAATATTTTCTTGACATGGTGATGGTATTATTGATGGACAACATACAGTATTTTTTTTATCATCACCAATATGACAAAAATATTTTTGTGGACATTCATTATATGATTGTGGTGAACAATTTTTTATTTCACCATAAATATTTTTATATGGTTCACCATTACGGCATGGATTAGTATTATCATATAGACATGTATCAATACATTCTTCTCTTGTTATAAAATTATTTGATGAACCACCAGATCCAGAATATGTAAATTCTACACATTGTTTTTTATCAAAATTAAAATACCATCTTGGTAAAGAATTTTTACCATTACCAATAATAACTTCATCTTGACATGGATGTTTTAAACTTCTACAACAAACATTATTAATATTTTTATCTTTTATAGATATTGATGGAGATCCTCTATGACAAAAATAACCGGAAGGGCAATTTTTGTTATTATCACAATTTACAATTTTATTATATATTTTATCTCTATATGGTTCTTGTATTTGGCAAACATTTGTAAAACTTGGACATGTCTTAATACAATCATCTTTACTAAGAAAATTATTTTGATTTCCTTTTAATCCTTTAAATATAAAACTTTTACATTCTTTAATATTTGAATCATAATACCATCTTTTAACATTTTCTGTTTTAAATTTTATACCAATTTCAAGTTCCTGTTTACATGGATCTTGAGCATTAGGACAACATATTGTTGTTTCAGGTGTTGAACCTAAATGACACCAATATCCAATTGGACATAAAAATGATGTATCAGAGGAACATTTTAATGAATCAACAAATGCTTTTGGGTAAACTCTATCAACACCAGGACATGGATTAATAACAACAGGACATGAATTAGAACAATCTTCTTCTGTTAAATAATTATTTGCATTACCATTAATTCCAGTATATGTAAATTGTAGGCATTGCCTTGTATTATGATTAAAATACCATCTTGAAAGTTTTGATAAACCACTACCAATAGATAATGGTCCATAACATGGATCTGATTGTTGTTGAAGTGGACAACATACAGTTGTACTTTCAATTGCACCATGATGACAAAAATAATTATCAGGACAGGTATTATTATTATTATTTGTTGATGAACAAAATATAATTTCACCTTTATTATTGAGTGCTGGATCACCATCAGAACATGGATTTTGATATTCTTTACATGTCATTTGACATTCTTGAAGTGTAATAAAATTATTTGAATTTCCTGCTTTTCCTTTATACTTAAATTTAGAACATCTTCTTAAATTATTATTAAAGTACCATCTTATTAATTCTTTATCACCAATACCTTCTTGTAATTGTTTATTACATGTATCTTCATCACCATCAGGACAACAAATAGATTCAGATAAAAATTCACCATAATGACAAAAATATCCTGATGGACAGGTATTATCAGCTCTACTGGCACAAAAAATATATTGTCCATTATTATCAGTTGCTGGTGGTCCTTCATCATTACTACATGGATTTTGAAGTACTGGACATGTTGATTCACATTCATCTTTACTAATAAAATTATTCATATTACCATTACCACCACTATAAATAAATGGTAAACATGTTCTTGTTGAAGAATCAAAATAAAATCTTGATAATGATGATGGTCCACCACCACGTATAATTGGTTGTGAACATGGATCATTATTTATTTTTAAACAACAAACAGTACTTTCTTCAGAATATCCTATATGACAATAATATCCTTCACCACAACCATTTTTAGAATTTGACATACTACAAAATTTAATATCTTCACCATTTTCTATTTTTTCTGGTTCACCATTAAGACAAGGATTTTTAAAAACTGGACATCTTGCTTCACAGGCACTTAATGTTAAAAATGAATTTTGATTTCCTTTCATACCTTTATATATCATTTTTTTACATTTTCTTGCTTTATAATCATAATAATATCTTATAACATTTAAATTTCCTTCACCTTCTTCCATATTAAGAATACATGGATTTCCGGCATTAGGACAACATGTACTTGTTTCATAACTACTACCATAATGACACCAATATGTTGGTGGACAACTACCATTTTCATCATTACCAATTGATAAAAAATCACCACATTGTGTTACTTCACCAGAAAGTGTTATATGTGGATGACCAGTTGGACATGGATTTAACATAACATCACATGTCTGAGTACAATCTTCTTTAGAAAGAAAATTATTAACATTACCACCAATACCAGAATATACAAAACTTGAACATACTTTTGTTTTACTATTAAAATACCATCTATTAAGAATTGATGTACCATTACCTTTAGCAACAGGCATATCACATGGATTACCAGTAATTGGACAACAAACTGTTGAATGAGATGATCCTCCTATATGACAATAATATCCCTCTGGACAATTACTTTCTTCTTCATCTTCAGTTGTTGAACAAAACATTGGTTGTGATTCTTCATCAGAATCATCTTTATTAGAATTTGATGTAATTGTATTAAAAAATGGTGATCCATAACCACAAGGATTTTCAAAAACAGGACACATAGCTTCACAATCTGTTTTAGTATAAAAATTATTAGCATTACCTTTTTTACCAAGATAAATAAAACTTTCACATTGTTTAGTACGTTTATTATAAAAATATCTACTAAGTGCTTCATGACCTTCACCAATAATAAGATTCATTGAACATGGATCTTCATTAAGAGCATCTTCATTAATCATTGGACAACATGTTGATGTTTTTTTTGATCCACCAATATGACACCAATAATTTTGTGGACATTCTTGATTTATATGTGAACAAAATGCTACATTTTCATTAATTTTTGATATATATGGTATACCTACAGGACATGGATTAATATATTCTGGACATTGTCTACGACATTCACCTATTGTTAAAAAATTATTTTCATTACCACCATATCCTGTATATTTAAATGATGTACATGTATATGTATCTTTATTAAAATAATATCTTATTGTAGTTTCTTTTTCTAATTTTTTATTATATATTTGATTACCAATAATTAATTCTTGTTCACATGGTGATATATAAGATTTTGGACAACAATATCCTTGTATATTTGATATATCATATGAACAATAATGTGTTTTTTTAAGACAATTATCATTACTTGTACATATAATTAATTTATGATATGAATTTAATGATGGTATACCATTTGAACATAAATTATTATATTGTTCTTTATTTTTATAATTTGATATTTTACTATTAATTATACATCTTTTAATACAATCATTTTTAGTAAAAAAATTATTACCATTAGATGATTGTCCTTTAAAAAAAAATGGTATACAATTATGAAATATTGAATTATAATACCATCTTTGTATAAATAAATTTCCAATACCAGGTTCTAATGGAAGTTTACATATATCATCATTATTTTGTTTATTATCAGTTAAATTATGAATAAATTCTTTATATGCTGATGATGAAATTTCTTGAATTGGTCGTCTTCTTTTATTATTTTTATTTGTTATATTTGTTATAATACCACCACCTACATGTCCATCATATGGTAATGGTTGATAATAATTTTCAAATCCCCATATTGTTTCTTGATTATTATGAAATGTTTCCTCATTTGGATATTTTATTCTATATTTATTATCATATGGATTTATATATTCATTAACATTAAATTGATTATTATTATTATTATTAATAAAATTTTGTTCTTCATTTGAATAAAATTTTTCATTTTTATAATTAATTGGAGGAATAATTTTAATAATTTTTGGTATAGTATAACTTTCTTCTTTTATATTATTTTCAACAATTATTGTATCATTATTATTTTTTTTATAACTATTAAATATTAATTTTGAAGATAATTTTGGTTCAATTGTTGTTATTGTTGTTGATATAGTATTACTATTAGTAGTAGTTGTTGAAAAAGTTGTTGTAGCTAAAGTTGTTGGAGATGTAACTGTAGTACTAGTGATTGGAATAATAGTTGTTGTCCCAGCAACTAAAACTTTATCTGGTTGTAATGAAATAATACACAATTCTGTACATTGTTTTCTTGAAATAAAACGATTATTATTTCCATTATTTCCTTTATAAAAAAAATTTTTACATACTCTATGTTTATAATCATAATAATATCTTAATATTTTCATATTTCCTGTTCCATTAGTATATTTTTCAAAACATGATGATAATTGTAATTTCCCATTACCACATGTTTCTTCACAATCTTGAAATGATTTAAAATTATTATAATTACCACCATAACCTTTGTATGAAAATTTAATACATTTAGATAAAACTCTATCAAAATAAAATCTTTTTTCAATAGTATTATTTTCATCTAAACTAATTCCATTATCAGGTGTTTGTGTACATGGATCAAAATTACTTGTAACAGGAGCATCATTACTTACATGAAAAATATTTCCACCTATCTTTTGAATAAAATTATTTTCATTTAAAAGAGTTTCTTCAATTTTTTTTGAAAACATTCCACACATTAATTGACATTTTTCATAAGATTCAAAATTATTTTCATTACCTCCAATACCATAATACATAAATGATTCACATTCTCTTGAATGTATATTAAAAACATATCTTAATGATACCTCATAACCATATCCAATTTTTTTTGGTAATCCACAAATATTACTAACTTCTTTATTTTTAGGACAACAATAATATAATGAGGGATATATTCCACCATTATGACACCAAAATCCTAAAGGACAATGAGATGTTTCATTACATGATACTGGTTTATCATTTGAAGATAACAAAGGTAAACCATCTTCACATAATTTTCCAAGATCTAATAAAAAAAAATGTAAAAAAAAAAGTTAAAAAAATAAAAATACCTGTATTGTTATTAACAATATTACTATAGCTGTTTTTAATATATAAAACATTTAATAAAATAAAGACCTCACAAAACTTCCTCATTTTAATTAAATGAACAGAAGATAAAATTATTAATAAGTAAAACTCAAAGAAATAAACAAATATTTACCAAATAAGGAATCTTTATTTGCTTTGACAAAAAGATTAAAAGTTTTTAATTGATATGTAAATAAGTTTTCTTTTTAAATAATTTTATTAAATACAATTATTAAATCAACAAATGGGAATGAAAAAAATCACATTAAGAGACCCGAAGAATAAAATTAGCTGTTTTTACAACTCATCGTGTCCTTCCTCATCACCTTTCTCTTCTTCCTTAGGTTCATCTTCATCTTTATCATCCTCTTTACTCTTATCCTCATCATCTTCTTCCTTCTCTTCACTCTTTTCAGCAGATGCTTTAGCAGCTTCCTCCATCTTCTTTCTCTCCTCTTCTTCAGCAGCCTTTCTCTTTTCCTCTTCAACAGGTTTCAATTTCATGTATGTCTTTTCAGAGAAAGCTTTGGCTTCTTCAGCAGAATCAGTAATAATAATGTTATCAAAGATAGTACCAGATTTGACTTGCCAAATGTCAATACCAATAGCACCAATATCTTTGTATAGATAAAGTTCATCATCTGGAGCATATTCTGGATTGTCAATTTCTGGATGGATCCAAACTCCTTTGTAATCTGGGTTTTTGATTTGTTTTGGTTTCCATTCACCTTTGAATTCAGGATTGTCAATCATTGGTGGTTCCCAGTCACCATCCATCTCATCATCCCAATCTTCTGGTTTTTTAGCATCTGGGTCTGGGATGTGTTCTGGTTTTTCCCAGTCATCAGGCTTAGTGTCTTCTGGATCATCAATGTATTCTCTCTCATCCCAATCTTCTGGTTTTTTAGCATCTGGATCCTTGATCTTCTTTGGTGGAAGTAATTCCCAATCAGATTCAAGATCTCCTTTGCGAACAGATTCGTTATCAAGAAGGACTTCGTAAGTGTTGTCTGGGTTAAGAATGAGTGTATATTGGTGAGTAGCTTCATCATGTGGAGCTGGAATTTCTTTACTAATAAGATGATTTTTTCCTTTGTAGTTAAGAATGACGTGGATTTTTTTGGTTGGTCCACAAATATCTGGTCCAAACATGATATTGTACTCAGTTTCACCGTGGAATTTCTCGAGATCAACATCAGACTTAAGGAGTTTAAGATAACCACCGCCACAATCAATTCCTTGTTCGTGTTTAACAGTAAATTGAATAACAAGTGTCTTTCCTTTATTACTAAATTTCTTAAACTTGGTAGCAATATCATAAAATCTAGCATCATTCATAGTCTTTAAACCCGTATCACGCTCCTCATCACCGAAGTGTTTACCGGCAGACAATTCAAATTTACCAAGATCATCTTTGTGTTTAGAAACTACCCAACGGTCAGCATAAGTTTTGTCTAAAATTGAGTCGATAAAAAAAAATTATTTTTTATATATTATAAAAAAAACATACCGAATTCTTCCTTGAAAAAAACTTCGCCAGATACGGCCAGGACAATTGTACCAAGTACAAAAAGGAGAGTGCGCATATTGATGTATTTGTGAAACACTACTGACCAAAATAATATCAACCTTATAAATACTAGGAATTGTACAACATATATCTAATATAAGGGTGGAGAATATTGACACGTCACTGTTTGACTTGTCAATTTGTTTGTTTCCTATTGGTTATATTAATGAGTATAGCCAATGATAGAATGACAGCTATATACACGTGTTATATATGCATTCGCCACAAGAACCAATCTATATTAGTTCATTATGAAGAACATACAAATGTGGTTCACGAAGGTCTTCTTATTTAACCAATGTGGCATACACAATACATATAAACAAAACTTTTCTGGCATTATTTAATTTTTATAGGTTCATTTATTAAAAAGTTATTTTTCCAGTTTGAAATTGATATTTTAATTAATTTTTTAGATCTTTGATAAATTTATTTGTTGTAGATTTTTAATTTTTTTTTTTAAATAGCTTATTGTTTTTTAATGCATTATTTATAATATTTTTTTAATTTTTGAAACAAAAATTATTTTTTAAAATACAAATAAAAGTCATAGTAAAAAACATATTAAAAATAAGAGATAAAAATACATTTAATAAACAAAAATCATTTTCTAGTATTTTCATGTATTAAATTAATGATTATAAGATTAAAGAATATCAATTTCCAAATAATAAATCATTTTCATAATATTTTCTTTTTCTAATGAGAAGCAATAAAATATATACTAAAAAAAGTTGTAACTATTCTGAAAATAATAGTAATTTAAATTAAATGCTACGGAATTGTGATGGAAACTTTCAAGAACAGAATATTATTATTTTATAAAAGTGTTCTATCTTTGAAATATTCTTTACAAAAAATAAAAACACTAAAGCTCATGAATAAAATTTATTGTATATAATAAAGTAATAGAAAAACTAATAAAATAATATGCAAAGTTAGAATAATATAAATAATCTATTTAAAAAAGAAAAAAAGTTAAGATGAAACTTTTAAAACCACAAGGTAATATATTTAAACATTATATAAAACCATTTTCGAAAGAGAATTACAACTAAGACTTTCAATAGTAAATATTTTTGATAAGAAAATTATAACTTTGAAAAAAAATATTTGTTTATTAAAGCTTTTCTAGTGACTGAAAAACTTTATAAAAATTTGTAGTGTTTTTTAAAATAAAAATGTCAATGTTATAATTCAAAATAAAATAGAAAATATTTGAAGCATATGATACTAAATATTCAGATATAAATAAAAAACTTAATTTAATTATAAAATATTTTAATAACTTTTTCAAAATAAAAACATTTAGATTAATATAATGACATATTTTATGAATCATTTTTAAAAAGACTCTTCGAAAATAATATTTTTCGAGTTTCTGAATTTAAAAGTGGAGACTAAAAAGTTTATTTAAATATTGAAAATTATTAATAACATTTCAAATTACTTCTATTAATGATAATGCTACTGACAAAATTATGAAACATGGTATTAGTTTTAAAAAAAAGATGTTGAAGATTACAAAATGATTCAAATTTATTACAAGAACAGAAGATTTTTGATATTCAAATACTATAAATGTGGAAACTATACAATAGTCAACTTCCATTTTTAGAAAACATTTTCATACTGGTCAATTTTCTATAATGTAACTATTTTACAAAGTATTAAAAAATCAGGTTCTATGCTAATATAAAAGATAACATAATATGTTATCTGTACTTTTTTAATAGATAAACTTTCGTGTATTATATTTTATGTTATTAGGTCCAATAATGTTCATTTATAAGTTGATTAGATTATTTAAATTTTATATGTTGAATTAATGAGAATGATTTATGAATTAATTAAAAAAAAATAAAAATCTATAAATTACATAAATCATTAAAACAAAATTTAACATCATTCTGAAAGTTTATATTTTTAATTTTCTTAAAAATTCTTAAATGACCTTTATCACCATACTTTGATTCAACATCTCTTCTTGTACTTCTTCGATTTTTTCTTGTAAAACACCCTTGTATATATCTTTCCTCTATCTTTGTATCATTAATGATAAGATAACCTAAACCAAAATAGCAACCAAGGGTAACATCTGCAAAACATGTCTCCTTTTTATATACAGGATTACTACAGAGTCTGTTGTCTCCCTTTATCATAGTATTGTTATCAATCGTACATTTATTAATACAACGTATTTTATCATTTTTTTGGGTAAAATTCTCATCAAACTTTTTACCAATTACGTTATATAAAAAGAAATAGATAAATATATGAACAATATATATTTTCATCACAATTTTTTTTTTTTTTAAAAAAAAGCAAATAATGTTCTTTTAAAAATATATTTAAATATAAATCATATTTCAATTATATTAGAAATATTCAATGAAAGTTTAAATTAAAATTTTTATGGTATTTACAATTGAATCACGTGTTTTTGCTAATATACCCTATTTATGGTCAATTTGTGTTAAAAAATAATTTTTAAGAGTATTAGATTAGATAACAATTAATAAAAATTTTGATATGTTAAAAAAAATTTTTTTTTCTATAATATAAGTATTTTTATACTTAAAAATTATTATTTATATTATATTGGGAAAAGAATATTATATAATTTTAGATCAGGTTAGTATTTGTTATGATTAATATATAAATTAAAATAAAAATACTATAGTTTAGAGTTGTAGATTGACATCACGTGTTTATTGGACAATTACCACTATAATTTAACAATGCCATTTATAATAAGTCAATTAAAAATAAATGTTGAACCAGCTCTTATTATTTTATCACTATGTATAGGAATATTAATAACTGTTATACCATTATTTACATTTTGGGGAAGATGTGTTGAGATTGCAGATCAATATTTACCAACACCCATGGATAAAGATTATGGAAATAATACAATAAGATGTGCTAATATTTTTAGTATAAATGAAACAATGTTAAGAAATGGTATTGAAGAAGATATAGCTGAAATGAAAATTTATTATCAATTAGCTGGTGGTATACCAACATTAATATCATCACCAATTTTAGGTTTATGGTCTGATGTTTATGGTGGTAGAAAAAAAGTTTTAACAACAACATTATTTGGTTTAGTTATATATATAAGTTTACAATTATATACAGCATTAAATTATGACAAAATTAATATGTGGTATCCAATGATATTTGCAGAATTTATAATGGGTTGTTTTGGAGGTATTGCAACAATTTTTACAAGTGCTGTAGCAATTTTAATTGATGACAGTAGAAAAGGAATGGATGATGGTGGAATTCCAATGAGAATTACAATAACAACAGCATTTCAATCTTTATTTTTATTATTTGGTAATTATTTAGCATCATATTTTATGTTTCCAGCAACTATAAGTATTCAAAAACATTCAAATTCTTATATTATATTAATATTTATATCATTTATTAGTTCAATTTTGATTTTTATATATACAGCTATATTTGTAAAAACAAATAAAAATGAAGAAAATATACCTAATGAAACATTATGGCAAATGTTTGGATCAGTTTTTAGTGGTTTATTAGATGTTTTAAAAACTCCAAGAAGAGGATATTTAAGATGTGTTATAAATATATCAATGTTTCTTGTTTTTATTGATTGTATGACAAGTGATCCAAGTTTATTTGTTCTTTTATTAAAAGGTACACCATTCTATTGGCCAGATGTTAATTTTACTTATTATATAATGTTAAAAACTGCTATTGGATGTATTGGTATGGCAATTATTCCTTTAATTTTATCATATTTTAATATTCATGGTAAAGATTCAATATTACTTATGATTGGTTTTATAGCAGCTTCAATAATTGCATTTCTAACAGCATTTGCTGAAACTAATTATTTGATTTTTATAACAGGAAGTTTATACTTTTTTGCAGCTGTTACACAACCAGGATTTAGAACATTCCTTCCTAAACTTGTAGGTGAAGATCAAACAGCACGTCTATTTACATTAATATCATTACTTTATGTAATTGCACCAATTTTAAGTTTAACTTTTCTTAATATTATATATGAAAAAACTTTTAAAGAATGGCCTGGTTTTGTATTTGTTATAATAGGAATTTTTAATTGTTTTGGTGTTATTTCTCAATTTATAAGTCACTATCTTTTACTGCCAATGTGGAAAGAAAATACGATAAATTATAATATTCTTGAAAACAATGAATAATAATATATTTTGTACAAAGATAAAATAAATTATTTAAAATATTAACATTTAAAAATTTTTTCTTATCATTAATATGTATGCTTGTGTAAATTGTATAAAGATAAATCATCATTAATAATAATTAAAACAAATATAATATTTGTATAATTATTTTAATAATTTATAAAGTTTAAAAATAGATAATACATATCAAATTAACTTACTTTTTTTTTCTAAATTATATCAATACAAATTTTTAATCTTGATACATATTTTATACTCTATATTAGTTTTAATTTAAAAAAAATAATGATGTTTGCATATAATAGTACATAATAAACTTTTCAAACATCTGAATGGTTTCAAAATTATTATAAGATTAATGATTGAAAAAATTATTAACATTATATAAAAATAAATTTTTTTTTTGGTAAATAATAATCAATATAAATATAGAAAAAAAAAGTTTAACAAATTATATAAAAAATAATTCGAATTATAGAGGTAATATCAGGAAAAATTATTATTAAATATTTCTATTATTTATATACTTTTCACTAATTTTAAAAATTTTATGTTATAAATTACTATCTAAATTTTTCATTTTCAATTAATTTTAAGAATATTTTTAAGCATTAAAATTAAAAAAAAAACTATTATTTTATTTTTATAAGTTTTTTTAATATTACAAAATTATTGATAAATATGAACATTTTTAAACATTAATTTAATTTTCTATAATAAAAAATTGTGGTGTATATAAAAGTTAAATAATGTAATAAAATTATATACTAATTTTATATAATCATTAATGATCATAGTATTATATATTACTTTAAAAACTATTAATATACATATATATTTGATATATTTTTGATAAATAAATTTAGAATTAAATATTTTTAATTAAAAGTACATATTAATATTGAAAACACTCTTTATTATAGGTGATTTTTATAACAACATTTTAAAAATTATTTTTAAATGACAAGATGTTTAAGTTTATTCAAATTATTTAATTTTTTAAATTTGTTGTTAACATTTATAATTATATTATGATAAAAAAATAACTTTTATTTTTTTTAAGTATAATTTATGTTAGTATTAAAACTATACTTTAAATTTTTAAATATACTATATATTAAAAAAAAATAAAGAAAAATATTAATAAAAATATTTTATCAATGGGCAATAATTTAATAAAACTTCATCTTATTGTATATTAAAAATAATGAGAAAAGATCATTTACTATATTGAAAGAATGAGAGCATGTTTAAATATATCTAGGAAATTCACATATAGGATAACCTTTAATATCCTTAGGGTTAACTGCTACACCAACTGTTTCAACAGAAAATCTACCATCTTTTCTTTTGAGAATTTGAGCTGTAAGTGCCAACCAACAAACATTTCCTGCAATTTTTGCGCATCTATGCTTAGTAACTATATAATAAAGTCTAACCCTTGTTCTTCTTCCAACTCTTTCATGAGCTTTACGAACTTCACATACATCTACACGATTGAATCCTCTTCCAAGATATTTATTGTAAAGTTTAGTAGCTCTTTCAGCATAAGAATATACTAAACCTGAATCAGCATAACTAATTTTTTTTTTTTCATAATCTTTACAAAAACAACTAATAACTAGGAATACAAAAATTATATAAAAAGGTATAAAAAGTTTAGAATTCATTCTTATCATGGTACTTCATCATTTATTATGATTATATACTTGTTTTATTATTGACATATGAAATATTTTATTAACAAAAAATTAATAGTATTCTTATGCTTCCACACTACTATTTGCTATTATAATTAAAATAAAATATTAAATAATTATAAACAAAAATGTGAAATTATGCTTTATATGTACTTTTAATCAACATATCATTATTGAAATATTGTGATTTGTAAACAAAACTAAATAAATATTTCTAATGAAATTGAAAAAAGAGATATGCTTACAAATTAATCATTGATAAATAATAAATTTTTTTTTCCAAAAAAAGTGCGACAATTTTGTTATGAGATTAATAAAAACTAATTTTTTAAAAGATAAAATTAACTATAATATCCTGCCAAAAAAGTCTTATTACTTGGGATAAAAATAAATATTATATAAAAATTTTAAAGTTTATTTTTTAATATGAATAAACAAAAATTTTTAATAAAAATAAACTGAACTTTGAAATGTGGAAAAAATTTTATTTTAAAAGATCAAGGAAACATATATTTAACAGAAACTATTACACTGATGAAGTATGAAAAAAATTAAAAATTAAAGTACCATTAAAAATAAAGAAAATAGAAAAATATTTAAAGCATTGAAAAATAAAATAAAGAAAGTTCTTGACTTATTTTAATCTTAGCATATGAAAAAGAATATATATATATCTAATAATATTTTTATGTAATTTAATATTTTACTCTTTAGTTTAATTTATTACTAGTATCTGTTTGTCAAACATTAATTTAAATTAGTATAAATTAAAAAAATCAATTGAGTAAATCATTTTTTGATTTTTTAGTCTTGTAAAACTTTAATAATAGTTATTAAATTATGTTTTTTGAGAAATAACTTCAGAAATTTCTTGATCTGACTTTTTTATTGATTTAATACGTTAATAACAAATTAGATAATAATTTTTTTAAAGAAAAATAAGTAATATTTATAATATTTTTTAATTTGGTAAACAATTTGTGCTAAATTAAAACTTTATTTGTAAGAACTTGGTATTTGCTTAGTTGAACCAAAAAATTGTAGGTTAAAAGTGGAAAAATAAATGTTGAATGATTAAAAAGTATTCAAAGTTTTTTTTTCAACTTAATTAAAAAAAGTGAGGATTCAAGATTTGAAAAATGGTAAAAAGAAACTCTCTGGCGGGGAATCGAACCCCGGTCTCGCACGTGACAGGCGCGGATACTCACCACTATACTACCAGAGATGTTCTTTAGCGTTTCTGAAGCACCTAAGACCCCAAATTTAAAAACATCCATTAAATTGCTATTAAAAACATTTCTAGAGGTAATCTAAAGTGAAAAAAACGAATTTTATATTTATAAATAAAAAAAAGTTCATCTTCGTTATGAAAACGTTTTTAAAACCATTTCTCTAAATTAAAAAAAAAAATTTAGTAATAACCACAGATATTATTATATGTTATTAGTAAATTAATGTTATATATAAAAATATAGAGAGAAACAAAAAGGAAAGGATGCGTTTATCGGGAATCGAACCCGAATCGGCCGCTTGGAAGGCGGCCATGCTGACCATTACACCATAAACGCTTGGGAAACAGAAATTTCCATTTTTTATTTCTTGGGCCTTTCTGTTTTAATACTTTGCATTCCTATCTTAAATTATTGTATTTTTTTTATTTTTTAATAAATGTTTTTTTTAAGAAAATCATAGTTACAAATTATTTTGAAAATAAATTTAAAATTGAAGAAGAATTTTATTGTGCTTTTAGCTTTTAGTTATTAATGTTAATACAAATTTCTAATTATTATTTTTACCAAATTCTCTGTACATACCCATGTTTGTGTTTGTTTTTTTTTCATCTAAATTTAAAATTGGCTCAAATTTAACTTCATCATTTTTAATCATGTGATTATTATTTTCTCCAATTCTTCCATTTAACCAAAAAGTATTCATTACCCCTTTTCCTTTTATTATAACTTCTCCTCTAGGTTCAATTACATATCCACCAATTTTATTTAAAAGTTTTGAACAACTTTCCGTAATATGAATTCTTTCAGGTTTACCATTACTTTCCATTCTAGAAGCTGTATTAACTGTATCTCCAAATAAACAATATCTTGGCATTGCTAAACCAACTACACCAGCTACACATGGACCCGAATTACAACCTATTCGTACCATAATTTTTTCTCCTGGCAAATATGGAATAGAAAATTTATGGCATATTTCATTAAATCCAAGAGATAACTCAGCTATTTGTTTACCATGCATATCACCATTTCTTGTTGGAAGTCCAGAGACACATAAATATCCATCACCTATTGTTTCTACTTTATAAATATCAAGTGATTCAATTAAATTATCAAAAAGTATAAATAAATCATTTACTAAAGTTACAACTTGAAAAGCTGAACATTTAGAAGAAAGAATTGTAAATTTAACAATATCAGCAAAAAATACTGTTACATTGTCATAATTTTCTGGTTCTACAGTTTTACCTAATTTTAATTTTTCAACAATCTCCGCTGGAAGCATTTTTTTAAGTAAAATATCACTTTTTTTTTGTTCTTCAACAATTTCTTTAGTTCTATCATTTATTTCATCTTGTAATGTTAATGAATATTTTTCTAAAATTTTAAAAACATGATCCATTAAATTTTTTGCATTTTTTTTAGTAAAAACATTTAATAATTTTTCTATTTGTTTTATATTTGGCCTTTTTTTATCATCATAATTCCAACAATCTTTAATTAATGTTATAAAAGATGGATTAACTTCAACATTTGGAGCTACAATTATTTCTGGTCGTAAATCATTAGAATTTCCTCTTTTTAAAAGATATATCAATTCTTCAACACTTTCTTGTCTTGAACTAAGATTCCAAAAATTTCCTTTTGATATAATTTCTGATAATATTATTCCAAAACTGTAAATATCTCCTTCTTTACTTCCAATAGAAAAATCATGTGTTAAATGTTCTGGTGCTCGCCATAATAAATTTTCTATATTTGTTTTATCATAAGCAGATAATTGTTTTGTAGAAAAATTACTTATCTTGACCTGCCATCTATCACTAACAAAACAAATTTTAGAATTTAATGTTCCATGAAAATTAATAAAACTTGAATGTATATATGACAATCCATTGTAAATATCTTTTGTTAATGACATCATAAAATATGAATCAAAATTTGGTATATCTGTTTGAAGAATTTCCTTAAGCAAAAAATAAATAATAATAAAAATAATAAACATACATGTAATGAACCTCTTTTACAATATTTCCATACAGATATAGGTAATGTTCCATCAATACATATTCCAAAAAATTTATTTAAATTTTCATGATTAATGGATATGATTTTATTTAATTGAAGACAATCATTATTAGTATAATTGAAGATATTTTTATACTTTCTTCCAACAACTTCTTCATCATTATATAAATAAAATGAATAATTTTCTGTATTATTTTTTTTTTGTAAATTAAATTTAAATGTATTTGTTGTTATTTCTGAAACTGAAGAATGTATACTTTCTGTAGCATCATTATTTGTAACGTCACTAATTAAATTAGATAAAGAAATTTTCCATTTATTTAATTCTTCTCCTTTTCTTACTTTTACTTTACATATATACCATATTAATCCTATGATAATAAATAAAATAAGAATAAGTATAATAACTCCAACAATAATAACTTCTTTAAAATAAAATTTAAAAAAATTTTTTTGACAACGATTATGTAAATAACCACAAATTGGTTCAGTTAATGGTATACTATTATTCCAATTTTCAAAAATTGTTTTTGGAAAATTATTTAAAGATACACTACTTTCTTTCTTAAACGATGTTAATGAAGTATAAGAATAATTAAACCATACTATTTGTTTACCAAATTTATCTAATCCTGTAACTTGAATAGTTGGTAATCGTATACAATTTGAATCAAAATTAATTATTCCTGTATATCCTTCTTTACTTAATAAACATTGTTTTCTAAATAAAGTTGGATTTTCAAATGTTTTCTCTGAAAATTCATCTAATGTTTTATTTAATAATGTAGCCCAAATATATACAGAATCACCTAAATATCTTGCATATCTATTTAAAATTGTGCTATCATTAATATTACAAACATTACAATAAAAAGGCCAATCATTTACTCTTTTTATAACTTCTTTATCAAAACTTTTGTTAGTATTATAATATTTTGCTGTATCAAAAATAAACATTCTTTTAGCCATTTCAAATGCATCCATATCTCTACCATCATTATTTTTATCTACATCATTATAAAAAGGTATTGGATTGTCATTAGAATCAACGTAATGTGAATTGAAAGCTTTACTTGTATCTTCCATATTAATATGTACATATTCAGAATTATTTAATCCACGATCATACATTTTTAATAAAAAACTTCTTTTCCAATCATTACGATCAAAACAAGTTATAATTATTCTTGCTCTTATTATTGTTTCATTAATAAATGCATCATATTCTATATCTAATGGTGGTGTACTAGCTTTATAAGAATAAACCATTACTGCTTTAAAATCAAAAATATTAGCAGCATTAACAAAATCATCAAACATCATATTACATCGATTATTAAGTCTAGAACATGAAAAAAATACATATTTATGCCAGTTAAATGTTTTTAAAATATCTAAAACAGTTAATGCAAGTGAATAAAATACAGGAGCAACAGAATAAACATTAGGAAATCTTTTAACATTTGTAAATTGAGTTGAAGAAACTAAACCCCAAATAAATATTGGTTTATTATAAAATTTAGCTATCATTGAGGCACGAATTGCATTAATACTACATGATGGACCAAATATTACATCAACTTTATCATTGACAATTAATTGATATGTTAATCCACTAGAATTTTTTTCTATACAATCATCAAAATAATAATTAAAAGTAAAATTATATTGTGGTAATAATTTTTCACTTGTTATACGATCAATGACAACTGGTATTATTCCAACAGCTAATGTAAATCCAAGAATATCACCATTTTCAGAATCAGTTTTTACAAAAATAAAACCAAGATTTAAATTTTTTTGACCATTGATAGATAATGATAAAATTACTAAAAAAAATAGTTTTAAAATATTCATTTTTTTTAAATTAAAAATAATAAATAAATAATGATAAAAAAATTTTTTTAATTTATTTTTTCAACTAGAAACAAAATAATTTTTTTAAAATTTATATGGTTTGAAGGGTTTAAAAAACATTAATTGAAACCTTTTTAAAATTTATTTTAACAACAAGCTAATAAGCATACCAAAACATGCATATTCTTTTTAAAAAAAAATGATTAATATTATTAAAAATATTAAAATACTTTAAATAAAGATGTTATAAACTAATCATAAATAATATCTAAGAGTACTCTTTTTTAACAATAAATAATATAAAATAAAAAGATTTTTTTATAAAAAATTTTACAAAAAACATTTTTTAAATTAAAAATTTTATATTATTTATTATAAAAGTTAAAGTATCTTTATTTTATATAAAACTGTATTGTAAGGTATTGAATATAATTTAAAAACCATCATATTATACAATATATGTACTTTTTTAAATAACTTCATGTACTTAATAAAATATTGTAAAATAATTTTTTTTATCACATTAAATTTTTGTCTTATAAAAATTTTTACTAGAAAAAAACTTTTTAAAAATTTCTTTTCATTTTGATCATAAATCGTTTTAATGCTACTAACTTTAATTTTAATTATTTTACAAATTAAAGGTAATTTAATAATTTTAAAGCATATAAATAATATTATAAAAATCATTTATAATAATTATAAAATTTATAAGTAAAATTAAGTAAAATAAACATTTTTATTTAAAAAAAAACTTTGACAATAAATTGATATAATTTTTTTAACATTTAAAAAAAAAATTGAACTTTTAAAATTTTAGCATATCTAATGCTTCATCAAATAAAATTATTTATTAGATTTATAATCATTACTCTTTTTTATTATATGAAAACATAAAGTACAATTATATTATTCTTTATAAGGAAAAAAATAATTATAACATTTTAATTTACAATGAGAGTTTTATTATTTATTTTTGTCTCTTTTTTAGCGATATCGTTAGCCAAAATAATTCTTGAAGATGATGATTTAGTTCCCCGTATTATCGTTTTTAAAAAAAAAGCTCCTTATGTTAAAAAAGTAAGCCAATTTTGTCTTAATCAATGTTCTGAACAATTAAACCAAGAGTATGCTTTTCTTGAAGTTAAAAGAGCTGTTAAGATAATACTTGAATTGAAAGTAAAAGTTGTTGCTTACTTTTATGGAACACTTAAAACTGACAAATCTAAAAGAATATTATTCAGAGGAAAATACCAAGGTATATTTAGTAGTCCTAAAGGCAGAAAGTGTAAATGTAAAATATTGGAACAAAATGAGGTAGTTAAGACATAAATAAAAAAATTATAATATGTATTTTTTTAAATTTTTTAAAATAAAATTTTCAATAATTCATATTGCAATTTACTTTTAGACAACAACTGTTGGGTCAATTACTTCAGCATCTACAGAGGCTACAACCACTTCATCTGAACTACCTACCATACGTGTAGAAACTACAACAACTGCATCAACTTCTCCACCAACAACTGTTACAACAACGGAAAGAGTTACTACTTTAACTATTCAAACAACTAGACGAACTATATTACAAAAAGTAAAAGATAAAGTAAAAAACGTGTTCAGCCGTATTAAAAAAATTTTTGGCAAATAATCAAAAAAAAATTAAATAACAAATAAGTAAAATATTTTGAAAATAAAATTTTATAAAATTTTCAATATTGAAATTTCTTTTATTATTCAATATTTCTATATTATTCTTAATGAAGATTAATTTATAATGTCTTCAATATAAGAACAATACTACAATTCAAATGATGTAAATTATACAACAAAAAAATTTTTTTAATTGAAACATTTATTGAGAAAATTGTATAGATGATAAAAAATTAAAAGTTTTAATTAGCAAAAAATAAATATTATTGTTTCAATATTTTCGATTGTTATTTATTTATAATATTATGCGTTTATTAAAGTTTTTATATTACATTATCATAAATACTTATTTAATTTTATATAATTTTATTTTTAAAAATCTACAGAATTAAAAAATGATGTGCCTAAAATAAATTATAAAGTGTAACCAATAAAAATTATCATGTAAACACAGCTATTAATATAATTTTAATTTAATAAATATTGAAAAAAGCATTATAAAAAGTTTTTTTTTTCATCATATGAAATTTAACATTTTTTTTATATTGTTAAAATATTTAAATTTTTATCTACTTATAAAAAAAATGTTACAATGTAATAGTCAATTATAATCAAAAAATTTTTATAATTTATTCAATTGTGAAGTTAAAATTTAGTAAAGATTATTTTAATTCATATTTTTTAAAATTAATATCAATAATTATTTAAACTTTTATAATAACTGTTAGAATGTGCTAATTTTAGAACTAATTAATAATTGGTAAAAAGATATAACAATTTATAAAAAACTTTTTTTATTTTTTAAAAATTATTATGCTTTGTTTTATTTTTTAAAATAATATAGCTATTATAAACTTTTTTTACTTTTTTTTATAAATAATTAATATAATTTTATAAATAATACGTGAAAATATTACAGTAAATATAAATATTTTAAAACTAAAACATAAATTTATTTAAATATAACTATATAAAGAGGTTATTAATAATAACATTAAATTTTTCAAACACAAATGTTGTAAAATTGAATGTTTACATTAAAAACAAAAAATTTTTTTAAACAAAGTTTTATTTATTCGAATATTTCCATTATATTAGTTAAAACACATTGATCACATAATTTTTTGATCACTATTTATTAAATTTTTAATCATTTTATAAATTTTAATTAACTTTATATCAGATTAATAAAATTTTATATCAATTTGCAACAATAAACATAAAAAAAAAGTAAACTATCATTTTAATTTAAAAAGAAAGTTTGAATATATATTAATATTATTTAAATAATAAAAAAAAAGCATTAAAATATATAGCATTTAGCAAATCAAATGCCTCATCAAATAAAATAGTCAGTTAAATTTATATTTATTTTTTATTTTTTATTATTTGATAATATAAAGTACAAAAATATTTTATCTTTAAAATGAAAAATGAAAAACATTTTTATCATATTACAATGAAATTTATTTCAATTCTTTTTGCCATTTTTGCTGTTACATTTTTAGATGGACAAGATTTTAGTAAAATAGATTTTCATATTTCTACATTGAATCGAAAAGCTTGTCCAGCTAGAAATATAGGAAAATATTGTCTTAGTATATTTAATAAAAAAACTGGTTATAAATATATATTTAAAGGAGTTAAAGAAGCTGTTCAAATAAAATTTATATATGGTATAAATGTTACAATCATTTTTGCGGCATCAAAAACAAAAAAAGATAAGGAAAAACAATATTTTTTGGGAGAATACTACGAGCCATATAAAAAAGGACCTCATAAAAATCATGCAAAAAAAAGATGTATTATAGAATATCATGATTTAACAACAGTAAGTTAAAATATGATTAAAAATTTAAGATATATTTAAAAACATTTATCAGCATATAATTTTAAATTTCACAATTATAATTAATTTTTAGACAACAACTACTGAATTGGTTACTACAACGGTATATGCTCCAACAACAGAAGAACCGGTTACTACAACAGTAAATGCTTCAACAACTGAAGGACCGGGAACTACAACAGTAAGTGGCCCAACAACTAAAAAACCGGTTACCACAACAGTAAATGCTCCAACAACTACAGAAAGACATTATACTAAAGAGGATTTCAATAAACAAATTTGGAGATGGATATTGAATCATATTTTTAATTACAGAGTAAAAAAGCAAGAATAAACTTTTTACATTCTAAATGATTGAAATTTAATATAAGAAAATTTTAAAATACTTGTTTTAACTTAAAAAAATTTTTTTTCAAACATTTAGAACATAAAAATAATTAACTTATAAAAATGGAAATAATTCAGAAATGTTTTAAAATAAATTGAATAATATATTGAGAAACATATATATATATATATATATTATAAATTATTGTTAGAAAAAAATAAAATCATTAACTTAATTTTTTTATTTACTATTTATTGATAATAATATGTTGTTTTTACCTTAGTTAAATAATAATTAGTCATATTTTATTTTATCTGATTAATTATTTTTTTTACTAATATTTATTAATTACATTTTTGAAATTATAATATCAGACATTTATTGAAAATTTTTTTTATGATAAAAAAGTTACAGATAGAAATGAAAAAATGAAAAATTAAGTTACAAAACACAACTTATAAAAATTATTATGTTAATACAATTAATAATAATAACTAAAATTAACTATTATTAAAAGAAAATTTAATTAAAATTTATTTTTATCTAATAAAATTTAATATTTATTTTATTTTATGAAACATTTTAAATTTAATTTACATTTATTTCTTAAAAAAAAGTTACAATGTGATGATAAATTAAAATAAAAAAGTTTTTTTTAATTAGATCAACTGAAAATTAGAAATTGGTAAATAATATTATAATTAATATTAATAAATATTCAAACTTTTATAAAAGCTGTTAAAATGTATTTCTTTTGTAATCAACTTGTAATTGGTAGAAAATTTAACAATTTATGAAACTTTATTAAAGTTAGTTGAAAAATATTATACTTCAATATATTTAAAAAAGAAATATTTCTATTATAAATTTTTTTTAATTTTCTTTATTTACAATTAATGTAACTTTATTGATATTTCATACAAAAAATAATTTAATGAAAATATTTTTAAACTTAATTATTAATTTAAATTTAAATTAAGTGAATACTACTATAACTTATTTTGTACATTAAATCAAAAAATTTTTAAAAAAATTTTATTTAAATCTTATAATAATGAACATAAATATAGTAGACTAATGATTTAAATTTAGTAAAAGTTTGAATATATATTATTATCATTCTAACTCTAAAATACATGAAATTATTAAATATTCAGGAAATCCAATGCTTTGTCAAATAAAATGGTTCATTGAATTTATGATTTTAACTAATTTTATATTTTATTAAAACATAAAGTACAAATTTATTTTGTTTTTATAATGAAATATTGATATTTTAAATTTATATTATAATGAAATTAATTTTATTTCTCGTTACTATTTTTGTTGTAACTTTTTTTGAAAGGAGTAACTCTACCAAAAAAAGTGTAACATATTATGATAAAAACATAAATCCTAATCATGCTAAGCATATTGCAAGATACTGCCTTTCTGTGTATAATAAAAAATCTGGATTTAAGCATAATTTTGTTAAAGTTAAAAGTGTTAAAGGCATGAAATTTAAATATGGTATAAATGCTACAATCATTTTTTATGGAAAAGAAGAAAAAGGTACAAAAAAAACATTATTATTTATAGGAGATTACTATCAACCATTTAAAAATGGAAACTTTAAAAATTATTTAAAGAAAAGATGTTCTATGGGATTGTATTATGTATCAACGGTAATTTAAAATAAAAATTTTAAATTTTAAAGTATAACAGTTAAAAGTTTTACAACATATTATTTTATTTTATTATTATTTATTTTTAGACAAAGAAAACTAAACCAACTACTACAAAAGTTACTAAACCAATTACTACAACAGTTACTCAACCAATTACTACAACAGTTACTCAACCAATTACTACAACAGTTACTCAACCAATTACTACAACAGTTACTCAACCAACTACTACAACAGTTACTCAACCAACTACTACAACGGTTACTCAATCAGATAAAACAAAGACAAAGATTCATAAAACTACTTCAAAAGTTCATACAACTACAACTGAAATTCAAACAACTACTTCAAAAATTCATAAAACTACAACTGAAATTCAAACAACTACTTCAAAAATTCATACAACTACAACTGAAAGTCAAACAACTACATCAGAAGTTCAAACAACTACAACAAAAATTCAAACTACAACAACAATTTCTCAAGGAAAAAAACTTTCTGATAAAGCTAAATATTTTCTAACGTTTTCTAATATCATGAACTTGTACTCAAAAGCTCATTTGTTTACTTCGTGAAAATTAAAGATCATTTAATTTTGATAATTTTAAATCTTCTAATATTTATTTTTGTAATAGTGTTATTAATGAAGATATATTTTTTAGTAGTTTGAAATATATATTTAATAATACAATAAAAATGAATAAGTGGGTAATTATTAATAAATTTAAAAATTTATAGGCAAACATGTATACATGCTAAAATTTATAAGCTTTGTTTGGCAAAAATAAAAATTATTATCTACATTTTTTAATTATTATTAACTTAAATTTTTTTTTATTATATGGTTGTTACTTTTTTATTTTAATATTAACCTATTATTACGTTTTCAGATCATAATATTTTTATTAATATTTACTTATTACAGTTCTAAAATTATATTACTCAAAGTCATTTTTCTTTTTTTTTATAATTGGCAAAAAATATATAATATTAATTTATTTTTTTTATAAAGTGTTACAACACAACAATAAATAAATAATTTATAGTTTAAAAATATTTTGTTTTATATTAGTCTTGCAAAATTTTAGAAAAATTACATTGTTAGTTTGGAAAAATTTGTAAGTTTCATTTAGTTTTGCTTATCATTACTTTTATTAATTTGCTGTAGCCATCTAGATTTATTCCCATTTTTATTATTTATCTACCTATGAAAAGTTTGCTCATAAACTTATTTAACCTTGCAATGTTATAAATTTTAGCAAACTTTAATTTAATATCAAAAATTATTCGTAATGTTATAAATGCTGTAAGACTGTATTTTTTATTAAATTAATTAGTAATTGGTTAAAAAATTTAACAATTTACAGAATTTTTTTATGTTATTTGAAAAATTTATTAAATTTTTCTATTTTTCTAAATAATATTTTTATTACAAATCTTTTTTTAATTTTCTTTATTTACAATTAATGTAACTTTATTGATATTTCATACAAAAAATAATTTAATGAAAATATTTTTAAACTTAATTATTAATTTAAGTTTACATTAAGTGAATACTACTATAACTTATTTTGTACATTAAATTATAAGATTATTAAAAAAACTTTTATTTAAATCTTATAATAATAAGCATAAATATAATACACTAATGATTTAAATTTAGCAAAAGTTTGAATATATATTAACATTATTTTTACTGTAAAATACATTAAATTATTTGACATTCAGAAGATCTAATGTTTTATCAAATAAAATGATTTATTAAATTCATGATTTTTACTAATTTTATATTTTATGAAAACATAAAGTACAAAATTTCTTTTATTTTTATAATTAAATTTTGATATTTTCAATTTATATTATAATGAAATTTATTTTAAATCTCGTTACTATTTTAGTTGCTACTTTTGTTGCAACATTTTTATGTAGAAGAACAAGTTGGAATGGCCGACCTATAACAATTAAACTAATTCCAATATCTTATGAAGCTGTAGTAGTTGCCAAGTTTTGTCTTCGTATGTTTGATAAAAAAACTGGAATAAGACATAGAGTTCGTAGAGTTATATATGCCATTAAAATAATTACTGAATTTGGTAAAAATGTTAGCATTGTTTTTAGAGCAAGTGATAGAGAAAACAATACAAATAAACTACTTTATGAAGGAGAATATTATCGTCCATTTTTAGATAAAAAAACTAAAAAGTATGGGCGTAAAATATGCATTCCTGCATTGTATAATGGAACAGGAGTAATTTATAATAAAACTAAAAATTATAAAATATATTTTTTAAAATTTTTTTAACATATCATATTTAAATTATCATTATTGTTTTTAGGTAAAAGTTGAACCATTAGAAACTACAACTCTTCCTCCAAAATATGCAGAGTTGTTAGAAAAATGTAGAGGTATTTATCCCTATGAATAATTGGAAAATAATAAAGAAAGTTAAAATTTACAAGATTTTAATGATTGAAATTTTTTTACTTTTTTAAAAAATGTCTCTATAAAATTTAAATTTTTTTTATATAAAACTAAAGTTGTCATCAAAGTCTATCAAACTTTTTTTAAAACTTTAATATATATAAAAGTTAATTTTTTTTAAAATCAGTTATCTGTAACATAACTTAATTCTTAACGTATATATTTTATTCATGTTAGAACAATAATATACATATATTCATGATTTTTTTTTTCAAAATAATAAAAAACTATAACATTAATAATTAGTCTGTTTTAATCAGAAATTTTAATTAGTAAAAATTACTTAAGAATAAACACATTTTTAAATTTGATAATATAAAAGTTATATGTATAAATTTTTTTATAATAAAATGTAGCAAAAAATTGTTTTCTATATAAATAATTTCATTTTTTTATCGCAATTTTTTAAAATTAAGATAAAATATATTTTATTTAATAAAAAAAATTATGATAATTGTAATCCACGACCATGGTGTTATATGAAAGATGTTTAAAATCAACGTACTAAAATTTTACAAGAAAATTTGAAATCTTCTATAATCAAAATAAAGTCAATAACATCTTGAGTTTATTCAATATTTTAAAATTATTAGCATAAATGAATTTTGAGATAGCATACACTTTTTTCAAAAATAATAAATGATTTTTTTTTTGAATTTTTTTTAGAATTATCAAAAAACATTTTTTGTTGAATAATCATTTTTCTAGTTAAAATTTATTTTTTTATATCCAAACTTAAATGCATTATTTTAATATTTAAAATTAGTAAATTTTATTTGGAAACATAACATTTAAAATTAAATTCAAAATTCTATTTAAAGTGAATATTTTTTTAAAAAATTTTAAGATAACATTTGATAATCTTATTGATTTAATTTTTTTTATAAAATTTATCGAATAAAATTATAAATTAAAAAATATATTTCTTGTTTTTCAATATAAAAAAGTTAAAATATATATGACAAATTAAAAAGTAATAACAAATACTTTTTTATTAAACTATTTTTTACCCTTTATGCTATAACATTATTTAACGTTAGAATCTTTTTGTAAACTGTTAATATCATTACTTTTTTTATAATTTATTATTCAGAACAATTTTTCTAATAAACTTTATTAATTCAAATTTAAAGACAAATGTAAATAAAAGTACATTTTACTATTAAATTTATAAATTAAAATTAGCAGTCAAATATCATCATAAACAAAAATCATACTAATTAAATATGTCTATACATAAATTTATGTTAATTGATAGAAAAATTTTAAAACAAAAGAATATAAAAGAATGTTTTTTAATTATTTTTTTATTATCAAAAATTATACTTTTTTTAAAGTTTTTCTTCAACAAATAAGTTTATTTATTATTATATTTAAATAGAAATTTTTTATCATAATTTTAACATAATTGTTCTATAATTTTTAAACAATGTTTTGATTGTATATTTGACTTTGAAATATGACAAAAAAGTAAAATGATTTAAAATTCATAATGGTAAAATTGTACTTTTTTTCATACTTTTTTTTTAAAAAAAAATTTATATTTCCTCTCAAGTATCAAATCAAATTATAAAAAAATTTTTTTTTTTCCATATTATAAGTTTTGATAAAAGATTAAATTAATTTATAACTCCAATTATTTTTTTTCATTATTTGAACTTCTTCTTTTGTTATACAAATATTCTTTTTAAAACATGCAAATATTTGAATCGCAGGTGTAACATCACCAAAACATATTACACCAATAAGAAAATTTTTATCAAAAAAATATGTAATAAAGTCATTTGTCTCAAATGAACCTCTTGATAATGGTTCATTATCATTTATAAAAATTTTATGAACAAAAACAACCATCTTATTTTCTATATTAAACCAAAATAATTGTACTTCTTTATTAAAATTTATCATTTCTTTATTTAAAATATTCATTGCACAAATTTTTCCTTCAATTTGTGCTAATTGCCAAGAATTTCTAAAACTATTACTTTTATATTTATCTGAAAATGAACAATCACCAATTGCATAAACATTTGGAATATTTGTCTTCATATTTTCATTAACTTCAATATAACTATCAGAAGTGGTTTTAAGTTTAGCTCCTAACATAAATGATGAACAAGCTATTTCACCATTATATGGAATAACTATATTACTTACAGCACAATTCCCACTACTAAGAACTAGATGTTTAACTTTTGTTTCACCTTCAATAATTCTAATTGAATCATTTAATCTTACATTAATATGGCAAACATTTTCCAAATACTAAAATAAAAATAATTATATATTTTATTTTTCATGGTAAAATTTACTTTTATAAGTTCTTCATTAAAACTTTTCCCACCTTCTTTAAAAAGAATATTTTCTTTATTATAAATTGTAATACTTTTTGCATATTTTTTTAAAATTGTTGATAATGTTATAATATTTGGTGTACAATTTAAAATTGATACATGTTTATTTTTTGAACTATCATAAATTAATTTTGCATCATCAGGATTTTTAAAATATAAAACATTTTCAAGTAATGAACCAGGAATAACAATTTTTTTTAATGCTGTTCCTGTTGCAATAACAAGATTAGAATATTCAAAACTTTTTTCATTATCACAATATACTATTTTACTTGTTACATCAACTTTAATTACTTTTGTATTTAAACGAATATCAATACCATAATCATTATAAAAAGTTTTTTCTCTTAATAATATTTCATCATCACTAATATTTGGATTTGTTGATAATAAAAATCTAGCAAAAGGTAATGTATTATCTTTTGTTAATAAAATAATTGAATCTTTATAACCATTTTGTCTTAATACTTCAGCACAAGTTACAGCAGCAATTCCTGATCCAATAATAATTGTATTTTCATTTGACATCTTAAATATATATTTATACATTGGTCTTTCTTTTTTATTAACTGATAACATATAAAATTTTGTTTCTATAAAAATTTTACCATTTTTAACAATAGTTTTAAAAGTATTTTGTGAATATAATCCAGGATATTCTTCTAAATATCCTGTACGAATATCATAACATGTACCATATGGAACACAATAAATACGATTTTTTGATAAAACACCTATAAATAAATAATTTTTTTTTTTAAATTACATAAAAGAATTAAAAAAAGAAAAATTTTATATTACCTTCTATTAATGGACTATTACAATTGGCACAATTTGATGCTAAAACATAATAATTATTTTCATATTTTATAAGTACTACATTAATACCATTCTTAATATTTATTTGTCTCATTCTATTAAAACAAAAAATCTTCAAATTAATAATATTAAAAACCAACCTTCCATTATTAATTTCTTGTTCTTTTAAAATGAAAATGAATTGGGTTTCATTGTCATCATCATTAACATCAAGATTAACAAATTTAGAATTGTCCAAAACATCAACCTTTTTATTATCCTTTTCATTTTCATTTTTATCATCTTTTATAATATTATCTTTAATATCATTTAAAGAATGTTTATCTTTATTAATTATTTTTTTTATCTCATTATTAATAGAATCATCATTAACAATTAATTGTCTATACATTTTCTATAAATTAAAATAATATAAAAAAAATTAAATATGATATTAATTTATAATAGTAATATAAAACTTTAAATAAAAAATCACTTTGTTTATTACAAATGAAATTTGATCATATAACTATACCTCAAAAAGTAGATATTATAATAATAAATTTGATGAATATAAACAAAAACTTAATAAAAGTGTAGAACAAATTTATGTAATTTGATAATTAAAATAAACTAAAAAATTCTATGATATTCAGTATTAAAATTTCAAAATAATATACTAAAACTTTTATTACTTTCATAAGTATATAATTTTTCTCATCAGAAATTTAATTTATTTTATTTATATAAAAAAAAAATATTATGAGAAAAAAATATTTTAATTTTTCAAGTATATTAATATTTTTAATATTTACCGTACATGGTGAATTTAATGATATATTTGATGATGACGAAAGAATGTAAGTTTAATTATTTAAAAATATTAATATATAAAAAATAATATATATATAATTATTTAATTTAAAAATATTTAAAATAACATTTTTATTTTTATAGGTCAAGAATAGTTATGGTTAATGGAAATATGGCATTTCATGCAGGAATATCAAAAAATATATCATTTCATGTTTCTAAAGATTCAGGAATTTTTTTCCAGTCAATGGATATAACAAGTTTACCAAACAAAGTATGTTTTTTATACTTTTAATTTTTCTTTTAAATTGTACTTTAATATATTTTTTAATTACACAAGAATAATTATATTAAATTATTATACATGCTAATATAAGATTTTTAGAAAAATAAAAAAAAAAAAGAAATCTTTTATTTCTTTTATATTAAAAAATGCTTATATTTTATATTTATAAAAATATTAAAAAATAAATATAATTAATTCTATTTATTATAGAGTGATATAGATAATTTAACAGAAAAATGGAGACAAACACTTGATGCTGTATACCTTATTCGTCGCAATGTTATTGGAAATCAAATTTCAGGAACAAGTATGAAAGCAAAATTATTACGTCTTGACTCTGCTATCAAAAATTTAACAATAACTACAGGAAATATGACAATATTAAATAATAATAAACAAAGACAAATGAAAAGAATAGCTAGAATGTTATCTATATTTCAGACAAATTTACATGAATTATTAAAAGTTTTAAAAACTGATAGATGTATTGGTAATCCTTGTTTAAATGGTGGACAATGTTTTAATACATATATTGGTTATCATTGTTTATGTCCTGATACATGGACTGTATGTGATTATTTTTTATTTTTTAATCTTTTTTATTTATATAATTTTTTTTTTTAAAAAATTAATTATAGGGAACAAATTGTGATAGAGATGTTAATGAATGTCTTTTATATGAAGGAACAAGTAGAGGTTGCCAAAATGATGGTAAATGTATTAATAAACTTAATGGATTTTATTGTGAATGTAAAGAATCATATCATGGTGAATTATGTCAATCACAAAAATCATCATGTAATAATGATATAGAATTATGTGGTGAACATGGACATTGTGTTGATTTAGTACAACCAAAAAATGGTATTAATTATATGTGTATATGTCCATATGGTTTTAAAAATCATAATGATAGTAATAATCCATATTGTGAAGATATTGATGAATGTCAAAATAATCCATGTTATCCTGGTGCTACATGTATTAATTTACCTGGTTCATTTAAATGTACTGGATGCCCAAAAGGTACTCAAGGAAATGGTATAATATGTCTTGATATTGATGAATGTTTAGATGAAAGATTAAATGATTGTTCAAAGAATCCTTTAGTTAAATGTATTAATACATATGGTAGTTATAAATGTGATGAATGTCCACCATCATATGAAGGTGATGGTTATACATGTAAAAAAATAAGTAAATGTAAAAATAATTTATGTCCTAATGATAGTATATGTACAGAGGTACCTGATGCATTAGATGGTTATATATGTACATGTCCTGATGGTACATCATCTGATAAAGGATATAATGGTGATTGTAATTCATCAAATACTAATAATCCATGTAATTATAAAGAATGTAAAAATGGTGGTACATGTTATGCTACAGGATGGTTTTCATTTTCATGTATATGCCCATTTGGATATAGTGGTAATATGTGCCAATATCCTACAGCATGCCTAGAACATAATTGTAATAATAGAGGTAATTGTATAATTAATGATAAAGATGGTATATGTGAATGTTATCCTGGTTATTATGGTTCTGAATGCCAATTTGAAGATACATTTTTAGGTTGTAATATTGATATATCAAATCAAACAGGAAAATTAAGTTTAGAAAGATTATTTTTTTGGGATGAAAAAGTTGGTATTGATCATTGTTCATGGAATATTAAAATACCAGGTTCAAATAATGTAACAGTATTAGATATAAGAACATTATTAAATAATGATACAGTATCAAATCATGAAGATGAAAGATATGATTGTGATATTAATGAATCAGCTATTATAATAAGAGATGGTGAAACAAAAAATGCTCCTATTGTTGGTAATTTTTGTAAAGGACCTAAAAATTCTCTTGTTCCAGTTATTAATCGTAAAATTATACTTAGTGGTAGTCGTTTTAAAATTGAATTTACACCATTATTAAATAATGCTTCATCAGATTTTTTTATTAATTGGTTTACAATACCAAAACGATGTGGTGGTTTATTAAAAAATTCATTTGGAGAGATTGATTTTAAACAGGGTATCAATATGACACATTGTGTTTGGTATATAGAAGTTAATCTTGATCATCATATTCAAATAGAAATTGATAGAGTATCAATGATAACACAAAAAAGAGTAAATTGTACAGTAAATAGTTTACAAATTTTTGATGGTAATCGTATTACAAGTGATCAAAAAGTTAATGAAGTTTGTAGTAATGAAAATGATAAAATTTTAGTATCAACAACAGGTCCATATGCAACAATTTATTGGTCTAATGATAATCAAAAAGATATTTATAATAAAGATGATTGTATAAGTGAAAAAGAATGTAATTTTGGTTTTAAATTATCTTATAAAATTACTGAATTACCTTCTGGTTGTGGTGGTGAAATTTTACCAAATGAAAATGGTGAATTTGAGGGATTTATTCAATCACCAAATTATCCAAATAATTATTTTAGTAATTTAGATTGTTTATGGAAATTAAATTCAACTGGTACACCATTATCATATTTATTAGATCATGTTATAAAACTTAATATAATTGATTTTGATATTCCAGTTAAAAAAGAAGATTATTTTTGTACAAATAGTTATCTTAAAGTAATGGAAAATTCACTATCATCATCTGGTATTCAATATTGTAATAATTTTAAACCATCACATACATATTCATATTCTGGTAATACATTATTAATTAAATTTCATTCTGATTCTATTAATAAAGGAAAAGGATTTTTATTATCATATAAATCATCCTGTGAAAAACATTTTTATTTACAAAATGGTACTATAAGATCTGTTAATTATCCAAATTCATCACCATATCCAATTAATTGTAAATATATTATTTATTCACCACCAACAAGAGGAATAAAAATTAAAATTATTGATTTTGATTTAATACAACCAATAAATATATGTTATGGTACACCAGAAATAATTGATGGTATTCAAGATTATATTAAATTTTCTGGACCACATTCATCAAATAAATTATTTAATAAAAAACATATATGTAAAAGATTTCCATTAATACCACCAAATGGTGAAATAATAACTTCAGGTACTAGACCATTAACAATAAATTATGTCAATTCTGGTTCACCAAATAATAAAGGTTTCCATTTTGAATATGAAACATTTGAATTAGGTTGTGGTGGAATTTTTGAAGATATTAATGGTACAATAACAAGTCCAAATTATCCTGATGGTTATTTAGAAAATCTTTATTGTGTTTATCATATATCAACAGAAATTAATAAACTTATTAGACTTACATTTCAAACTTTTGATATTGAAGCATCATCAAGTGATAAAGATCATTGTGATAGTGATGTTGTTGGTATATATGAAAATTATACAACTGAAACAGAACATGGTACATTAATTGGTGAATTTTGTGGTTCAATATTACCACCATCAATTGTATCAAGTAGTAATAAATTAACAATTGTTCTTAGAACTGATAGATCAGTAAAAGGTATAGGTTTTAAAGCAATATATGAAAGTATACCATCTGATGAAAATTGTAATAAACTTTTTACCTCACCATCAGGTGTTATTGAATATGATGGTAGTATAAATAATAATTGGCTTCAATGTGACTATTCAATAAGATTACCAAGAAATAAAAGAATTTTAATAAAATTTAATAATTTTACAATTCCATGTATTGATAGTATATTATTTGTTAGAAATGGTTTAGGTATTGATTCACCAGGATTTAAAGGTTTACATGGAATGTCTGAAATTTGTTCTGGTCATTCAGTATCATCACTTAGAACACATTCAAATTTTTTTTTCATGAGATTAGTTACTAGTAATCCAAAAAAAACAAAATTTTCAATATCATATGAACAATATAATGGTGGTTGTGGTGGTAAATTATCTGGTTTATCTGGTAGTATATCAACACCACATTTTCCTGAAAAAGATAAACATTCATATGATTGTGAATGGCATATTGTTGGTTCATTAGGTAATCAAATAAAATTTAATATTATAAGTATGGATGATTTATCAATACCAATATCTAATGATAAAAATTATTGTCATGGATATATGTCTAATAGTATTGATATTTATGAAGGATATACAAAAGGATATGAAAAATTAATATCATATTGTTATAAAGAAGATCAACTTTCTTCTATAATAAGTGAAGGTAATGATATGATAATAAAATATAAACAAAATCAACATGGTACAAGAGATAGTATTTATGGTTTTCTTGGTGAATATACAACACATTGTAAAGGTGTATTATTAAATGATTTTACTGGACATATACAAAATCCTGGATATGGTTATAATGTAAATGAACATATATCATGTAATTGGAGAATAAATGTTGGTAAAGGTAATAGAATACGTGTAAAAATTATTGAATTTGATATTTATGAATCATCTAAACATATAAATATTAATAAATGTAATGATAATTGGCTTAAAATTGGTGATTATCAAATTAAATATATGGAAAATAGAAATGATATTAATTATAATTCAACATTTAATGATTTTTGTTCAGATACAAATATTATACATAATTTTGAATCAGTTAATAATATTCTTGATATATCATATAATACATATAATATGCCAAATAATAAATTTTGGATATATTATGAAACTATTGGTTGTGGTGGAATAATAAATGAAAATAATACTATTATAATGATATCAAATATAACAACACCAGAATTATTTTCAAATACCAATAGATTACCATTTGAATGTAGATGGAAAATTATAGCACCATTTGGATATAATATTAAAATTAATTTAGAAAAAATATTAATTAATAGAGCTGAAGATGAATTAGATAGTGAATGTCTTTATGGATTATCATATTATTCAGGACCAAATAATAATACAGGAATACCACAACGACAATATTGTAGTAAAAGTTATGATAAATCTTATATATCACATTCAAATGAATTATTTGTTTTAATTAATGCTCAATTAGGAACATATTCATTTGATAAAAAAGATAATATTATGTTTAAAGCATTAATAGAATTTACTCAATCAAATATTGATAGTGATTGTGGTGGTGATATACATCTTAATACAAATCAAATTATACCATTTCATACAATAAATTATCCAAAACCATATATTAAAGGTATTAATTGTAAATGGAAATTTACCTCACCATCAGGATATTCTGTAGGATATCGTATTAAAACATTTAATGGTGGTAATATGGGTACTGTAAAATTACCATTTATAAAAAAATTAAATAAATATAATTTAACAGAATGTTCAAATTCAAATTTAAGAATATTTGGATTTTTATTTATTAAAACATATAATTATTTATTAAAAGAATATCATCCATTTTTAACAACATGTGGATATTCAGATATTGATAAACCAATATATATAAATACAATACATAATAATAGTATTGTTGAATTTCGTGGTGCAAGTCTTGATTTAGCATTAATATCTAATGAAAAAAATAATAAACCTATCGGTTTATTAATGGAAGCATTTACTGTATGTGGTGGTGAACTTATTGCAACAAAAGAAAGAAAAATATATAATTTTAATAATATTTATGATGATAATTGTACTATTATTATAATACCACCAGAAAAAGAAGGTGAAATTGATATTATAAAAGTTAAATTAACATCAATATGGTTAGGTAAAACAAATACAACAATAAATGATAAACCAACAATGTTTAATTTTACCTGTTCAACTGATACAATATCAGAACCATGGAGTATTAGTAGAAGTAATTATGAAAATAGATGGTATAGTTTTTCATGTCAAGGATCAATTATTATAAATATTTATAATATAACAAAAGAATCAATGAATAATATGATTTTACAATATGGTATTAATAGTCATTTTTGTGGTGGTGAATTAAAAGGAAATGGTTTAGAGGAAGCTGATAGTAAAAGTAAAGATTTTGAATGTACTTATACATATAGTAATGCTCTTGGTAATAATGTTGAAATACAAATAGAAAATATTAATATACCATGGAGTGAAAATTGTATTGATGGTTATTTTGAAATAAGAAAATATAATGAATCTGGTGATGTTTTAGGAAGATTTTGTGGTAATGATGATGATAATATAAATAGTAGAGGTATAGGTAAAACATTTGAAGGTAATATATTATGGATGAGATATAAAGTTAAGATGAATAATTTATTACAAGATGATAATGAATTTTATACAAGTATTAAATTTAATAAAAATGCTAAAATTGGTGGATATGTTGAGGGAAATGTTATTGAAAGTTCATCATACATGGAACCAAATAAAATTTATACATGGAATATTATTGAACAAAATATAAAAGGTATATCATTAAAAATTGAATCATTATATATACCAAATAGTGATAATTCTGATATTATTGAATGTAAATCAAGTAAATTATGTGAAGGATTAACTATAATGTCAGGAATTTGTGATGATGATCAAGATTGGGAAACATGTGGTCATGTTTTATATAATTTAAATGGTTATATTGGTGATGATAGAGAATTAATATTAAAAGGTAATGAATTTACAATTGGATTATATGCTAAAACAAAAGTTTCATTTCATCTTTCATGGACATATCTTTATACAACACCTGATTTATTAAATCATACAAAAAATGAAATTGATACAGATTTTAATTGTGGTGGTATGTTAAATCCATCTTTTACTGTTCAAGTATTAAAAAATCCATCAATTACTGGTAGCATAAATTATCCCCCTGATACAAGATGTAAATGGACAATTAAAAGACCACTATTTAGAGGAATTGAATTAAAATTAGTATATGTTGATTTAGAAAGTACATTAAATTGTAGATATGATTATCTTTATGTAACTAAAAATAGTTATACAAAAACATCAGAAATACCATTTGAAACTGATACAGATAAAAGAGTATGTGATATTTTATCAATGAAAAAATTAACAATGACACTTACTGATGATTCTGAATTAAATATATATTTTGTTTCTGATCGTAGTAGACAAGGAAGAGGATTCCTTCTTGAATATCGATTATTATGTGATTCAAAAGAATTTTTTGAAGCTGATAATGGTAATTTTGTTGGAACACTTTTATCACCAAATTATCCTGATCCATATCCATCTAATATTTCATGTTCATGGTCAATTTCAACTGATAGTTTTCGTAGAATTGAAGTAATACCAAATGAAATTGATTTAAAAACAAATGATGATGGTTCATGTAAAAATGATATACTTAAAATTTCTGGTAAAATACCAGATAATGGTACAATGTTAGGATTTTTAGAATATTCTAAATTATTACAATATGAAACATGTAAAAAATCATTTACTAATATTACTTTTGTTCATGGTAAAATTCAAATAAATTTTAAATCAGGTATAGAAGAAAATACAAAAAAAGGTTTTAGTTTAAAAATAAGTGAAATTGTTGATCCATGTAGTGATATGCATTTAGTTATTGATGAAGATAATCCTACTAAAATTTTAACTTCACCTAAATGGCCAAATTATTCTCCTAATTCTTTAAATTGTGGTTGGAAAATAAGTGCACCAATAGGACATAGAATTAAATTTAATATTGATCCAGAAACATTTAATATGGAAGAGTCATCAGGTGGTGAATGTGTTAATGATTACCTTCAAATATTTGATGGTCCATCTAAAAAAAATAAATTAATTGGAAGATATTGTAATAATAAAGGTCCAGAAACAATTTTTTCAACATCAAATTATTTATTTATTCATTATAAGACAGATTCAATGATACCATCACATGGATTTAATGCTACATATTCAATTGCTGATTGTGGTGGTACAATAAATTTAAAACCAAATATTAAATTTTCTTTATTTTCACCACGTTATCCTAATTATGATCAGGCAAATCATCAATGTATATGGCAAATTCGTGCACCCAAAAATTATCAAATATTAATTGATATTAAAACATTATTAATATCACCAAAAAGTAATTGTTCTAATGGATATGTTAGTATTAGAGATTCATATATTGATAATGAAAATAGTTATTATATATTACCACCAACTTGTACAAAAATGTATTCTAAAAAACCAGCATTAAAATCTAAATCTCATGTTATTTTTGTTGATTATAATATTACACATGTGGCATCTAAACCTAATGCACTTCTATGTTCAACTGGTGGTTGTGGTTTTTCTTTTATATTTTCACTTGTAAAAGAAAATTGTGGTGGTATTATTGATAATTTTGTTGGTGAAATATATTCACCAGGATATCCTAATTCTATTATACCTGGTACAAAATGTGAATGGAAATTTAAAGCTGGTTTAGATTATAGATATTATATAATTTTAGAATTTTTAAAAAATAAAGAATCATTTAATCTTCCAGTTGTTGGTTTTTCTAATAATAATGAAATTGAAGAAGAGGAATGTTATAATGATATTAAAATATATAATGGTTTTCCACCAAAAGATAATTATTATAATGGTCCTGAAACAATGTTTTGTAAAGGTAGAACTAATTTTGTTTCAACAGCAGATTTAGTAACACTTAAATTTGAAGATCAAATGAAAAGAAGTTTTGGTTTAGCTTCAATTATGGAAAAACAAAATATGACATCATTTTCAAGACATCCATTTGTAATAAAATATAGTAAAGTACCTAAAGAAAATTATCCATATGGATGTTTACATACAATAAAAAATGATACATCACTTGTTATTGGTCCATTAGATTTAATTAGTAATAAAGATTATCCCAGTGGAGCAAATAGTTATTGTCATTTAAATATTAAAAGACCTGAAGGTTCATATACAACAATGCTTAAATTTTCAAATTTTGCCGTTGGACCATATAGTAATAGATTTTGTGATTTAAGAAATAATTATATTAATTTAAAACCAACATTAACTGCTATAATGAAATGGGAATATAATTTATGTTCACATTTTAATAAAACAAGCACAAATTTTAATATTGCTGTAGCAATAGATGAATTTGATATATTTGTTTATAATAGTCATAGATCAAAATTAGGTTCAACATTTCTTGGACAAGAAAATACAAAATTTAATTTATCTGTAATATTTTCAAAATGTGGTGGTTTAGTTAAAAATATGAAAGGATATATAACATCACCAACATATAATACAATAGATACAAATGATAATAATAAAAATTTTGAATCATGTGTTTGGACATTAAAAGCACCAGAAAATCATATTGTTAAAATAAAAATTCTTAATATTACATTACAAAGTGCCTCAAATCAAGTTAGTGATGCATTTTTAAATATTTATGAAGGTAATACAGAAGATAATGCTGTATTACATCGTTTCAGTGAAAAAGAACATACATTAATGAAAGAATTTTATAATATTAAATCTAATGGACAAATTATTATTATACAATGGTTTATTGGTAATTATAATACATTTAAAAAAGGATTTAAATTACAATATGAATATGTTAGAGAAGATAATGAATGTGGTTATCATATTTATGGTATGAATGGTACTATTACATCACCTGGTGATGATGTATATCTAAATAATTTAAATTGTTTATGGGATATTAGTGTACCAAAAGGATTTTTAACAAAATTAACTTTTAAAAGATTTGATATAGAAGAGTCTGATGATTGTAATAATGATTCATTATTAATTAGTGAATATGTAGAACATTCTATTGAACATAGATTAAGTGGTTCTGAAATTGCACAATATAAACATTATACATTTCATAAATTATGTGGTAATAAAAAAGTTCCTGTACCAATTATATCAACAACAAATGGTTTACGATTAAATTTTACAACAAATGATAAATATGCTGGTAAAGGTTTTGAAATATATTGGGAAGCTGTATGTGGTGGTACAATAGAAGCAGAATTTGGTGAAATAACATCACCATATTATCCATTATATTATCCAAGTAATATTGAATGTAATTATGTTATATCAAATAGTAAAATTCGTGGTTCTAATGGTCATAGTGGTGGTTTAATACTTTCTGTAAATGTTGTTGATTTAAGTAAAGAACCTTCTGGTGATAGAGATTTAAATAATCCTCATTTATATGATGATAATAATAAACAAAATTTAAAATGTAAATCAGATTCATTAGAAATATTTGATATAAGTAGTGGTAAAACATTAAGAAAAATATGTGGATATAATTATATTGAAGATAAAAGTAAAATATATCATTATCAAGATGTTGGTATAAAATTTATATCACATCCATCAAAATATGAAGAAGATGAAAAAGGAATGAAACATTATAAAGGATTTTCTATAAGTTTTATTCAAAATCAATGTAATATTAATGTTTCATTGGATGATAATATTATTGAACAAAATGGAAATTCAATATATGAATTATTTAGTCCAAATTATCCAAAAGAATATTTTCCTAATATGAATTGTTTAATAAATGTTACAACATTACCAGGTTATATTATAAATGCACATATTGGAGATTTTCATGTTGAAGCATCAGAAAAATGTAAATTTGATTATGTTGAATTTTTTGATGGTACAATTATGAATAATAAAACAAGTATGGGAAAATTATGTGGACAACTTAAAAATAGAAAAGTTATCAAATCAAGTAATAATTCATTATTAATGAAATTTAAAACAGATTCATCAAAACATTTTAAAGGTTATGATATAACATTTACTCAATCATATGGTACTGATAAAAATTGTGGTGGTAAAATTGATGTAACAAGTAATCCTAAAACAATAAAAGCACCTATTTATAAAAGTAAAACTAATAATAATTTCTTTATGGATTGTGTTTGGGAATTAGAAGCACCAAGAAATAAAATAATTAAAATTACTATAAATGAATTAAATTTAGAAAAATTTAAAGATAAATATTTAAAAGGACAATGTAAAGATTATTTAACTATTTATGATGGTATAATAGGTGAATCATCAACAATTGTTAAAGAAATTTGTGATTTTAAAAATTATCCAGATCAATCAGAGATTATTATGAAAACAACAAATAGAATAATTAATATTGAATTATTAGCATATTATAAAAATTCAGGACAAAAAGAAATGGATATTGAGGTTGTAGCAATTGATCCAGAATGTGGTGGTGTTTTACCAACTGTTGATACTATGAGTATTTTTGCCTATAAAGATAAACAACTTCCAACACGTGATAATCAAAAACATGTACGTTGTAAATGGTATGTATATAGTGAAGAAAGAACACCATTAGAAATAATGTTTACTGATTTTAATGTTCCAGCAATAACATTAGATTGTTCTGAAGAATATTTAGAAATAAGAGATGTAGGTAGTCTTGTTGAATGTCAACATCCAGCATGTGCTAAGAATGAAGATGATAAAAAAGTTTTAAAATATTGTGGAACAATTAAACCATCACTTTTTATATCTTTATCACCAGTAGTTCAAGTAACATTATCAACATTTAGAACAAGTCAATATCAAGCAACTATAGCATTTAAATATAAAACTCTTGGTTCATGTAATAGAACAATTACTATTAGTGAAGAAGAACATACATTAAGTGGAAGATTTACTTCACCAAATTATCCAAATTTTTATTCACATAATACAACATGTATAACAAATTTTATATTAGATGAAAAATTAAAAACTTCTCATAAAATATTTTTAGTATTTGATGAAGTTCAACTTGAACGTGGTTCATCACAACTTCTTTTAACTTCTACTTTTTATAATCCACTTCATAATAATTATAAAACAAAATTTCTTCATGGATTAAGTGGATTAAATTTACCATATCGTTCAATGTCACAATGTAGATATGATTCATTACAAATTGATGATAAAATAGGAAATGAAACAAAAATATTTTGTGGTAATGTTGTACCACCATCACATTTATCTGGTGGTGATATTTTATCATTAAATTTTACATCTGATGCTACAACAAATGCTCGTGGTTATTCTGGTACATATTTTAGTGTTAGAACTGTTAAAACTGATACATATACTATATATAAATTTGAAAGTAATTATGATTCTGAAGGTGTTATAACAAATGTTGGTTTTCCATTTATACAAAATAAAACAACAAAAAGTGTATGGTCTATTATTCCACCTAGAGGAAGTAAATGTAGTATAAATTTATTATTCCTTAAACTTCCAATTAATCCAGAAGATAAAAATTGTAAAAATGAAATTAATCAATTATTTTCAATAATACATACTGATTCAGAAGTTTTAAATGAAAATAGTACACTATCAACAAATGCTGCAATGATTAATATTCCATGTACATTTACAGAAACACAAAAATTTGATTTACAAGAAGGAAAAAAATTTTATATACATTATGAGACAAAAGAAGTTTCAGATAAAGTAATAAATAATTATGAAGGATTCCGTCTATCATGGCAATGTGGTAAATCAAATTTTGTTAGTAAAGGTTTTCATGGTATAAGATCAAAAGAATTTAATTATTAATTATATTTATTGAAAATGGAAACAACTATATTTGTATATTGTATCACCATTTAAATATAAAATATTTTATTTATTTATTAACAATAATTAATTTATATATATATTTCTTTTTAATATTATTTTCCAAATAATAATTTTTATTAAACTTTAAAAAAATAGTTTCAAAAATTTATTGTAAAAATAAATAGTAAATATATGATAAGACTATCAAATATAATAAGTAATTGTTAATTATTATTTTTATTTTTATTTAAATGTAGTTTATAATTTTCATTTATTATAAAAATCACATTTTAAAGTTTGTACAAAATTTATTCTATTTAACATATTAATATAATGTTTTATTTTGTAATAAAAAAAAATAACATTTTTATAGAAAATTTTTATTATAATAAAATATATTATTTTATGAATAAACAGTTTATTTAAAATATATAATATAATAGCAAAAAAAAATTAACATTTTTCTATAAATTGTAAAAATTTTTTTTTTACTTTAAAAATTTCATCAATTTTGATAATGGAAATTTCCATCTACATATTACATCATAGGTCATTGAAAATTATCTTTCTTATCACAAAATGCCATTTAACAGACATACCATAAAATAAAAAGAAAAATTTACTTAAAAAAAAGAAAAATGAAATTATACTAAAAAAAAAAATAAATAAATAAAATTTCCGTAGTTTTGTGACCTCTTTTAAAATATCCTAAATATGGCTTATTTTAAAATAAACCTGTTTAACATTTGTGGATGTCATAACGTTAACAATACTTGTATAAAAATTATGTATCGCTCCATTACTGTTAAACGACATTGATAAAATAAAAATTCAGGAAATAGTATGTTGATAAAATAAATGTATTGAAAAATTTAATTTCATGATTTTTATTGAGTAGAAAAATTTTTTTATTTGTTTTTAAAATAAATGTAAATTGTATTTTGAACTACTTTAAATTAAAAAATTATTTTAATTAATTGATTATATTTTTTAAAAAAAAAAAAAACTTGTATTTTTTTGTAGTTTAAAATTTTAGACTATTGAAAAAGAAAAATCATTTTGTCATTGCCTAATAATTCAACATATTTGTAATCATATTTTTTATATAATAAATATTAAACATTAAAACAAAATGTGTAATTCAATTTGCTTGATAAAATAATCTTACTTTCAAAGTTTATTAATTCATATGCTTTTTTAATTTAATAAGAAAATATATTTGATAAAATAATAATCTTGAATCAGAATGTGGTTTAAAATTTATTATTATATTTTTAACAGTTCCTTATCTACTAAATTTAATTATAATGTATGATAAAAAATTTTGGCTTTCTATATCTATATATTTATATAAATATATTATAAATAATATTTTATCAAAAATAAAAAATTTTATATTTTGTAATTTTTGTTTAATATTTCAATTAATAAAATTTGATTTTGCTCATTTGTTGTAAAAAGAAAACTAAGATTGCTAAATTTGATTCGTGTTAAAAATTCAAGAGTACATAATCAAATGACGAGGAAATTAGTTTTATATATAAAATTCATTTAACCCTGACTGTTACCTTGTTCATCATACATTGAAAAACCGGTTATTACGTAAAATACTTTTTATTTTATTATTTTTTTTTTTTACAAAAAAAAAGAAAAAATTAAATATATAAAATTATATGTATTAATATCTAAAACGGTGTTGTTATGACAATGACACATTCATAATAAAAAGAGGTTGGTGTAGGACGAGATTGACCTAATCTGAAGGGAGATGGAGAGCTATGTCAAGATACCCTAGAATCTAGTAATTATATTGAATCTTTTAAAGAAACTTGTTCACTATTCTAACTTCATTTCAATGGAGCAGGTTGGTACGAATTTGGATCACAAATTTAAAATATATATTTAGGAGATGTTTATTTATTTACTATGTTTAATAATACAATAGGTTAATGTCAACAGTATCAGATACATATATATATAATATATAATATATATACATATATAACTAATTTATATAGTGCAATAATTTTTTTTTAATTAATATTATCAATTTTTAATGATATAAAAGTTTTTTTTTTTTAAGCATTAAATAGTTTAGTGATTTTAGGTTAATTCGCTTAACTTTTTAAGGTAAATTTATTTAAAAAAAAATAGATAACAACCAAAAGCTTTCAAAAATTTATATTTTAATTTTTAATATTTTATCATAATAATCTACGGTTTAATAAACATGCATTACAATACTTTGATAAATGTTAATGTCAAATGAATAATTTATTTTTGAATATGTTACAAACAGTTTAAAAAGCATGTAACTATATATTTGTTTCATATATTATCTATTCACATTTTTATTTTCATTCTAAAAAAAAACAAACTTTAAATAACATAGAAAATATCATGTATTTGAAGCTTTTTTCTTTGAAACTAATAACTTGATTGTTAGAAAAAGATGACCTAATTTGTATTATTGAAAATCATTTTCCACTTATTTTTCACCTTATTTCTTTTAATAAATTTTTAATTGTAATAAAAAAAAATCTGATATTTTTTAAAAATTTTAACTTTGTACCTTATTCTTGTACTTTTAAATATCAATCATATTTTTTACCTATATTATCTTAATATTTATTTTAATCATTATATAGTTTTTATTATATGTCTATCTTTCATTAAAAAAAATTTTTTTTTTGTTTATAATAATAAATATGATTCAATATTAATTATAATTTTTCTACTTCCTATTTATGTATCATTTATCTTTAATGGAGTAAAAAAATTTATTTTTTTGACTTTAACCTTAAGGCTTTTATCATTATGATAAGTTGTATTATGATCATATCAAAATAATTTTATGAGGCCATTTGAAGCGTGGTAAATAATTATAAAAGCTAATAATCCTTAAAATATATGTCTTTTATAGAATCACATTGTTTTCTTATCATTAAATAGGTGTACCAATTTTTGCAATCAAAATTAATATTGTCATAATTGCATAATATTATATATACATATATATATATATATATATATATATTTATCATCAATTCTTCATTCACGGATATCTTTTCACTGTCTTTTTTTTAAATAGTTTTTCTTTATTAAATATATTAATATTTATATTTAAGCTTTCACGAGTACTTTTCTTCTTTTACTCAATATAACATTGCAAATAATATAATTTAACCTGTAACCTCCGATCTTAAATAGAACAGGTTTTTACTTTAAGATTCTTAAAATTTCATTGACAAAGTTAATAAACTTTTCCGCTTTATTCTTGAAAGAGTATCTCGTTATTATAAAGAAAAATCTTTAACAATATATATATATATAAATATATATGTATATATATATATATATATATCTGATGCTCCAGTTGACTGTTATTATTAAGTAATAAAACGTGATGATAAATTAAAGAAGTGATAAAATTCTGAAAGTTGTATTATGGAATTTAACCTGTCATTAAATGTTTCTTATCAAAATTTAGTATTAATTCTTTAGTAGAACGGAGTACCAGATATTATTATTATTTTTTACCATTTAAATTATGTAATTAATTTTTATATTTTATTATTAAAAATTAAAAAAGTTTTATATATTTATAAATAACTCTACTAATAATCTACTTCCGTTTTATCTTTTTTAAAGCTTATCATTATGTAAATATTAGTTATTTTTTATCATGAGGTAATATAAAAGAGTACTTTTTTTTTATATAACATATATACTAGATAATTTTTCTATTTTAATTTTATTATAAAGAATCAAAGAAAAAAATGACGTTTCTAGTATATCTTAATTTCTCATGCTTATTTTATCATATTTACTTTTATTCTAAAAATTAACCTTAAATGTGTTTTATGCTACAACAAATATTTCACTAGTTTTAAAAAGAGGAAGTAATATTTATTGTACAATAGTACAGACTTTACTAATAAAATAATGTTTTATTTACCTTCATCAATATTATTTTCATGTATATTATATCAAGAAGACACCTAGTTTTATAAGAAATATTTAAATATAAATTTTATAAAGTGCAATTTCTTATTTTAATAAAAAAAAAAAAATTTTTGCTTCTATCTATTAACAATTAAATTATCTTGGTAAGATTAAAAAATTTTTTTACAAAATTTAATTACTTTATTTCTAATCATTTATACTTATATATTATATGTATATGTGTAAATATTTTTTCATATACTTGTTTTTAAATTTTCGTCTCACTATATTTAGAATATTACAAATCTCGAAAATTATTTGAAACAAGGTCATTAAAAATTTTCTAACAAACCATTTTTAAATTTATTTTTGTTTTACTTTTTATATTATATAGCATTTTTTAAAAAAAAAAAAAAATTATGCCTATCTTTTGATAAATTTAATATGTTACATGTGACCCTGAGGAAAGTGCCTTGAACTGAGGTTATTTAATATAATACTAAGTATCTTTATATATTTAATTTGAATTAGTTTATCAAGACTAGTTTTTATATGATTTTCTCCTTGGTTTAAATGTTACAATCATGAAAAACTCATAGTAAAAATAAACAAGTAAAAAATCAAGAGTATACAAGGCATTCATGCATATATATATTATATTATATACAATAATTTTTAATACTATCCTTTTTTTATTCAATTGATATTTAAAAATGATAATAAAAAGCAAGGCATTAATTGTTAAATATAAAGTAACCTAAGTTTTAAAATTTATTTTTCCAAATAACCTGTTCTCAGTTACTCATTATTATTTTAATTCACCTTTTAAGCTTCATCACGCGCTTTTATTTTTCAATCCTGTATTTTTTTTTTCAATCATTCCTGACAATATATGTGTTGAATATTATCAAATACTTAATTGTAATTAATAATTTTTTTCAAGTTTGTTATGTAATTTTAATTATATTTTAACATATGTAAAAAGACTATCTAGACAAAACAACTTTTTTATTGTTCCACTTTCTGTTATATGAAACATCTTGAAGTAACCATATTTTAAATGATGTTATATATTTTTTAATCTATTTATAACTTTTAGTTCTTCCTTTATATTAGCAGTCAATCATTCTTGCCATTAACCTTTTTTTTTGTATATATTTTCTTACTTTCATTACTATTATATGTTATCTTTTTCTTTTCTCGTTGGAGATTTTTTAGCAAAATGTTAAAATCCAGTTTTTAAGTGACTTGCCCACATTTGTGAGTTTTAAGCGCAATGGTAACATTTTATATGGAGTACCTTTGCTCTTTGACATCTCCTTCCTCTTTATATATAACAAAAAGATTTTTTTTTTTTTTATATTTACATTACATTACTAAAGTCCCGGAAGCTTACAATATAATTTCATATCAAAAAAAATTTTTTTTCTATCAATTTTTACTTGATCATTAAATATCAATCATTAAAATATTGTTACTTTTTTGTATTAATCATAGTTTATAACTATTACATAATTTATTTTCTAGTTATGGTGTTGTTATTTTTACGCTTCAACAATTTTTAATATTTTTTTTTAATATTTTTATATACTAATAAACTATATTATTAACAATTTAAGCTTAAGGAGGTATTTTAATTATTATCTATTTTCTAATAACATATTGATAAACAATTTTTTTTTAGGTATCAATAATCATTTTAATGATAGAAAGTGTTGATTATATCATTTTTTAAGTTACTTGAATAATAATCAAAAATATATTTTACATATAGCGTTTTTGCAGTAATAAAGATACCTGAAAATAAATATCATCATTAGTCTCAAAAATAAATTTTGTTGGCGAACTTGACATATGACTTTAAGGCTACTACCTATTTTTTCAACGACCCATTTAAAACAGGTATATATAATTAAAAAATGTTATACGAAATGATTAATTCATATTGATGAATAATAATTATTCTTTGCCATTTTTCTTTTAAAATCCATTTCCTCTTATCATTTTTATTGGTAATATAAATGTATTAATAATAATTAAAATAATACTTCTCTATAAAAATAATTTTTAATAATAATTACCTTAATATTTATTAATATATATGTATATATATATTAAACAATCCATATATCTCCATGTTTATAAATACAAATTTATATTATCTTCATCCCAAATAATTATAGCAATCTTGCGCGAGATCTATCATATGTAAATAAAAGTTTTATTGAGATTAAAGACACACATAAGGAAAACCGGTTCTGGTGCGAGGGTGCACCAACCTATGCTCCTTATAGATGCATATGATTATGTCATTTTGTTACGTAATTCAAAGACCTCTATCAGTTTAAATATGATCACACAAACATTATATGTTAGTTGAGGAAGCTTTTCTCAATTTATATTATATTATTATAATATTACCCTTTTTACCTCTTGAAATAGTAGGAAAGAAGAAATTAATATAATATACATTTTCTTTAAAGTGAAATTTGTCTTTCATTTTTATCTTTTTTCGTGAGTAAGTATAGACAAGAAGATTTATATAAATTTAGTTAACTATTTCTTGTTTACTGATCACAAATTAAATTACGTTCCTATATTTTAATATATTATATATATATATATATATATATATATATAATTAAAGATAAATAAAATGTTTTAATTTTTATTAACATATGTAATTAACAATTACATGCGCATGTTAATTTAAAAAAAAAAAAATTAATTTTTGCTTCATAAGCATGATTTTAACTAAATCATTCTTGGTCCTTGATTATATATTAAAATATCTTGACAACATACAAAAACCTGTTTTTGCCAAATGCCCTCTCTCGCAACCCTTTATGTATCAGTATAAAGTAAAAAGGAAAGGCGTTACACAAACTACATTCAGGGTCGTCCATTTCAACCGTCCAATTTTCCGTGACTGGCACCAGTCCAGACTTGAATATTCAATATATGTTGTTTATATAAACACATTTCTTGAAAATTATGAGTTATATTAAATATCTTCATTTTTCAATGAAAGTTTAAAATGTTTTCATTATTATATAAATTGTTTGTAGAGTAAAAAAAAAACAAACTATCTTTTATATTTGTTCTTTAAACTTTTAATTTTTATACAATATTAAATGGATTATCATAAAAAAAAAATAAATTTATCTTTAATTATTAATTTATTATTTTTCTTAATAATTTTATTCATTATTCAATCATATATGTACTTGATACCAAAAATTATAATAAAAAAAAAACTTTTGTTAAAAAATCTTTTATCATATCAATTAAAAAAAATTTTTTTTTTTATAAATTATGGAACATTTTTTTCACCTCTCATACACTTGCACACTTTTCAAAATTACATAATATTAATTCTAAAGTCTCTTAAGTCACATTTACTATTCTTACTATTACAATAATATTAATTTTATTAAAAAGTATGAGATATATTCAATTATTAATATAATATTATCTATTACATATTTTTATTAAGCTATTTTTAATGATTATTTTATAACATAAATTTTTTTTTTTGCTAGCTAATCATATTTTATTTTTACTTTTTCATTTAAATATTAAATGTTTCTCTCTTTATATATACTGTGATAAATAAAAATTTTCGATTATTGTAATTTGCACATTTATAAATGGCTTTTTATAGAAAGTAATTTAATTATTAATAAATAAATAAATAATTTTTCAGATTAAATATTAGAAAAGTTATTTCAAACAATTTATTATCTATAAATATATATTTTTTTTCTATCAAATAAATATTTTTTAAAAAAAAAATTATATTTTTTTACATTAGAAGATATTAAAAAAAAATGATTCATTCTTCTAATAGTAATTCTATTTCAACACCATTACCTAGACCAACACCAACTAATGCGTTACCTAATGGTGTAACATTAAATTTACCACAAAATAATAATACATCAAATATAAATAATACAACATTACAACATCAATTGCTAATGTTTAGTAAACAACATTGTTTTCTTTGTGATTATCCTAGAATGCCATGGGCAATGTGTCCTGATTATACAGAACCAATATGTAGAGGATGTGTCAATTATGAGGGTGCTGAAAAAGTAGAAGCAACAATAGAAAAAGTTAAACAAATGAAACGTGCTCATATGGCATTACTTGCCCTTGAAACACCATCACCAACTGCTGGTACAACGGCTAATAAATTTAAAGAATCATTTACAAATGGTAGTTTAATATCAGGTGCTAATCCACCAGGGCGTTTTTCACCACCTGCTGCTGTTGCTACAAGAACTCCATCATCATCTACAAATTCAATACCACCTGCTAATAATCCACCAGGTGCTACACAACCATTACCAGCCGGAGTCCCATTACATTTAGCACAATTTAATCAATTATCAGAAGTATTAGCACAACAACAACGTAGTTTAGTAGCAACAACAAGAGCTAATAATCCATTTAGTGGTTTAGAAGATTTAAATAATCTTAATCAATTACGATCTATATCAAATCTTCTTCATCCATCTACAGCTACCAATAATCCATTTAATCTTAGTTTGGTAGGTGTACCAGGTTTAACAACAACAACAGGAAATATAACAAATTTATTTCAAAATTCTTTAACATCAGTTACAACTAATGGTTTAGGGCATTCTCAAGTTTCATCAATTGGTAATAATAATGGTGGTGGTATAAAACGTGAACATCCAGATGATGATATAAAATTAGATGTCTATTCAGCAAAAATTCATAGAGGTAAGATTATATTATACAATGTATACTTTTTTTTTTCTAAAAAAAAATAATTCTTTTTTCTTTTTTTTTTTTTTGACTATTAAAACAAGATACTTTTCTTTAAAACTATCTCCTGTCATTGACAAATAGTTGTCGATTGTACAGTTTTATTTAACAAAGTAATATTATAAATTGTAGATATTATATATAAAACTGCAATAGGATAATTTTTTTATACTTAACATCCTTACTTCAAAAGCATACTTTTGTAAAACAGGTTTTTTTTTTCTGTAAGCTTCTAACAATTGTTGATATAACTCTTAAAAATTTTTATCTACCACCCCGTGCCATGTAGAATGCCTTTCCAAGTGTTAAAGTTTTCTTTATATTTATAGTAATTCTAGTTTTTAAAATTTAAATTATATATATATATATATATATATATATATATACATATATACATATATATATTACAAAAATATAATGTATATAAAATTTTTGGACATGTTAACAAAAACATTTTAATATTTTATTATAAGCGAACTTAAAGGTTAAACTAAAATTCTTTATAAGTAATGACCTTTTATAAAGTAATTTAAATAATATAAAATTCTTTTGTAATATAAAATTATATATATATATATATAAATTCTTTTAAATATTTTTAAAAAGTATAAAAGAAAAGAAGGTTAATTTTATTAATAATTTAAAATATTTTAATATATATTAATATTTATATTATTTTATAGGTGATAATCAGACAAATTCATTGTCACCAATATCAACAAATTCACCAGATAATTCTACATTTTCACAATCATTAGCTAATGTAGCATTATTACATAGACAGGCACGTCTTGATGCAAATAGAAGAAGATTTCCTGAAATAAGTAATATACCTAGTTTTCAAAGAGAAAATGTTCTTAGATGTACAACATGTAATCAACGTTTAGAAGATACACATTTTGTACAATGTCCTTCAGAGGATGATCATAAATTTTGTTTTCCATGTTCTAAAAAATATATTAGAGGTAATGCATCAAGTCATGAAGTATATTGTCCAAGTGGAAAAAAATGTCCTTTACCAAGAAATAGTACACCATGGACATTTATGCCAAATGAAATTGCTACAATATTAGGTGATGATTATGATCAATTTAAAAAAGAAAAAGATAACTTTTTAAGATTAACAACAACAATAACTACATCAACACAATCTGGAAAATCTTCAACAAGTAGTAATGTAAGTGTTAGTGAATGTGAAGGACAAAGTCCAAAATCATCAATAAGTTTGACAAATGGAAGTAATGAATTACTAGCAAATGGTGTTAAACAACAAAATCAAGCAGTTACAGCTGGTGGTGTTTAAAAAAAAAATTTTTTTTATAAAAATTTAAAATTAAATATACAGAAATATTATTTAATTTTTTTTATTATATCAAAAAAATTCTTAAAGTGATGATCTCAATATCTGAATCCCCACTTAAATAAAGTATCTTTAAAAATTTTTCTCTAAATTATAAATACATATGATTTTGGAAAACAAAAATATTTACAAAAAAAAAAGAACAAGAACAAAGACGTATCTATGATTTGATTAAAATTTAATTTTAAAAAAATGAAAAAAATAAAAAGAAATTAGATAATGCCTTTACATAGTCAATGAAGATCTCGGTATAGTCTTTTTTTTTAATTACAGGAAACTATATAATCTACTTTTTTATTCAAAAAAATGTATCATTTTTATTGTATGATCAATGTATGGTAGCCAATTTTATTGTTTTTATTTTTAAAATAGAAAAAAATATTTTTTTTTTAAAAATTAATTATAGGTCTGCCAAAATATTAATTTCTTAATTCGTTATTCAATTAATTTGTTATTTAAATATTAATTGTAAAATTATTTTTAGCAATATAAAATTATTAGATTACTTTTTTATATTTAAACTTGTATAATTTTTATAAAATAATTCATTTCATAAGAAAAAACTATGTTTATTACTTATTGTTAAATAATGTAATTTAAATTAAATAAAAAATTTTTTTATTAAAATTTCTTTATTTTATAAAAATAAATAATTTAATTAATTTACTTATTTGAAAAAGTCAATTTTTAATATAATTACATAACTGATACATTAAAATATATACTTATAATATTTTAAATTAACTTCACAATTATATATTTTTTTTTGAAAAAATTTCATATTTATTACTTTCTTTTTATTAATAAAGTTTTAATAACTGGAAGTTATTCATATTTGATAACATTAATGACATAATTTTTAATAATATATTGTATGTTTAAATAATAAATTATTATAGAAAAAAAATGTACCAATTTTTATCAAGTAAAACATTTTTAATTATACTTAGAATAAATTTTTATATGATTAATTAACTATTTAAAAAACAAAAAATTTTTAACATATGTCATAATTAATAAGTCTAATTATAACTTTATTTAAAAGAAAAATTTTTTATTAAATGATTATATTAAAAATTTAATAGTTATTTTTATTTATTATATATATGGAGGTGATATTTTATGACAATCTTTCTAATTTGGTATCAATAAACAATTATGGTGCATTAGAACAACTTAAACAATCACTTATTTCTAATATTATTATAACTCTTGTTAATAGTATTATTATTCTGATAACACATTTTAAAAAATCATTTAATTTATCTTTTGAAATAAAAAAAATAGTATTTTTATTTTGTTATACAGGATTAATTTTAAATATTTGGTATCTTATTTCTAATCTTCTTTTTTATATTATCAGTATAACAAGTAAAAAAATGCATATATTAGGTGTTGATATTCTTCAACAATTTTATTTTGTTTTATATAATTTATATTATATATCACCATTTTGTATAACTTATTGGAGATTTATTTTAATATTTTTTAATAGATCTGTATTATTATTTGAAAATATAATTATTGCTATCATTGCATTAATACCAAGTTTTGTAGCATTTATTAATTGTGTATTTTTTTCTAATATTATATATTCAGATGATACTTTTGAATATAAACATTATTATAGTAGTTCACTTTTTGTATACATGGATTTATTACCACAAGTAACAAGTTCTATTTTTGCTTTAATTCTTAACATACTAATTCTAATTAAAGTTAATATAATTAATAAAAAATCAAAAGAATTTATATCAACTAAAAAATCAGAAGTACCTCTTACAATTAATTTAATGTTTCATTCTATTTGCCCACTTATCTTATTAATTTGGATAAATATGATGGTTATTTTTAGAGTTACACATAATTCAAAAGGAGAAAAAACTATTTGGTTTTTTATATATGCTCAATTTGATTTGATATATCGTATTCTAAGTCCAATAACAATGATCATCTTTATTGAAGCATACAGAAATGGAATTTTAAAATGGTTTAAATGTGGAAATAAAAAATTATTTATTAAAGTATCTAGTTTTGTACCAAAATAAATATCTTGATAATTTAATTAAAATTTATTTTATTAAATACAAAAAGAAATACAATTTTTTAATTTTTATTGTGATAATTTAACTGATATTACTTTTTACAATGTTAAAAACATTTTTATTGACATATAAACAATATGAAGAATAAAAAGGTTAAAAAAATAAAGATATCATAAAAATTGCAATTTTTTTATATTAAAAATTAAAAAAAAAAAAAAATAATAAAAAACTAATGGTGTATAGTTATAATTATATTTAATCTATAAAAAAAAATTTAAATATATAGTATTTATTTTTAGATAAAATAACTTTAAATAATTTTAAAAATTAATATTTATTAAACAAAACTTTGGTAATATATTTAAAAAAATTATATTTATCGGTTAATGCAAAAAAATAATATATAACATATTTAATGATAAATTCTTTTAATGTTCAAAAAAGAATTAAAAGTAAAAGTAAAAAAATTATTCACTTTTAAATGTCAAGAACTAAAATTAATTGTTTAGAAATTTATCACCTAACAATAATTTATATATTATTTTACCTAAAAAAAAGTTTAAACACATGGTTTTTTTTATTCCCTTTTTGTTCTTTTCCTAAAACTGAGGTTTCTTGGTACACATATTTTTTTTTGATTACGAATACTAACTAATTCAACATAACCCATTTCTAGAGGTTTCACAATTGTTGTTCCTCTGTAAACGTTTTGTGTTGGAATTGATAACATTGCCATAATTTTACATCGAAAATCTCTTTCATTACAATAATGTTGTAGTAATATAAATGGTCCTATTTTACTAATTATTATTAATAAAAAAAAAAATTCTTACTCATTTGTCTATGCAATGGTTTGTTTCCCATCAATTCAAAATTACCATTAGTATCAGTTAAAGTTTGACTTAAAAGAGTTGCTTTTCTGAGCAAATTTTTATTATAAAGATATAATTTAACGTTATTATCTGGATTTCCGTTACAATAAAGCATTCCATGTATTCTAACTGCATAATGTCTGCGTCGAAAGGTAAAAGATTCAGTTAATTTTAGTATAAAAATCAAATAAATGAATGTAATTTTAATAAAAAACATTTCTGAAACATAAAAAAAATAAACAATTTTATTAATAAGTGTCATTATAAAAAATGCCTTCTAGAATACCTCTTAAAATATTTATTGAGAATAAAAAATTAAGTCAATAAAATAAAAAAAAAGTCTGAAACAGTAAGTGACCATAAAAATATTAAAATGATATACTATTTTAATAAAATTTATTACTAATAAAAAAAGACATTTTTTATTAAAAGTTATAACAAAGCTTCTTAAAAAATTTGTTCTATATATATTAATTAAAGAAACAAAAAAAAGTTTACAAATGTAAGTAATAATATTATTAGTAAAATCTTAGTTTAATAAAGAAATTTTGACTGTTAAAAATTAAAAAGTTTACGTGTAAGTTAATTGTTCTTTTTTATATGCAAAATATCACATTTTAAGAGTTTATTTAAAGTCCATTTTATAAGTATACATTAAAAATGGTGATAATGTTAATAAAAAAAAGTTTATAAAAATTAATATATTTGTTAAAAATGAATAAATATACTTTTGATAATTCAAAATTTGTAGATATATTTTATTGAGAAAATTTCTTCATAATTATAAAATAAAATATTTATCAATTTTTTTTATAATAAAAAGATTTAAAAATATAGTTTTTATTAAACATTTAGAAATAATGTAATAAAGTTTTATCATGACTATAATAAGAGGTAGTAATTTTTATATAAAATTATTATACTCTATTTATATATATGAATAGTTGTAATTTTTTAAAATTATACAATATTTTTCGATCCATTTTAATAACCTCTATTTTTAACAGAAATGTAATTATTTATCATTCATACTAATATTATTATTACTTTAAATGAATTTTTTAAAGTACATTTTATAGCATTGTTATTAAAATTTATTTGACTAAAATTTAAAATATTTTATAATAAATTTTTAATATTTAAAAAACATTTTTTTTTCTACTTTCAATACCTTTTTTCTATTATTCATAACTATTTTTTTAACCTTCTTTCCAAATTTTTTTTTGTTATAAAGTATTAAAAAAAAATTTATAATAAATTATATCTTTAAAATTATAAATAATAAAAGTATATTTAATCACATTTTTTTTAATAAAATTTATAATTTCAATAAATGAAAAAAAAGATATTGGTTCAATCATACAAATTTCATATATAAAATGATAAAGAAAAAGAGTAATAACAAAAGTTATAATGATAAATTTACAATAGGAGGAGCTTGTTATAAATAAATTAAAATGTAAAATTTAATATAAATTTAACAACTTTTTTAAATTTATTCAAAAATATAATTAGTAAAAGGCTTTTATTATATATGTTTTCAATAGAAAATTTTATTTTATTCATGTTCATATAAGTAAATTTCATTATCATTTTGAAATAGGTAATTTTTAAAAAAAATATATATTCCTATCTTTAAGTATTTATAAAAATAAAGTTTTATTCATATAAAAAACAGTATTTTAAATGATGTAATATATATAAAATTAATTTTAGATTAAAAAGCAAGTCAATTTAAAAAAAAGTTTAAAATATTAAATTATAAAAACAAATATTTTTGCAACATTTAATTAAAAGTACATTCGTCTGATAATTCTCAAAAAAAAAATTTGAATTTCTAATATAATTGTGGCCATACCAAAAACAATATTTTGTAAGTTGTAATAAACCAAATTTAGAGACAAAAATAAAGGATATATTTAGAATAAATCCAGTTTTGAGAATGCAAAAGAAAATATAATAATTAAAATTACTTTTCAAAATTGGATATTGTAAGAAGTTAATTAAGTTTTGTTTTGTTTTGTTTTGTATTCATTGAACTTCTTAAATTTAAAATATGATAAAAATTGTATCATATTAAAGTTTCAAGTGATAAACTTATAACTATAATAAATAAGCACACAGTATCATGAGTGTGTTAAACATCTCTAGACGTTTTAACTAAAGTTCACGTAAAAAATATTTTAAAAATTTTAACCATTCTTAAGATACATTATGTACTATTTTTGTGTGTTTACTACATTGCCATCGATATTCTTATCTTAAAAGTGATTGGTAAGTTTAAAATTTTTGAATGTAAATTTTTTTTGAAACTTCATTAGAAGTAAATTGTAAATTATTTCTTTTTATTCTCTTCAATTTTAGTTAAGATATAACTTAAGGCAAACAATATTTTTAAGTATTTAATAGAATTTTTAATATTTCAGCTAAAACTTAATGTTTAATAATAAGAGTATTGTAAATAAATTTCTTTTAAAAATTGAACTTAAAATAATTTATACTACAATTATTTCATTTTTTACAAAGATTCATGAATAATTAAAAACTTTTTTTTTCAATTTAACCAAAATTCAAATTGTTATAATATAAAAATTTACAAATATATATTATCTTTTTTTTGTCTCAATAATTCATTAATATATACAAAAGTTTCAATAATTTTTTTAAGATAGATCATGAAATGATAGTAATAAATATATTTTACAATCAACCTTTTTGTTGAAACATGTTTTTGAAAGGACATTTTGCAGATTATTAAAAAAAATACTTTTATGTAACATTTAATTAAATGATATAATTTGAAAAATAAATTCTTCCTGTGAATTAAAAATAAACTATATTTGACTGTACTTTTATCAGAATTTCAATCAAAATTTATTTTGTTTTTAAAAAAAATGATATGATTTTAAAGAGAAATATGTTTTATAAAGAATTACTATTTAAAATGTTATATTATAAAATATTTATTAAAATTAACTTAATGATATTGATAATAATAAAGGTAATAATTTATATGATTAAAATTTATACTTTTTAGATAATTTTTTTACTTAAATTACAGTTATTCAAAGAGAATCTGAGTGATGTAGCAATTAATTCTAGAACATAAAAGAGACGTAATATTTCATCAAATAAAAAATTGAGAGATATATTAAATATCAAAGTTTTAAATATATTTTTAAAAAAAAGAGTAAATAATATTTATCAAAAGTATCATAAAGTTAATAAAAGAGCTGTTATGATTCATCAACCAATTCAATAGACGTTTCCAATATCATATTATGTTAATGAATTATTAAATGATAATTTAATTGATGAAGCAATAGAAATGATATCTAATGAAACCTGTATTAATTTTACAAGATGTTTAACTATAATAAAAAATGGACAGGGAATAAATTTTGGTTTTAATAAATATTGTGGTTCTAATGTTGGTCCGGAACAATCTTTTCAACCACAATTTATTTTTCTTTCTATTGATTATTATACAAAAATCGTTCATATACAATATGAATTAGCTCATTCATTAGCATGAACTCATGAACAATGTCGTTATGATAGAGATAATTATGTTATAATATAAAAAAGAAAATTTAATAAATAGTTTAGAAATTAATTTTTATAAAGTTCCAGTAGAATGGTTTACATTTTTCAAGTGAATATGATTTTAGATATGAAATGCATTATTCTTCAAATGATTTTAAAAAAATAAAAAAATTATTATTGATTCTAAAATATCTGAATATAATAAAATGATAGAATAACATTATTATTTAAGTTTTAATGCTTTTAAATTAATAAATTATCGTTATTGTAATAATATATGTAAAAAAAAAATTTTTAATGTAATGATGTTGAATTGATTGCAGATCATTTTCAAAGATTTCTCATAAATAATGAAATAAATAATTGTACATATCGTATAATAAAGTTTATTTAAAAATATAATTATATTTTTATTAATAAAGTAAATATTACAAAAGAAAAACCATGTTTAGGAAAAAATGGATTAGAAATAAAATTTCAAAAAGATAAAGGTGCCATAAGACTTTGTTTTTATATTTATTATAATAGATCTTTTATTCTTACATCTGAAGAAAGTGAAATTTTATTGTTATATAAAAATAAAACAACTTCAGATTTTTTTGAAATATATTACAATGAAATTTTATAAATATTATTAAAACATTCATTTACATTTTCAAGTATTAATTAAATTTTATTTTTAATTTTTACTATTAAAATTAATAAATTAAAAAAATAAACTAATATTTTTCAATACAAAATAATAAAGAGTATATTATGATAACAATAAAAATAAAATTAATATCAATATAGCTATAAATATAATAAAATGAACATATATGAATGTATAACTTTTAAATACATATTTGTTTTTATCACCTCAATTTGTTTTAAGATATAAATAAATATAAATTATTTAATATAATAAATAAGTTTGTTAAGATAATCACAAAAAAATATTATATATAAAGCAAAAAAATAATTGATAATCATATAAAGTTTTATCAAACGTTAAATATGTATTTCAATACTTTAACTATACTTTCTTTTACAATTTTACTTGTTGCTATTACTGAAGCATTAGATATTCCAGCAACAATAAAAACAGTAATATTTTTAGTTAATTTTAAATATTAATTAATCTTATTCTTTAAGATTTATGAAAAACATAATTGTTTAAGAAAACCTCATGGTGCTGGTCCTCTTTCCGTTGATAAAGCTCTTGAAGCTCAAGCTCAAGCTTATGCAAGCAAATTAGCTAAAGATGATAAGGGATTAAAACATAGTAAATCTAATGGAAAATATGGTGAAAATCTTGCTTGGGGAAGTAATGAAAATTCAGCTGTAGACTCACCTAAATATTGGTATGATGAAATCAAATTTTACAATTTCAAAAAACAAGGATTTGGAATGAAAACAGGACATTTTACTCAAGTTGTATGGAAAGGAAGCAAATCTGTTGGATGTGGTATTGCTCAAAGTAGTAAAGGAACATATACTGTATGCCAATACAAACCAGCTGGTAATTTTCGAGGAGCTTTTGAAAAAAATGTTTCTCCATCCACCAGTGGAGAACCATCATGTTAATTTATGATTTTATTATTTTTATTATTTCAATTTCATTTAACCAAATGGAAAAATTTCTTTTATAAAATTCAATGAATTTGATAAATATGAATTTAAATTTAAAACATTTTTTAACACTGTTGATTTTTGAAATTGGTACATGATATGAATAAATTATAAACATCTACCAAATATAGATGAATTATTTGTATGTTAAATATTATTTAATAATTTAATTCATTTTATTTATCATTAAAAATTTTTAAGAAATAATTTAATAAATGTCTAAACTATTTAATTATTAAACTATAAATTCTTGGTTGTTAGTTGAAGTAGTAAGTTATTTAACAAATATAAATAAATTTTTTAAAACTAATGACTAATTTTTTTTAAATTTTCATTTATAAAAAAACTCAAGCATATTTTGTTACTTTTTATTTTAAACTTAAAAATTTTATATAATATTTTACCATTAATATTTTTAATTTATTTAGACTTAATAAAAAATTATATTTTGAAATAATAATTTAAATTTTATCTACTTTAAGGATATTAAATGTATTATAAATTTTCTTTAAAAAATATATTTTTTTATATTATTTACTACATTACTACAGTAATACAGAAGAACAATATTTATTTCTTTTAAAAAAAATTAAAAATATTTTTGAAACATAATATAATTAAAATATTTTGACATTCTGATAATAATAAACAATGTCTTAAACATACTGTAAATATTTATAATAATAGGAATTTTTATTTTAAAAAATATATAGTATGAATATATTAATAAATTTTATTTACTTATATAACATCCAATATTTTTATATCCATATTATTTTTAACTTTAATATTTTTTAGTTATAAAATGGTAGAAAAATTTTATTTGTTTTATACCTTTATTGTCATTTTTTTTATACTAAATTCTCAAGTAATTGGTGGTCAAAAAACATGTGTATTAAGAAGTGGAAATGAATATTGTTCAAAACAATGTTCATCAATGAAAAATTTTTATGGCTTTTGTACAAGATCTTTAGCAAATCCTATATTTGGTCAATGTGTTTGTTGGAAGAAATTTTGATTTTTTTTTTACAATATATTAATATGATAAACTTTCTATGGTTTAATCTTTACAATATTACTAATGTTTTGAATACAAAAAATAATTGATAAAAATTTTTATATAAGATTGTTACAAAAGAATATTTATAAAAATTGATATTTGTACGTCAATAGAAAATTATATACTTATTACAATGTTATAATGAATTATTTTTTAATAAAACATATATCTTTTTTGTTTTTATTTTTTTTTAGTATCTTATTGAAATGTGGTATTCAATATATTATTAATAAATAATGAAAAACATAATTTTGGAAAAAAAAATTAGCATAAAAAAGTATTATTTTATAAAATGCCTAAAACACATAATAATTTTGATATTATTTTTATAAAAAATATGTTGTTACTATTTAATTTTTTAATTATTTTTTAAAATATTTTGTTTGAAAAAAAAAACTAAACTATTTCTTAATTGAATAATAATATTTATATGTTATGAAATTTGAAATTGTTAATAATTATCTTAATGTGAAATTATATCAAATATAACATTCAAATACAAAATTTTTTGACATTTAAGTAAAAAACAAATTTGTTTCCATTGTGAATTTACAATTAAACGTTATAAATTGAATTTAGAAAATTTTTATTGTCATTAGTAAAAAAGTGTACTACAAAAAAATAAAATAAATACATGTTTTTGGATTGTAAATATTAAAAGCAATTACCGAATTTGTTTGTACTAGTACTAAGATTTTTTATTGTGACAAGTATATAAATTTTCTAAACTTTGTCATTCACATTTTATCTTTACATTTTTTTATCATTTTAAAAATTAATTCATCATAAATAACTTTTAAAATAATATAAAATTATTATATTTATTCATTTGACTTTAAAAATTTGTTTGAATAATTACCAAATTAATTACAGTTGCTTGGTATAAGGAATTTACTTGAGATATCATTTTTACATACTTTAAAAATTTGTTAACATAAAACTTATGTGTATAAATTCTGTAAATATACTTTTATAATAATATTAAATTTTTACTTAGTATAAAAATATGTTTTTATTTTCATTGAATTAAAATTATTTGCATGAGTTTCTTCAAATAATTTAATTTATAAATTCTTTAATCTATATTTAACCAAAAAAGATAATTTTTTCAAACTATTTTTTGTTAAAAAATAAATTTTTTACGTTTCCAGAGCCATATTCATGTGAATGTAAAAATTTCTTTTAAAAAAATTATCCTTCAATAATCAGTGTAATCTTTTTTCAATGAAAAAATTTTTTAAATTAAATTTTTAAGATTTATAAAAAAAAGTTTTACTATGTTAAATTTTACTCATATAATAATTAGGAAAGAATATTTAAAGAATGACTTTCTAACTTCAGTATCTTATAACGAAGATTGGAGAAATGTAAAAGCTAGATTTTTTAGAAATGAATTTTTAAATAGTTAAATATTTTAATTATTTTTTTAATAACTCTTTTATATCGTTATTATTAAATTTTAATTTTCTGTAATTTTTTTTTTAATTTTAGAAATGTCTCAACAAGGATCTAACTGGCTATTGTACGGTGTTGTATTTGGTGCTGCAGCTATTGGTACAGGTATTGTCTTGGATTATATTCGTAGAAGTGATCCTAACTATAAAAACAAAATTCGACAACGTCGTAAGAATGCTAGTAAAGGAACAAAAGATTCAAATGTCAAATTACCATCTATAAATCCTGAAAACCCTTCAGAAATACAAGCTTTATTTATGCAAGAAGTTCAAATTGGTGAGGAATGCATGTCAGTTGGAAAAGTTGAGGAAGGTATTGATCATATTGCTGTTGCTGTTAATTTGTGTGGTTATCCACAACAATTACTTCAAGTTTTCCAGCAAACATTCCCACCAGAGCATTTTGAAAAGCTAATTGAAAGGATTCCTGTTACAAGAGAATTGGTTAAAGAACTTTTTGGTGAAAGTACTAGTAAAATTGAAGAGATCACTGAAAAAGATGAAATTCCAGAAGTTAAAGAAGATGTAGAAAGTATTGAAAGTAACAATTCTATTGAAAAAAATATGGAAAGTCTTAATAATGGGTCATTTGGATTGTTGACAGAGGAAAAATCATTTACAATTTTAGAATCAAAAGATTCTTGCAGTTCTGGTGTAGAGTCTCCTGTTTTGGTTGATGAAGAACTTGATTGAGTTTTAGTGTCTATGGAATGTTAATATCTTAATTTAGTTTGTTAAATTTACTTTATTTGTAAAGTACAAAAATATAAAATGAATATTTAAGCTGCTATTAAAATATTTTTACAGTAAAAAACAACAATTATTAAATACAAGATAAATGAATAATTATCTATTATTATTTGCAGTCTTTGTATAGTTCTAATTTTTTCTATGTTTAATGAAGAAATAATGTGGTTTTTTTTTGCAGAAACTTTTAATATTCATTTAAAAAAAAACATTATTTAACAAAGAAAATATTGTAGTAAGATAATAGTATGAACTATTTGGCAGTATTGTTATTGCATTATTTTTTTAAACATAATGACAATTGATACTAATAGTCCTAAAGTTTAAGTGTTTACTAAATTGAGATCACTGCTAATGGCAATATTAAAATTTTAAAATATATATATTTTGCAAAAATTGTGTGCTATTTTTACTGACAAGTTAATAAACTTTAATTAAAATTGATGCAACAATTAATTTAAAAATCATAAAAAAGTTTATATATAAATTTATGAGTACATATGCACTAAAATGATTTAAAAAAAAAACAAATCTAATTAAGTTAAACATATTAAAAATTTTGTTTTTTAAATTTAACATATTAATTTATGCTCCATGAATCATTGTAATGATTGATGTATTATATTACATATAAATAATGTAAATATATGGTATAATTTAAAAATAATTTGAGTAAAATAAATGTTATAAAAATACTAAATATGTAACAATTCCTTATTTTTATTAATAAACACATTTTATTTATTATTATGTAACAATTTATACAAGTATGTTCTAATTTAGAACATTTTTTGAAAAGTTAAACTTTTCCTTGATAAAAATAAATGCAATTCTAAAAATGTAGGTCTTTGATTCATATCTGTTTTCCAACATTCTTTTAATATATCACTCATTTCTTGTGGAATAAGATTTTCATCATCAAAATTAAGATAATATGCTTCTTCACTTCTCTCCAATTGTAATTGTGCATTATCAACTAACATCTTATTTGTAAATTGTTCAAATGGTATTTTATCAAACATATTTATTAATTCCCATATTGTAATTGCATAACTCCAAACATCACTTTTATTGGTCCAAGCATTTAATAATATACTTTCAGGTGAACTATATCTTAACTGAGCATGATGTGAAGGTCCTCGAACACTACCAATTTTTACATTCCAATTGCTATCAACCAAACAACATTTGGGTGATAAATGTCCATGAACAATATTTTTATGCTCTAAATATTTCATTCCATTTGCTATACCCGTACATATGGAGATTAATATAGTGAAATTAATATTATCTCTTTCACAACTAACAAATTTACGAAGATTTCCATAATGACAATATTCAAGTATAAGACTTAAAGATTCATTAAAATTTATAAATTTTAGTATGTTTGGATGGGATATTTGTGATAAGAGATCTGCTTCACTACATAAAGCATACCTTGCTGCATCATTATCAGTAATTTTTAAATTTTTTACAGCAAAACAACCATCATTTTCATTTTTAAGTATTTCTATATAAACACGATTAATAATTGTAAATTTTCCTTCACCTATTAATTCTTGAAATAATATATTTTCATTATTTATAATTAAATGTTTTGGTATATAAAATGTTTCTGGAGATTGCCTTTGAATAGATATATTTGATGAAGCATAATGTAATTCATCATCTATATTACATTGATTTATTGTATGATTAGGAGTAATACAATTAATTGTTGAATGTTTAGATAATGTACCACTACCACATAATTTTCTTGGTGGTGGTACAGGTTTTCTGTTTGGTGATGTAATAGAAAATACAGTTGAATTAGAATCTTGAAGAAGTGGAACTGTTGCAGCTGAATGTTCATTATATGATTCTTCAGTACTAGAAGATACATTACTTCGTTGTTTATAACAATATTCATAATTTGATGAATATTTATCTGTATTTGGTGATAATGGTCGTGATGTAATTCTAGTATCATTTTTTATATAAACATTTTCTACATGAGGATTATCACAAATAAGAGTTTTTGTTTGACCATCATTTGTCATTGTAGTAATTAATGCATTTGTCTTAAATTTTTTATTGGTACAATTATTTGTTGAAAGAAATAATTTGCTATCATAATTTTTATTTTTTCTTCTTTTTAGAGAATTTTTTCTAAATAATACTAAAAGACACCCACATATAAATGCCAAAAGCATAAAAAATATTAATGATGAAATTAAAACATGATATGAAGTAAAATAATTTGAAAATAAATGATTAACAAAAGTATAATTTCTTTCTTGAATAATATTATTTGATTTGATATCCATTATATTATCAGAAATTTTTTTTTCAAATGTATTATTGTTATTAGTTGTAGAATAAATATCTAAAATTATAAAGAGATTATAATTACTAATAAAATGAAATATATTTTATGATATATAAATTTAAACTATCAAAACATTTTATTATTAACACTATTAGAACTTTTAAGTAAACAGATGTAATATGGTGTAACGAAGCGATAACACATCCTTCATGAATTAACGATATCATCATTTTAAGCGATATATTTTTATTATCTTACTCTAATTTTATTCTTTATTTATCTTTATCTGAGCAACTAAATGACATATGTCTATTTGATCTTTTATATAAAATACCGATATATATATTTGGAAATATATAATAATTAATTATTATTAATACAATATAAAATTAACAAAATGTTTGAAAACTTACTTGATTTAAATTTAATTTCTGATAGAAAAAACCAGTCACTAGTAAATGATAAAATTATTTTTATAAATCTTCCTTTTGATTTATGTAAAGGTATAGTAAAATTAAATGCTTTTCCATATTCAATTACACTTCCTTTTAATTTAACTTCTGGTTGCCATGCAGTTATAGGTGTTTTAGAAGCAAAATTATAACCATCAGTTCCAAAAGCCAAATCAACACGTGATATATATGAACCAAATGCATAAAATATTATCTTATCAAAACTTCTTAATTCATTAAATTCAAAGATAAAATGTATTATTCCATTTGATTGTTTATCTTCCCATCCTATCCATTTTTGATCACCCATATTTTGTGTAAATGAAAATGGTGATTCTTCATTTGTACCAATAATTCCATCAGACAATATACCAAGACCACGTTTACTTAATAAAATTGCATCATTTTGATCATTATCTTCAAATATTCTATCTTTAAAATCTAAAAAATCTTTTTTAGAAGAATCAGGAGTATATGAATAAAATATTAATCCATAGTCATATTTACATCCATATAATTCAACTCTTAAACAAACAGTTCTTGGTGTATCACTTATTGGAACAATTCTTATTTTACTACCAATTATAGGTGGATCAAGTGATTTATAAACTGGTGTATTTGTATCATTATTTCCAATAATTAATCTTTCACCAGATCTATTTTTATAACGTATCCATCTAGAACCATTTCTCATATAATCAATATAATAACGTGAAGCATACTCTCTTCCAGTACCATTACTATATCTACCCTGTGTTTCAATAGCATAAATAACAAATAAATTTTCTAAATTAATTTGTAAAAATTCATATGAATCTTTTGTTATATATGTTTTTGGGCACCAAGCACCACCCTCAATTGATGATCGTATTCGAGAACTTCTTGGACCAACACTATCTTCATCATATTGACTTGAAGCAGTTAATTGTTCATCTTTTATCTCACCATTTTCCATTCCCAATGGTTTTATTGTACATTGTCCTAAAAATAAATAATTAATATGATAATAAGATTAAAAATTATATGATATATTTTAAATATTTAATAATTTATTATCTCTTTTTAGTTATATTTTTATTATAACATAATTTAAATTTTCTCAATATTATATTATAATATGTCATTTGGAAATTACTAAAAATTTTTAATGAATAATAAATAATGCCACATTAACCATATACGAATCATCTTTCATTTTAAAATGAGAAAATTAATTTTGTGGATGATAAATTTTATTTAAAATTATTTATATATAAATTCACACATTAAAACATTATTATCAAAATTTTTTTTTTATTATCTGTTTTTAAGAATATCTTTTATTATATTATGATATTATATAACTTAATACTTGAAGACCAAAAATTATTACATCAAAAAAAAAAAATATATTAAATTAAATAAAATAAAAGATGGTGTAATAATAGGGGTAATTAAATTATAATATCCCTGTAATTAAAAGAAGTACCAATAACTTTACAATTTCTTTTTCCGGCTTTAATAAAAAAAAAGCCATCTGCTACTGGAGAGGTGTAAAACTTTTAAAACAGACATTTATTTCTACGGTTATCAAAAAAAAAAAAAAAGATTAATATCTACTTGTTGTTGATGGGTATTGTATACAAGAAAGGAAAAAGAAAATTACTTTCACAGATAATTATTTATTTTATCTATTTATAATTAAATAGACAATGAGAGAAATAGATAAGCTGCCAATATGATAAATGCATTATTTAAAATATCCTTTATCCCTACAAAAATAATGATTGATATGCTTATGTGTAATATAGATCAAGTAAAAGATAACAATTAAATGTATTTTTATTTTTTTTTTATAAATATTTTAGAAATAAAAAACATACCTGTTGATGAGATAATTGAAATTTGGTAAATTAATAGTAATAAATAATAATAATATAGTATGTATTTTGTATTACTAGTCATTGTAAAAGAATATTTTTGATAAATACATCTCCTGATAAGGCTCTCCTTTTTCATAACATAACTATAATGGTTTTTTTTTTCTGTTGTTAAAATTTTAAATTAACTTTTTTTTTTTTCTTTAGTCAGCCCTTTTTTTTTAGAATGTTGAATAAATAAAAAAAAACGTGTACTTGAAAAATTTGTTTTATTTTTCTTTTTATTATCTATTTAACAAAATAAGATATAAAATCAAAGAGAGGAGAAAAATATTATATAGATAATAAAAATTGTATTTTTTTATTTCCTTAAATGAAATAAAATATATATATATATATATTTTTCTAAATGAAAATAAATTTATTTTTTACACAAATATTAAGATTTATAAATAATATTTTAGTATAATATAAATATACAACTTTTTAAGTGATTCTTTTATTGTTAGAAAAATAAGTGCATGTAAATAAAGTAAGATAAAATATGGTTAGAATAAATGGAAAACAATAAAATGGTGATTAATCATTTAAATAACTTTTTTTTTAATAAGTTATTTTCTTTTTAACTGACAATATAATATTATTAATATATATTAACAGTACATAAGAGGACAGAAATAGAGACTTTTGTCACTTCCTAAATTCCATCCTTTGAGCAGAAATAAAAATTGATGGGATGATAATTGTAAGACAATTTCATACTTTTACAACCAAAAGTTTTAGTCAATTATTACAAAAGAACGGAAAGGATTGTTAGAGCGTAAAAAGACCTACTTGTACAAAACAATATTTGTCCTTTCGATAACATCATCATCCTTCATGTGGTTATCAAGATATTATATATATATATTTATATAAAGTTTAACTAAAAAGTAGCACATTTTTAACTTTTTCATATAAGCAATTACATTATTTTTTTTCCCCTAATTTTAATAATAAATAAATATTCAAAATAAATATTTGGGTAAAGGTTATACTATAAAATAATATGAATAAATTAAAAAATATGGTTATATTATTGTTATCAATCTCTTAAAATACTTTAAAAACAATTACATTCTTAATACTTTTTTTTAAAAAGAAATATAATTTCTTTTTTTTTATTTCTTATCATATAAATAAAAAACATTGGAAAAATACTAATAATATAGTATAGTTTCATTTAATAAAGTATGTTTTTTAAATAAAAATGTTTGAAAAAAAAGTATTTTACTTTATAAACTAAATGTAAAAATTTTTTGATACAAATATAAATTGTAAAAAAAAAGTATTAAAGTAAAAAATCAAATAATACTTATATTTCTTAAATATAATAATAAAAATATTATATATCATAAAAGTGTGAAATAAAACTTTTTGAGTCTTGTAAAATTTTATAGTTAATAAAAATGTAATATGATAAGTTAAATTATGTAAAAAGAATTTAAATGTTAATATTGTATAGAAATAAATATATATAGATATATATATATATATATAAATACATCCCAACTGTATAATTTAAAATAGATTATGAAAGTATTTAATAGCTATTTTATATTGAGATAAATATATATATATATATGTAGTTACTTTTGTAATTAACATTTATCTAAATAATATTACTTTTTTTTCAATTTCATTAGTATTATTAGGAAATAGTTATAAGAGGTAAAGTGGGTTAGAAATTATTTATTTTAATGAGATGTTTAATGAAAGAAAAATAAAAATGTTATTATGTTACATCATTACTCATGCAACTTTTTGATATAATTAATAAATAAAGATGTTTACTTGGTAAAATAAAAGTGATTTCATAATCATCCTACTAATGACAGTTGATTCACCAAGAAGTGGATTAAGCATACATAAGTGGTATTTTATAGATTAGAATAAAAGATAATTATTAAGATGAGAAATTATAGATTTTGTTATGAAAAATTTTAATGAAACTAATATTATAGTTTTTACCAATTTTTATCAAGTTTAATGGTATAAGATATATATAAATGTAGGCATATTTTTACTTACTCAAATAATATACAATAATAATAACAATATTAACAATAGAAAATAACCTTTTATTGTTATAAAATTTTTCATCATTACAACTCAATAAACATAATTTTCTCAAAATATTATTCTACCTCATTGACACATCTCATAAACTACTTTTAGGAAAGAGAGGATGGAAGAACAATAGAAATAAATTTACCAATTTGTTTCCTTCATCTTTTTAGTTAAAGAAACTTTCCACTAAAATTATACAAATTGTATTTATTATTATATATTTTTATAATAAATCTTTTTACTAGATTTTAAATTATAAAAATATTTTTATAAAAATTTTCTAAATTAATAATAATACTTCTTTATAACAACTTTTTTTATTATTATTATTATTATTATCCAAAATAAGTTAACTGATTATATTATAATATTTTTTTTTTCAAGTATATACATTTATATATATGTAACTATATATATATATATATGTATATATTTATTTATTTTACAACATATCAATATATAAATATATATCTATACCTTTCTATATTCGATGATAAAAAAATGATAAGATGAATAGTTTAATGTTTGAATCAATGTAGTAATTAAATATTAAATCAGTTAAAAAGAGTAATAAATATAAATAAAAAGTTCGATAAGAATAAAGTATTTAAAGTTGTATAAAAATATAGTTGTACTGATTCATTATATTTTTAAGAAAAAGACAACTTCACACTCTCAATTTCAAAGTTTTTATCAACTCATTTAAGAAGAGTTTTTCTTAAAGTTAAGCTAGTGTAGTATTATTTTGAACAAAGAGTAATTGTAAATAGGGAATGGTATAAACATTTAAACTCATTTCCTACGAGAACTGGATTTGTTATGATAAGGATATTGATAAAAATTATAATAAAGCATTGTTATATCATTTTGTATAATTATAAATATAATGATAAAATATAATGTCTTATTTTAAAATAAATAAATATTTTAAACATAATTAATATATAGTTAAAAATTATAATAAATATTTCATTTGTATATTTATAGTATTAAATTATGAAAACTATTTAAACAATTAGTTGATTCTTTGAAAATATATATTTAAACAGCTTTAGTAACAAACTTTTAAAAAAGATACAATAAATATATATGTATATATAATATATAATCACAATTGTAGAGTAACTAATTTTTTCTTTTTTTTTTGTTCACTATTAATTTACTTTTCTAAAATATTTTATTATATTATAAGCTTGAGACAATAAAAATTTAACTAAGATATATACAACAACCAATGAATTGAAAGAGATTTGTATTGTTTGTTAAAATAAAACATTTATGAAATTTTAAGGTGTCTCAAAAATTAATTATTTATATTTATATATTTTAACTGTACAAAACTAAATATACATATATTTTAACTAAAAATTTTTTTTTTTATTTCTTAATAAAAAGACCTCAAACAACTCTATTTCATTAATTTTAATTTCTTCTATCTATTTATAAATATCAATTACAATGACATCTCTTAAAACATTATATTAAAAATGAAAAAAAAAAAAATTTTTTTTCACCTATTAAAACAGATGTCCTTGTATAGAATAATATTTTAAATATTATATTTTATAATATATTATACAATACTACATAAAATAATAATAATTTTTTTTCTATAATCATAACAAAAGAAAACAATTTAATAAGTCCTTGATATGATAATTTCTTATTAAAAGTATAATAAAGTACATATAATTATTAAAAAAAGTTAAAGAAATATAATTTGACATATAAATGAATCATATATAAAAACATTTGTTTGATACTATAATTTTTTTTTTCTTAGTAATTTAAATACTTGAACAGATGGCAACATCTGTACTTAATACTTTAAAGAAAAGTGATATGTTAACAAAATATATATATATAAAAGAAAAATAATATTAAAATACAATAAAATATTTTATATTTTTATATATTCTTTTTAAAAATATTAATCTTTTAATAATGTTAAGGATAAAATAAGATAAAATTTAGAGTATTTTTATGAAAAAAGATGATCTATCAAAATAAATAAGATTTTATATATAATGATAATTGAAATATTGTTGTTTGTGTATACTTTTTAACATTATTATAGGTATCTTTAAAGATTATATATAATATAAAAAAGTAAAGTTGATTATTGTTAATAAGCACATTAATCATCGGAAGGCTTATCTTTAATTAAGTCTTTAAAGTAAAAAAAAAATTACATTTAGCAGGTGAAAGGTAATTGAATGTTTCTGATATCATCAATTGTAATTTAAATAATTATATGATTATACAAACCATGAAATTAAAACTATACCTAAAGTTTTGGCGCTATCTATAATAGATTAGATACATAAGTAGATTTGTTATTAAAAGTAAGTATACTTCAAGTATAAAAATAATAATTTATATGTAAAAAAAGTTGTTTTATGCCAACTTGTTTAAAAAAAAAAAAACTAAAAAAGCTATTTATAATGTTCTTGAAAATGTTTCTACTTACTAATAAACTTATACTAGTTTAAGGATTAAATTACCATTTTTCAAATCTTTATATTTTTAATTTCCATATTTAAATCATTTATTTTTTTTTCCTACTTTCTCATTTAATTAATATAGATAATTATATTAATCTCCTAAGTTATAAATAAAATTTTTTTTGTTACTATAGAAATAAAAATATCATTAATTTAAAACGATTTTTTGTTTGTCAAAAAATATTATATAAAAAAAACAACTTTTTTTTTTAAATAGTAAACTATTAAAAAAAAATTTTGACAAAATATTTTTTCATTTAAACAATTTCATTTATATACTACACTCCTTAATATTTTATTTAAAAATATATAATTTTTATGCAATTACAAGTAGTTTATATTCCTGTCAAATATTTTAATTTTTTTCTTCAAAATTATTGATATATATTATTTCAAAATAATAATTTAAAATTAATAATATTTATTTGTAAAAAGATATTATAAATATTAATGTCAAAATGTATGAGACAATTTAATCAACTGTCATAATTAAAATTGTATAATATTATATGAAGTTAATGTAACCTTTTTTTTATTAAATTGACATTCATTTTTCATATTAAACTCAAAACTACTTATTGATAATAAATTAAATAATATTCAAACCACATTTTTTTTTGTCAATTTTAAAATTTCTTTAAAATAAATATAGAATTAAAAGTTATTTTTATCCTAATGAACAATATATCAATATAATTTATTTTCAAAGCGTTTAAAAATAGTAGATAATAAAGACAAATTATAAAAAAAAATACTTATCTAATGAATGAAAAGGATAAACGTTTTCAGTGTAATATATTTTCTCTGGTAAATTTTTGAATTATGAATTATAAAAGAACATAATATGAATAAAAAATTTCTGTAAATATTAATTAATTTTATATTAAAATAAATATGAAAGAAAAAAAAACCTAAATGTTACGCTATAGTTGGTTTGAAGAAGAAATTTTTTAAAATAATTAAAAAAAATTGTCACTCTAATAACAAAAGTTTATTTATGTGTTAATATGGATAAAAAATCTGATTAAAAAAAAAACTATTTTTTTTTATTCTTATACTTTATTACATATGGTTAACATTATATAAAATAAATACTTTTTTTTTATCTAAAGCAATCAAATGTTAAATGATTAAAGTCATCCAAAAATTTTACATAAAAAGTAAAAGAATATATCTTTTCATTCATAACCCACAACTTATTTTTTTTTATTGACTTGAACGCATTTTTTGGTTACTAATTGTGTCTTTACAATATATTACACATCTTTTGAATTATTTTTTTGTAAGTTATTATTGTAAAAATAAAATAAATTACTTAATTATAGTTTTTACATAAATGAAACATCTCAAAGATACTCTCATTAATAATAGAAATAAAGATGTCAAAGTATCTTCCAAAAAAGAAAAGATAGATGATAACAATTCATTGTTGTCATCATTTTCTTCATCCTTTTCATCTTCAATTTCTTTTACTTGTGATACTGTAAAGGAAATATTTAACAAAGAAAAGTATAAATCATTTGGTAAACGTTTTTCTATTAAAGAAAAAAAACCTAAGAAAAAATTATCTTTAACACCAGAAGATTTTTTTAAAGATATTTTTTTGAAAAATTCTATGGTAAATGACTATTGTCAGGCTAAAGAAAATAAACAATCAAGAATGTTTAAAAATATGAAATTACTTGGTATATTTAGGCGTAATAAATTACCAGATAATCAACAGATAAAAGAAATTAGTAAAGAAGAGAAACGTTTAAATTTTATTGAAGATTCAAAAATTATTGGAGATAAATTAATTGGTAAAAACCAAAGTAAGAGAAATGTTGATAAGGAGTTTGAAAAATATTGTGGTAATATTACTTTACGAAAATCTAATGAAATAGGAGAATTTGATGATGTATCTATCAAAGAGGTACTCTCACCACAAGAAACACCACGTAGTCGACGTAGAAAGAATGAATTTTACTACAAAAATGATTCAGTACAGTTAAAAGATGTACCATTTATACAAAGTTGTAGGTATGATATGCGGTCATCAATAAATAATCAACTTTTATATACAAAAGCAAAATACAAAAGACCAAGCAGAAGTATGTCAACAGGAAATTGGAAATCTTTATCTACAATTCATGAAGATTATGAACAAGTATTAATGAGACATCCAACATCAGATGAGGAGGATGATTCTGATTCTGATTACTTTGATGATTACATTGAATTAGGAGGATCTCAAATTCACTACTTTGACATGCTATAATTTTTAATATTTATACAATTTAACTAACTATAATTTTATCTATTAGACATATCTATTATTTTTTAATTATTTATTTGATATTGTATATGCAGAATAATAATTAAAATTCTGCAATTATTTAAACTTATTTATGTATCAATAATTATTATTTTTGATAATTATTCTAAATTATTTTTCATATATCTAATAAACTATTAAAAAGAAAAAATTTATTTTTTTTTGTATAAAAAATAATTACAATTTCTATTTAGAAAGCAAATATGTTCATATATAACTTAATTCATTTAAATGTTAAAAGATATTAGTTTATTTTCCAGCATATTGTGATGATGGACCTGATGAAGCATATCCTCCTCCAACTGAACCTCCAACTGGACCTGATGAAGCATATCCTCCTCCAATTGGACCTCCAACTGGGCCAGATGAAGCGTATCCTCCTCCAATTGGACCAGATGAAGCATATCCTCCTCCAACTGAACCTCCAACTGGACCGGCTGAAGCGTAACTTCCTCCAACTGGACCTGATGATGCGTATCCTCCTCCAATTGGACCTGATGAAGCATATCCTCCTCCAACAGATGGACCAGAAGCGTATCCTCCACCAACAGATGGACCAGAAGCATATCCTCCACCAACAGATGGACCAGAAGCATATCCTCCACCAACAGATGGACCAGAAGCATATCCTCCTCCAACAGATGGGCCAGAAGCATATCCTCCACCAATTGGTCCTCCAACTGGTGCAGATGCATATCCACCTCCAATTGGTCCAGAAGCATATCCTCCTCCAATTGGACCTGGTGGTGGTGGTGGGGCAGCATAACCAACTGGAGCTGGTGGTGGTGGTGGTGGTGGAGCAGCATATGATGCACCACCACATGATGGTGCTGGTGCACAAGCTGGGGCTGCTGGAGCACATCCACAGCCACCTGCACCACCTCCTCCTCCGAGTCCTCCGAGACCTCCAAAGATGAAAGCATCAGCTGATGAAGCAAGAGCCAAAACAATAGCGGAAGCAGTGAAGAATTTCATATTTAATTGAAAAATCAAATGAATGATATGATAAAAATTGAAAATATTACCATTTTATATATCAATTTTTGAATGCCAACTTTGTTAAAATTACCTAAAAACTGGTATTCATGCACCACCAGCTAAAAGAAGGTTACTTAATTTTATCTTTTGAAATAGTAAGATATCTAGTAAGTAGCAAAAAGAGACAAGATATTTTGTATATTTTGTTTTTATCAATTACTTTTCATCAAGAGAAGATAAAGTTCCATAAGTAGTAAAACTTCTTTTTTATTAACCTAATTTATTTACACTAAAAAGGTAAAATTATATTTCATTTATATCCTTTAAAACAAAATCTATAATACAATAATTTGTATTCAAATATTTTCATTTTTCATAATGTAACTTGTTTAGCTTTTTCATAAATAAATTTTAAATTAAAATTTGAAAATATAACAACTAGATTTTGAATATTATTACATATAAAATTATATGAAAGTAACAATATTGTAAACTTTTAACGATCATTTTTATCATATGTTAGATCTTTAAAACATTATAATTAGTTTAATTAATTTTATAAAAAGTTTTATAAATTAATTTATTTATTAAAGAGAATTTGGATATATTTAAATATATATATATATATAGTAATTTAATAAATTATACGGTATATAATTGCATTTTTATTATTTATAAATAATTAAGATTAGACTAAAAGAAAAAAGAAAAATAATAACTTTTAATATTTCTTTTATAAAATTATTTAATCAACATGAGAATAAAAAATAATTAGTAATATTTTTAATTTTAAAATTTTATTAAATAAAAAAAAATTTATTACGCAAAAAGTTTTATTATAAATTTTCAAATGTCTAATAATAAAGATTCTAATATAGCTGAAATAAATAAAATTATTGGAATAACTTACATTGTAACATCATTATCATCAATATTTTTTCAAATATTTACTTTTTGTGTTAGTTTTAAAATTACTATTATAATAATATTTATTATTTTAGATTTTTTATAAAAAACAATTTCTTCTCAAAAATACAGCATATAAATTAATATTATTATTAACTTTTTTTGAATTTCTTCAACAAATACCACATTTTTCAAGTGGAATTAGTAGTATCATGAATAAGTCTATTCCAACAATTTTAGAAAGATTTCTTGGTTCATTATTACAAACATCTTTCATGTTAGCTATTTTAACTACTTTGTTTTTAACATTAAATAGATTTTATATATTTTATGAAAATATATTAATTAAATTTATCATATATTCATTTGTTAAAAATATTACAATATTTATTACTATAGCTTTAGGTATATCACTTTTTATAACATATTTATTTCATGAATATGGTCTTGAATATAATATTCATTCACGTTCATGGAATTATATAATGGATCAAGATGATCCTATTCCTATATATGAATTTGAATATCTTTATACATTAATAATTTTATCAATATGTTTTATTTTTTATATAATAATATTTATACGTATCACAAATAATAGAATAATTGTTGATAAAACAAACAATAAACTTTTTAAATGTAGTGATATACGTATATTAATTCATATTATTTTTATTTTTTTATTTAATACAATTCTTGAAATATTTTGGTGGTATTTACCTAATTGGTTTGAAGGATTTGACTTATCAGGTGCAATTTTAAATTATGCATGGATAATATATTCTGGAATGAATACATTACTTAATATAATATTTATAAGGTAATTATTAAAAATAATAATTATTAAATAAATTTTTATTTTTTTTAGTCAAATAAATGAAGAATTTAAAAAAATTTTTACCTGTCAAAGTGATCATATATTTAGTAATTGTTGTAAAAATCAATGTAAATTTTTAAATACATCAAATGTTAAAAATATAACAATAAAAATATGAGAAAAAAACTTTTTATTTTAAATTATATTTGTGAAAATATAAATAATTAAGAAATAAATAAATAAAATTTATAAATAATTTCTTATTTTCCACATGGTGATCCACAGGATGGAGCTGGAGGTGGACAGGCTGGTGGAGGACAGGCTGGTGGTGGTGGAGGTGGTTGACAGACTGGAGCTGGTGGTGGGCATGCTGGAGGTGGTGGTGGAGCACATCCACATCCACCTGCACCACCGCCTCCTCCGAGTCCTCCAAAGATGAAAGCGTTGGTTGAAACAGCAAGAGCCATAAGAATAGTAGAAGCAGCAAAGAATTTCATTTTTGTATTAATAAATATTTTAAGAAATGAATGATATTTATTGTAGATTTTAGATTTCTTTATATACTCATTTAACTCGGATATATCTCTTCTATGATTAAATATTAAAAAACTTGTATTCTATAAAATATAAATTTTCAATAATTAATCTGTAAAAATAAACTACTTCAAAAAAGTAACTTTTCTTTGATATTTTACAATATCTTTTACATTACTTAATTAAAAGTAGATCAATGTAATTTTAAAATATTAAAAATCAAAAAAAAAAAATGTTGCCGTATGAGAAGTTATTTGCGTACTGGTTATTAAACTAGGTAAATTAATTTTTTTAACTTGTTCATCAATTTTAACTGACAATTTTATTATTATAATATACTAGATATAAAAATTTATTTTGTAAATAATTAATTTTTGTAAAATAGTTTTTACTAAATAAGATATATATCAATATTTTTAAATTTTATTGTATAATGTTGAAATATAAAAATGTTGTTTTAAAAAATTTAAATATTTATGTGATAACTTTTATTAGAAATAACATTATTTTAAATAAGTTTTAATTAAATTTTTATATGTTTGGATTTTACTTTTAAAATTATTGTGGTTATAAATTAATGCAATAAAAAAGTTAGATTTACAAGAAAAAGACAAAAACAGTAAAAAAAAATGATAATTATATTTAAACTTTGAAACAATTGTAACTTTTTTAAAAATTTTTTGTTTATTGGATAAATTTTTTAAACATTATTTTTCTGAAATTTGTCTGTTTGTAAACATAAGCTTATAAAAAATTATAATTTTAAATAATAAACTATTTATCATTTTACAAAAATACAATATTTTATTGAAAACTTTTATTGCATATGAATGAGCAAATTAAAATAAGAAAAAAATAGTTTTTATTTGTCTACATATGGATAAGAAAATGTCTCCTGTCTGTATTATTATATTTATTAAAATAGCAATGCTTTTTTTCAAAATATAAAAATTAACTGATAATGATATAATAGGAAATAAAAAGATTTTATTATGTATATAAAATAATAAAAAAAAAACTTTTTTCTTATCTATTTAAAATTTTAATTGTCTTTCTTAACTTTTTAAACTTTGATTTTTGATTATTTTATAATAATCAAATCAATAATTAGCAATATATTCAAATTAACAAAATTTTTTATTTCACATAATCTATACTTTTATTGCAAAACTTTTTCATCATAAGTTTTTATATAATGTTAAAAATTATTTTAGTTGAAATAGTTATTTTATAATTTTTTAATAAAATTAATTTTTAGTTGATACAATATAAATTTTCTTAAAAATAATTTTCATTCAATTTTATTTATTATTTTTGATATATGTTTGTGATTTTTGATTAAATAATGAAAGTATATTACTTTTTCCATTATTAATAATTTATCGCTTCCATTAAAATAAAATTGAATTGAACAAGTTTTTATAAAACTTTTGATATTTCATTATTGTTATCTTTGATAATTACAGGTAAATTATTTTTGCAAAAATAATTTGTATTATACATATTTTCTAATTTTAAAATACTTTCAATTTTAAATACATTTTATATAACATACATTTGGATATATTTTATGGTTTAATAATTAATTAGATATAGTATAAAGATTGATAAACGTTATTATATTTTTATAAATTATATAGAATGATGTCAACTAAATGATACTAAAATGATTTATTTTTTATATATGTAATCTTCAAAAAATAATGATAAAATATATGTTACATGGTATATATAATATCTTTATTAAAATGGTATATATCATCTATAAATATAGCTTGTTAGAAAAAATTTTTTCAATTAATTATCTTTTAATGAAGATAAATTATTAATCAAATGTTAAAGAACAACAAAATATGATATTTACCTTTAAAAAGATGAAACAACATAAAATCTTCTAAAATAATGTTTAATTATTAATGTTAATCTGTAAATAAAAATAAAATATTTAAATATTATTATTTTTTTTATTCTAAATAAAACTAAATTGTTACTTATTACTATAATTTATGAAAAAATTAATTTTTTTTATAAAATGATACATCCTTTGTTTACAACACTTTTAATTATTGGTTGTATATTTTGCTTATTATTAATTATAATACTTCCAATAATTATAAAATATATTTATTTACAAAAATTATGGCATAGATATTGCAAATCACTGCTTATTATTTTAAATATATCAATTTTTGGTTATGCTTTGATAACATTTATAAAAAATATTTTTATACTATATTATAAAAATTATCCAGGTTTATCTAATAATGAATCTTATATAAACATTCATCATGAATTACTTTTTTTGAGTGATTTTTTTATTGAATCAACAAGATTTTCAAGTTTTGCTATATCTTTAGAACGTTTTGTATCAACAGTATTAAGAAAAAATTATGAAAAATTAAATAATAATTGTATAACAATTATATTAATTACAATTCCAATAATATTAGGAATCATATTACCAGTTATTGGTTGTAATGTAAAATTTTTAAATCAAGGATGTTTAATTTATTGCATTGGAATTGATGTATCAATATTATTTATTGCAATATATCTTTTTTTTTATAATAAAACATTAATTAAATTTAAAAAAAATAAAGAAATTGGATTATCTGAAAAGTTTCAAGTAAATAAAAATATTTTAAAGTTTTTTTTTTAAAATAATTAATCTTTTTTTTCTAGATAAAAGAAAATATTTATTTAATAAGATGCATAATTCCAGTAACTTTTATTAATACTTCATTAAATAGTGCATTACATATTTTTTTAAATATTAAAAATGAAGTATATACACCTTCAATTACAACAATATTTATTTACACTTCATCTTTATTAACAGGATATATTATATATATTGTTTGGTTTTGTTTACAAAATCATTTAATTTTTAAAAAAAAATTTGTTAAAATAACTTCAATTTTAAAGATTAAAAAAAAACCAAGAAAGTTACCAAGTATTATGTTAAATGGTGATAAAAAAATTTATCCAGCTGCAATAAAAAATATGTATGGAGATGTTATTAAAATGGAATATGATCAAAAATCATATTTTAATTATTTTTCCAAACTATGGTAGAATTTTTGAAAAGGATCCCAAAAATTTATATGCTTTTTTTAAATATTAATTGTCTACAGTAATAGTAAAAGTTAAAGTGATTTTATTTTTTGTATAAAAAAAATATTGTTAATTTAGTATTATTAGAATTTTTATTACAAAATATAATATTTTGATCTGTTTAATAAATTTAAATTTACAGTTGTAAGATTATTGTTTCAATTTCCCTTGTTTAAATTTTTCATTAATAAAATTTTTTAATTTTACAAAGTTTAAAAAAAATGAAAACTTTTAAAAATTATATAAGCAGTACATAAAATTTTTTTTGCTTGTTATAAATATTTTTTAGACATAAAAACAAAATTTGTATTATTATTTTTAAAAAGATATTTTTTTAAATAAATTGCCAATTATTCGGAATAATTTTGCTTCAGAGATTTTGGATAATTAACAGTTAATCTGTATTATCAAATATTATTTAATTATTTTTTAATATAAATATGTTTTTTATTGTTAACAAAGTTAGAATTGTAGAAATTTTTTTTTAAAAAATACATTTAATGAAATGACTACAAAAAAAATTTTTTTACTATCAAAATATTTATTATAAAAATATATTTTTTATTAATACAATTTTTCATTTTTATTTTATATAGAAGATATAAAAATTCAAAACTTAAATTTGTATTTTAATATTAAAATGGTGAACATTTTTTATTTTTGGATATCTGAAGAAACTGAGGAAAGATTATTTGATTATATTATAACTATAGAATCTATTTTTTCAATATTTTTTAATTCACTTGCTTTTTTAATATTTCAATTAAAACCACCATTAAAAAATGATGCTTGTACAAATCTTTTAAAATGGGGTAGAATTATTGATATTTTTATACCTTTTACATTCGGAATAATGTTAAGAAGTAGAACATTGGTACCTTTGATTGGAATTGCTGCAAATGGTATATGTCATGGTTCATATTATCTTTGTAAAGCATCACTTACTTTACAAATGACATCAATATATCCTTTATTTAGTTATATGTTTTTATCATATATATTTAGATACAATATTTTTATTCGAAGAAATTATGTATATTATTTTTCACATTTTGAAAAATTTATTTTATTAAATATATGGATTATATTACCTATAACAACAATATTTATGTTTCAATATTATGGACGTGAAGATTTTATTTATGAAAGTGGAATTAGAAATGTATGTTTATATAAATTAAAAAATATTTTATTTTTATTTAGTTTACTTTAGCAAACTTTTATTTGAATAGAAATAAATTTACTTTAATTATTTATTCAGAACATTTAGAATTACCCGTATATATTTTTCTTATTATATATGAAGTTGCATTTATTTTTTTAAATTTATATTTAATCATTGCATATACTATTCCATTTGAAAATGAATTAAAAAGATGTCAAAAATCAACAAATAAGAATGTTGCTAAAACAATTAAATATAATATCAGATTTTTACGATTATATGTATCACTTCCTATTATTTTATCATTGCTTCCATTTACAATAGGATTTTTTCTTTCATTTGTACCATCAATAAGAAAAATTAATTTTTATCTAAATACTCGGCATTCAGTATTAGTAATGATTTATTTTTGTATATCTCCTTTTCTTACTTTACACCATGCATATAAAGGTTATAGTGAACGAAATGCTGAAAGAAAAATTCAACAATCAACAATTGCATCCTAATGTATCAAAATCTATTGATTATAATTTTTAATATAATACTTATAAAAAAAATTTAAACATTATTATATTTAAAAATTTTCTTTCATAATAAAAAGTTATTTTTTTTAAATGATTTTTTAATATAAAAAAAAAGATAATCGACGTTGATTATAAATGTTTAATTGGGAAACTTTTTGATAAAGTTGTGAAAATATAAAAAGAAAAGTTTTTTTTATAATCTTAACAGAGATTATCAAAAAAAAAACTTGTAAGTTATAATTTTTATTTTATTATTAATTATATTTTTATAATATTAAATAATCAGTATAAAAATTTTTAATCTTAAGTTTTTCTTGTTTCTGTGTGTATCTAATTATATTAAAAATTTTTATCTTAAAAATAAGTAATTAAATGTTTATTTTTTAACATTATTAATGATCAAATATTAAATGTATTGCACCTTTTTAGTTAATATGAATTTTTCAAATAGTTTTAATTATAAGAAGATCCTTCATTGCTACCTTCAGTATTGGAGCTGTCTGATCCATAGTAATCACATCCATACTCATCACAATCGTCATAATCAAAGTAATAATCTCCATAATCTTCATAATCATCATAATCATCACAATCACCAGCATAATCATATCCATTGCCATAATAATCTAAATTAGCTACAGCATCTGATTCATTCTTAATATTTTTAATGGGATTCCCAAAAACATAAATAACAAAAATAGCAAATAAAAGTGTTTGAAAAACTGAAGAAAACATGATTCTACTTTTAACTATTTTAATATCTCTTAAATACTCATATTTGTTGATAAGAAATAACAATAAAAATTATCTTTTTTAAAAGTATAATTTTTTTATATCATTTGATCAGCTTTAAATTACCATAAAAACACAAAACAAAAATAATTAAATTATAAAAAAATTGGATATTTATTTGAACAGTTGCCAAGGGATAGGATAATAAGCACTCAAAAATATTTTTTAACATAATTTAGGAAAACTAATTATTCCTCTTATTTCCATAAAAAAAATTTCTTTAAAAATAAATATAATATTATTTTTTTTATATTATTATTTCAAAAATAAGATAATAAATAATTTATAATATCAAGAATATTGATGTTACTTTGAAAAAAAAATCTTTTACTTAAAATTTGTAAATTTCACTTTTTTAAACGTGTAATTTAATAAACGTATTTCTATTAATGCACCAAATTGGTTTTTTTCTTGAATTATCATATTTACTTTTAGAATTTTTATCAACATTTGAATTCAGTATTATAAGTTTTAAAATCTTAACAATCAAATTATTTTTATTTATTACTATGCATTTATTATTAACATTTAAAGTTTCATATGTAATTTTTTTCCAAAGTTTTATTAACTTTTTGTTGTTGTTGAAAATCTCGAGATCAACATTAGTTTGTAAACTGCTTTTAAGAATTTTTTTTTCTACAATTTCATGATGTTTGATTTTAATTTTAATTTAATTTTTCTATTACAATGAAATTAAAAAAAATATAATAGTTAGAAGCCAACTATTAAAACTAAGCCAAACTTTTATTTTGAAAAAAATTGAAAATCTATTAAAAATACAATTGACCAAAATGTAAATAAACAATAAAATATTTGACGTATAAACAATGAAAATAAAGAAAAAATTTTACTTTTTGTCAAAAAAAAATGGCTCTTATAAAAATGAATAGTATTAAGAAATATTTAGTCTTAGTACTTAGTCTTATCAACAATTTTTAATTGACTCAATGACAAACTTCAAACAGCCATATCCATTTTAATTGGAGGGTGAAATTCATAATTTTCAAGAACAATATTTTTAGAAGTAAAATCATCAATTGTGTTTAAACCATCACCAACAAACTTTATTGTTGGAAATTGATAAGGTTCACGAGTTAATTGAAGTTTAAGTGCATCAATGTGATTTTTGTATATATGAGCATCTCCAATAGTGTGAACAAATTCACCTGTAGCTATTCCACAAACTTTTGCAATCATATGAGTTAAAAGAGAGTATGAAGCAATGTTAAATGGAACACCAAGACCAACATCCCCACTACGTTGATACAAATGGCAACTTAATTCTCCATCTTGAACATAAAATTGAGCTAAAGTATGACATGGAGGCAAAACCATTTTATCAAGATCAGATGGATTCCATGCAGATAAAATAATTCTTCTTGAAAAAGGATTGGTCTTTATTTGATCAATTACTTGGGCCAATTGATCAATTCCTTCACCTCTATAATCGGCGTCAACGCCTTTGTATGTAGCTCCAAAATGTCTCCATTGAAAACCATAAACAGGTCCCAAATCGCCTTCTTGTCTTTCAGTAAATCCAAGATTATCGAGAAACTCTCTACTTCCGTTTGCTTCCCAAATTTTAACCCCCCTAGCACTTAATTCCTTTGCATTAGTGCTACCAGAAATGAACCACAATAACTCTTCAACAATACCTTTCCAAAATGTTTTTTTAGTTGTTATTAAGGGCATTGTTCCTAAAATTAAAATAAATCTATATAATGAATATAATTATCACATACCATTTTTTAAACTATATCTACTTTGGGTTCCAAAAACAGAAATGGTACCAGTGCCAGTTCTATCATCACGAGATTTACCATTCTCCAATATATTTCTTATTAAGTCTAAATATTGAATTTCATCCTTATTAATACGTACCATTTTTATCTGAAAACAACTTTTAACATAATTCACAAATGATGAAAAAAAAAAAATTCAACGTCATCGTAAAAAAAGTGATAGTATTATATAACTATTTAAATTCAAATAAAATAAAAACGAAACAATTACTTTAGAAATATAGAAAATTAACACTAGTAATATTTATATGATAAAAATATAGCTATTTTTTTACACTTACAAAAAAATAACATTATAAATAGAAAATTACTAACAAAAACAATTATATAACCACTTAAAAAGTGCCACTAGAATTAAGATAATATGTAAAATACAAAAATTGGTTAACAGAATAAAAAAAATAGATATTTTTTAAAATTTATAAAAAAAAAACAATTATTTTGTATTATTACTACAAATTTAATTAATAAAAGAAATTATATCTTTAAGATTTTTATGACATTTTTTGTTGTATTAGATGTATAAACATCCAATTTTCTAACTAGAAATACTAACTCTTTAAGCAACATTTTTTAAAAGTATTATTAACATTGTATAAAAGAAATATTCGCGCGAGATTTTATAATAATTATAATAGATAACTCCAGTACTATAAATTTATATCTAACTTTTTGATAGGGTAATATAATTAATATAATTTTATTTTACAAGTAAAGATTCTTAAAATTTTTATAGTATCATTAATATGAAAATACAATCATACCAAATTTAAAGTAATTGTAATATGGAACGATGAATTTCATATAAATCAATCTAATTACGAAAATAAATGAACATTACTATTTCATACAAATTAAAAAAATACCTTTGTTATAGTTTTTTTTAATTACATTATAAATTTTCTACATATTTGTGTAAATTATCATTCATTTAACTTTTTTATTACATTAAATAGGAAAAAAAAATTGAACTAGAAATTTAAATATATATGATGCAAATTTTTTTTTTGAAACTTATAAAATGAAAGAAAAATTTAAAAGCAATCGGTTAATATTAAAATATAATTAATACTTTTTATTTTTTTACACTTTAAAAGTTATTTAAGGATATAAGGAATAAATTCTTAATAACATTTTTGAAAGTACATTTTTATTCCAAAAGCTATAGAAAAAAATATATTTTATTATATTTATAAAAATAAATATTTATGTTAAAATGTTTTATCAAATGATATTTTTTTTTAGTTTTTTTTAATATATTTTGTTATTTATATTACAGTAATATAAATATAAAAAAATTTAAAATTCTTCATAATTAATAAACTTTTTGTAAATAAAAGGTTATATTTTATAAGATTTAAAAAACATTTTTCTCATAAAAAAAATAATAAGTATCAATAGAAAAATTTTCTATAGGATAATAAAGTGAGATGTACTTTAAAAACTTGGAATTTGTTATATGTATTATGACATCATATATTAGAAGATTGTTAGAAAAATTACATCATGTTTTAAAGAAAATGAAATTTTCCATTTTTAAAAGTATATACATTTTAAAAAAAAATATTTTTCTTTGCATAAACGTAAAAAATTATGATATTTTACCCATCTTCTAAGTTATACAATCATAGAATCTCAAAGTTAAAAGTAATTTCAAAAGAAAGTTTATATTTACTTTTCATCGATGTAAAGTGTACCATAATCAGAAAATAGTTCATTTGTTTATAAAAAAAAAATTCCATAAATGGAATACTTTTAAAATATTTATCATAATAATATAAAAAAATTATAATTATATTTAAATATTAATATTATAAATGTTGAGGAAAATAAAAAATATTTCTTTTATAATGTATTATACAAAGTGCATATAGGTTAAATAAATTACTTTTTAAAATTTAAAAGAATAATTTAAATTAGAAAATAATTAAGTTAATAATATTAATAAAAAAAAATTAATTGTGTCATTTTTATTATAACATCATAATCTATATATATTTATTAAAACTTTTTTTTACAAATTTCATGATAATATATATAGAAAACAAATAAGTATTAGTTATGTTCATTAAAGTTTATTATGAATTTCTTCTGGTTTCCATTTGTATGTTCCTGTATATACAAATCCATGATCATACATCAATTGATCAGCTGATTTTGGTCCTCTACACCCAAATACATATTCTTCTGGTACAACTTTATTTTCTTCCAAATGTTCCAAAAATGGTGTAAAAATTTTCCAAGCTAAATCTAATTCATCTGTACGAACAAAATTTAATTGTGACCCCAAAAATACTTCAAGAATTAATCTTTCATAAGCATCTGGAAGGCGGACTCCCTAAAAATAAAATAATAGTATAATATTTATTTTTAAAATATTACCTTATATCTGGAACTATATGTTAAATCTAATTCAGTTTCTTCTACTTGAAATTCAAGATTAGGTTTTTTTGTGTTCATTTTAACATAAACAGCTTCATTTGGTTGAACTCTCATTACAAGTTCATTTCTTTTTAATTCACCAAAATCAAAAATATCTTTTTTAATATCTGGAACATCTTTGTATTGTACTCGGACTTCAGCTTTTTTTTCATTTAAAGCTTTACCACAACGAAGGAAAAATGGAACACCACGCCATCTATCATTATCAATATACAAAACACATGTACAAAAAGTTGGTGTAATTGAATTTGGATCTACACCTTCATCATCCTTATATCCAACACGAAATTCTTCATTTGGTGATTCTGGATTACCAACATACTGGCCAATGACATAGTCATTAAATGAAATAGGTCTTATAGCTTTTAATACATTAACTTTTTCATCTCTAATATCATCTGCTGCTAAACTTTTTGGTTTTTCCATAGCAACAAGAGAAAGTATTTGAATTAGATGATTTTGCATAACATCTCTTATAATTCCACTTTTTTCAAAATATCCACCACGACCTTCTGTTCCAAAATTTTCTTTAAATGTTATTGTTACTGATGAAATATGTTCTTTATTCCATGTTGGATTAAAAATTCTATTACCAAATCTCAAAACCATTAAATTTTGTACCATCTCTTTTCCTAAATAATGATCAATTCTAAAAATTTCTTCTTCTCTAAATAATTTTGAGAGATGATTTGATAAATTTGTTGATGAATCAGTATCATGTCCAAATGGTTTTTCAATAATAATTCTTGTCCAACATTTAGTAACATCTCCCATACAATGATCATGAATTTGTTGTGTTACCTCAGTATAAACTGATGGAGGTAAAGCCAAATAATAAAGTCTATTAACACCTTGAGATGTATTATTACCTATTTCTTCAATTGCATTATTTAATTTTTTATATCCATCTCCTTTATCATATGAACCAGAAAAATATCTTAAATCATTACAGAAATTGTCAAATTTTTTTTCTTGACCACTTTTAATACTACAATACTTTTCAAAACCTTTTCTCCATGAGACATTATCTAAATTACTTCTAGCATAACCAAAAATAGAAATTTTATATGGTAATAATTGTTCACAATATAAATGCCATAATGTTGGCATAATCTTTTTTTTAGCTAAATCACCAGAAGCTCCAAAGACAACAAAAACATGTGGTACACTAGAATCAATGCTTGTTCTACGAACATGTTTCCTATAATCTTCAGCATAATCCTTTTCCCAATCTGGAACTGTTAGTTTGCATGTTGATGTTAAATCACTACCACGATACATTTTTAAGCCTAAAAAATTTATTAAAAATACTAAAATAAAAATATGTCAATTTGTACATTTATAAAGAAAAATTTTAAAGTTGTCAAAATAAAATTAATTACTAACAATAAACTAGATTTTTAATTTTAAAAATAATAATAATTTATTTTAATAATAATTGTTAATAAAATTTTATAATAAATAAATTTGTTTGTGAATAAAATGAGCTGATTTTTATGTTAAATGCAATATATCAAAAAGGTGGAAATTGATAGTCTCATTTTTAGAAATAATAAAAAGTCTTATCAAATGTTTGAATAAGAATATGTGTTTGAATATATATAATATTATTTTATCTTTTTTTTTAATAGTGAATATATATTTACTTCAAAGATAAGAAATATAACATTGAATTAGAACTTTTTCTAATATAATAGTAGTTACTTTATAAAAATAAATGTTGGTAAAAATTTTAAAAATGAAATAAAATTATATAAAAATAATCATTAAAAGTTTATTTATAAATGACATAAATTAAATATTTAGTATAAAGTTGTTCGTTAAATTAAATAAAAAGACTACCTTAAAAAGATTAAATTAGTATAAAAATTAAAATAAAATGTGGGAAAATGTATTATATAAAAATTTTAAATCTTACATTATTTAAATATATATATACATAAAATAATAATTCAATTATATTATGATAATTAAAAAAATTTTACTAATAACTATAAAAATGATAATTTTAAAAAAAGATAGTATAAAAATATATTTTTATAATGCTATTAATAACAATAAAACAATTTTTTTTTTTACATTTTATTATCTATAAAATTTAATTGATAAATTTTATAATTTATTATAACATTATAAAATAATATTTTATAAAAAAAAATCCAATTAACATTAAAAATAAAATGATTATAAATAGTTACCTAGACAATTTGATAACTTTTCTTATTTAAAAAGTGATAACTTTTAAAACGCTTTTATTTGGTGAAACGATATAATTGTTTTTTGGTAAATTACAACATTTATAGTTAATTCGTGTTTATATTATATTAATTTTTTAAAATAATGACTATCCTACAAAGTACACTTTCTTTCATATTAAGAATACAAAATGATCTCGTTTACCTAGCTATATTATTATTATCTTTTGCAATTGTTTTCAATTTTCGTATGAAAAAATTAATGAATGAGAGAAGGTATATTGATGGATTAATTGGTTTTATATTAACTTTTTTTTTACTTGGATATTCTATCATATATTCTTTTATCATTGTGATTTTTCATTTAATATTATATAAATATGCTTCTAAAAATCCACTTTTGGGAAAAGTGTCTTTTATTGTTAGTTTTTTTTATCTAGCAATTCTTCGTGTAATTCATCACATTGGTTTTCCTCAATTACAATTTTTATCAAATGTGGTTCAATTAATAATGACACTTAGAGTTATTGGTTTATCTTATGAAATTGAAGATTCAGTTAAAAATGAAAAAAATTTAGAAAAAAACAAAAATAATTCTGATTCATCAAGTAGATTTATTGAAATTCCAAATAGTTTTGATGCATTTAATTATTTTTATAATTTTATTGGTTTATATACGGGTAATTAATTTTATTAATAATTTTTATCAAAATTTTATTTTATAGGACCATATTTTAGTTATCAAATATATTCTGATACATTATCTTCACCAAAATTATATGAAATTGATGTTAAACCACTTTTATATGACAAATTATCAACATTAGGATGGTGTTTACCATCACTTATTATTATATATATTATTGCACCAGTAGAATTTTTAAAAACTGATGAAGTAACATCAACATCATTTTTGGTTCTTATTTTTTGGATGTTTTTAGCATTTCTTTATCTTCGATTACGTATATATACAGCATGGATGATAGCTGAATTAATTTGTATATTATCAGGAATAGGTGTATATCCATATGACTGTAATAATGTTTCATTTCAAGGACCAAAAAATATTGAATTATATAAAAAATTAAAAAATAAAATTGATATTAAATATGATGCATTAACAATATCAAATTTAGATATACCAAATGTTGAGATGTCTTCAGGTTTTAGAAGTGGTATGAGATCATGGAATCGTTCTGTTCAATTTTGGCTTGCTACTTTCGTTTATAAAAGATCTCCAAAATCTATACGTATGCCATATACAATGTTTATATCAGCATTTTGGCATGGAATTCAACCAGGATATTTTCTTTCATTTATGACAATTCCTATTTGTACATTGGCAGAAGATTTAATATTTAAAATTGTTGAGAATGATCCAACAACAGGAGAACGACCTAAATGGTTTCAATTTATTTGGTATAATATTAGAACAAGAGGTTTTGAATTAATGGCTAGTGGATTTTTGTTATTAACTTGGAATGACACTGTTAGACTATGGAATTCAGTTTATTGGTGGTTACATGTAGTAATGTTATGTATAATTATTTTTTCTAAATTATATCTTTCATTTAAAAAGAAAGATGGCAAAAAAAATGAGTAGAAAATATTTATTAAAAATGACAAACATAATAAATATATTTACATTATAAAAATTGTCATATATACTATATTATTATATATAATGGGAAATTTATATATAATTTTATTTTTTTTTTTTAAATTATGTTATTCTCCGGCAAGAGGTTTTGCCATTCTTTGCAAAAATGTCCATTGCCTTGCTTTATTTGGACTTTTTTGATACACAATACGTTTTTTCTTTTTTCTTCTTATTTTTTTAGGTACTTCTTCATCTCCTTCTTCTGCTGTATGTGGTAACTCTGTAATACCAGATTCATGTAAAGGTTCTAACGCCTTTATTTCATCCATTATATGTTCAGTACGGGCTAATAAACGACATAAATTATTAAATTGTGGTCCACTTAAAATTTGAAAGCAAAAAGATAGAAATTCATGAAGATATTCTTCATATTTTTCTTCATCAAATATACCTCTTATTGTTTCTTTGTGATTTCTTATATATTTTCTTCTACCAACTTTTTCATCAGTCTGTTTTTGAATAAATTTATTTATTAAATCATGTTCCCGTATAATTGAATGAACTTCTATTCTTCTTCTCCAGGCACGTAAACATCTATAAAAATTTATATCAGATGCTGCAAATGATTCATAACTACCAGTCATATCACCAACAACACTAAAATATTTATAACTTCGTTTTTCTAATTCATTTATATAACGCTAAAAAGAGTTTAAATGTTTAGTAAAAAAAAAGAAACATTAATGAAATTCATAAGTATTATACAATAGTAAAAATATTATTTATGAAAAAAATATATATTGGTATTATAACCTACCATATCATAATCATCGCGATATGGGTGATATTTTAAGACAGCAGCATCTTCTGGTTTGATATGCAATGTTAATGCTGGATCTACATCTGTTGTATTTTTCAGATGGAAAAAAGGTCTTGAACTTAAATAACAACGTGCTGCAGTTTTAGCTGGCACTGGAATACGATTAAGACGTTGAGATCGACGAACATCTTTGCTATCAGATGATGTACATGATGATAAAGATGAAATTTCTTCTTTAAATTTATTTTCAATTTGTTCATTTTGCAATGAAAAAGATGTAAGAGAATTGTTAAATGAACCACTATTTATTCTGGGTGATGATCTAGATGGTGTTTTTATTTCATCCTTATGTTCAATTTCTCCATCTATTTCCATGTTGTCATCATTATTACTTATATTTCGAATACCTTTAGCCTTGACATTTTTTTGCCTATTCTCAAATAAAATAATTTTAACATCTCCAGAAACTCTACGACGCTTCGCAACAGGTTGTTCATTACTATCTGATTCTCCTGTATCCACACTGTCTTTTCTTCCATCACTTTTTTCATCAATATCATCCATTTGATTTGTATCACTAAATTCATTGTCAGAACCTTCTTCATCCGTATATTCACATTCTTCTTCATCATCCTCATCCTCGTCCTCATCTTCATCATATTGAAAGTCAACATCTTTCTCTTCATCATAATCATCCATATCCTTCATAAAATATTCTCTGAGATCAATTTTTTCACAATATGGTTCAAGAATTGATGCCATTTCATCTACAATTTTAGAATTTTCTTTTCTCGTTGCCATTTTTTCTTTTAAAAGATTTGCCAAACCATTACATTTTTCACTTAATTCTTTTTTCTTAAGTCTTATATCAATTTCTTTTTCATTTTCTTCATCACCCTCTTTTTCCATTAACTCTGCTTCAATTTCTCTATCTCTCATAGTTTGCTTTATTCTACCACTAAGATATTTGGAAAAATCTATTTCTCCAGTTTCATCATTAAATTTAATACATTCAAATTCTCCCTCTATTAAACCACCAATAGAACTTTTACAAAATAATGTAAAAAATCTATTTTTAGCTTCTAAAGGTGTTCGATGAAAATAATCAGGCATCCCATCCCAATTACCAGCCCTATATTTTTTAGCCTGTTCTAGGACAATTTTATCTTCTTCCCATGTCCATAAATCATCATCTTCATCATTTCTAAAACATCTAAATACAACAGGACCGCTATCATCAATTATACAATAATTATGCCCCCTTTTATGTTCTTTGTTTTCTGATCCTAATTGAAAACACTAAAAAAAAAAAAGAAATAAAGAAAAAATGATTATAACATAGAAAGTCTTTTTTTTTTTAATTTACCGTTACACAGATATTAACATCTTTTTTTGTGCATTCTTTACATTTAATATAAGGATCACCATTTATTGGTTCTACACAAAAAAAACAAATAACTGCATCATTATCATTTCTTCTATCTTTATATGTTAAAGTTTTACGAACAATATCTTCATTATGGTCCATTTCTATGTTAGTATGTTAGTTAAAAAGTTGATAAAGATATTGCACATTAACTAAAATAATAGAAATAAATTATTTCAATTTAAAAAATAAATAAATAATAAATATATATATATTTATTAAAAATGTTTAAAAGCGTCTTATAAAACTTTTAATATAACCTTGCTTGTATTTGCAAACCCCTTCAAATAGTTATTTAATAAAATTTTATACTTTAAATGATGAAAATCAACAATTTGTCAATGTGTGTTTATATGATAAAAATCACAACAATAATAATTACGTGAAAATTATTATACAAATACTTATTACTTGATTATAATAAATATATATGCAAATATATATTAATATTATATTATTTAATATAGTATATTTCTTTATTGATAGATACTAATTAATTAGATGGATGTCTATCTATTATATATATATAAATATATACATATATAATATCCTTAAGGAATTTATTTATAATGAATACATTTAATTAAAATGGGAAAAAATATAATTTATTTTTTTTTTTCTACAAATAAATATTTGTATTTTTTTTTTCTCACTCTAAATCTTTTATAGAATTAAACTAATGTACTTTTTTTAGTTTACGACAAAAAAAAAAAAGAATTTTATTTAATTTAATCATTTATATAAATGTATTAATCTAATTTTACTGTTTATAAAAAGATAGGAATTTATTTTTAGCAGTTTTATTGTTAAAATAAACTTTTTTTAAGGTATTGTAGAAAAAAAAGTATTAACATACATTTTATAATTCATTTATAAGAAAATTTTAATGACAATAATAATAATTTAAGAATAAATTAAATGTATTCAATTTTTAAAGAATAATAAAATAATGTATTAAGTTAATATTATATATATATACTAACTTTCTTTTTAAAATGTATGGCAATAATAATAAACAGGAAAGCAATGGCAAAATGCCCTTTCTGAAAATAGCGTTTTAAGAACAAGTAGGGCCTGTTCTATATATATATATATATAATATATATAGTATTATTATCTTTTTTATGGATTACATATATATATATATATATATATATATATATATATATATATATATATGAATTAAAAATTATTAACATATTTTATAAAAACTTAGTAAAAAAATGATATTTGTAGACAAATAATATAAAAAAAATAATATATATGTGATAGTTAAAAATTTTTCAAATGCAAAAAAGAATTATTTTGTTACATATAAATAGATTTTAAAGATTTAGATTAAGAAGTATTTAAATTATTTATATTATAAAGTAAAATTAATAGTTATAATAAATAAAAACAAAATAAATAAAATTTATTTTTAATAATATTATGATATAAAAATGAAATATTTTAGCAGAAACAAAAAACATACCTAAATAGAGTGTTGAATTTGTAGTAAATACTGCATCTATAAAAGTATAAAACAGATGGTAGTGGCCGGTTCAATAGTTGTTGTTTTATTGACAATGTCCACTATGACATATATTTCCTATGATTTCGTGGTAGGAAACGTAAAAGTTTAGTACAAGAAATTGCTAAATATCCGAATATAAAACTTTTGTTGAAATTTTGCATTCATTTTAATATTATTTGTATTATATATGTGATGTACATTGCACTTTATAGAATAAAAATAAATATTTTTTGTATTTGAAATAAAAATAATATTTAATAAACTTTTAATCATTGTATTAATTTAAATTAAATTAATTGAGAAAATAACTTTAAAATCAACAAAAAAATATTTATTTTAATTATATATAATTAACAATAATCTTATATATTTATTTAATATGTAAATATTATTACAATTAACATTTATTTACTAAAGTTTGCAATGTGAATATTCAATAGAAAATTAGTATGTAAAAGTTTAATTTTAATGAAAAATAATATAAAGAAGAAGAAGAATGCCATCGGTAGTTAGAATTTTAACAAAATTTATATAAATTATTATCAGTAACTAGATAGATGCATAAAAATGTCATCTTAAACCACAAGCTTTTCATATAAAATTTATTTATTTTTAAAGTAATATGTTACAACAACATTATTACCTTCTAATAATATATTTATAAGTTATAAAAATATTAATTATTATTATTCAATTTATATATTTTGAAACTAAATTTTTAATACTTTTTTATAATCTATTTTTATAATCTTTAAAAGTATTTTTTTTTTATTTATAGTATATCTTGATAATAAAATAAAATATGTATTTTACCAGCTGTTTAAATAAATAAATTATACTTTTTTTTTATTTGTATGAATATAAAAATCTTGAGTATTAAGAAAATTTGATATCAATTACACATACATAACAATCTTTATTCTTTACCATCTACAACTTATTCTTCTTAAAGGAAGAAATATAAATCACCATTAAGAAGTCTTTTTAGAATTGAGGCACTTTAAAATATACAAATATCTTTGTGGCAAACAGCCCATCTTATTATTCTCAATTCTATAAAGGGTATATATATATAAATAAATTTAAGCTTCAAAAATATATACTAGTTTGATAGATTTCAATTTAAAAAGTTACTTTTCTTTTATGCTTTATTGTTGTACTATTGTATAATATATATATATATATTTTAAATATGACAGACATCCTTTAAAATAAGGCTTTGGTAGTGGTGATAAAAGCTTTATATATTATAAACAATACAATAATTTCATTTTTACATTTTGATGAATAACTCAAACTTGACTAATTTTTTTTTTATGTTTTTGAGATTGATATAATTGTTTAAATATATATATATATATTTCAGATATTAATAATAACAAATAATTTTGAATAAATAAAAAAATTTATTTTAATTAATTTTTAATAATTTAACAAACTAAAATTTTTAAGAAAATTTTATTAAAAATGTCTGTGATGACTGCCTATCGAGCGTAAGTTTATATATATTAAAATTTAAATATAATAATTATTTTAACTTACATGTAAGCAGTAAAGCTTTTCTATGTTAATATATATATATGTCTTGTGTAAAATTCATACAAGAAAAAAAAATTGTTTGTTTTTTAAGTTTCAATGTAGTTTTATACTATTATAGTACATAAAAATGTCACAATATATTTTTTTAAAAATATTTTTTTAGATTTAAATATATATCGTTGTTATAATAAATATTTTGATGTTTGTATTGTGATTGTGATTGTAAATTTTGTTATTTTTGAAATAAAATTGTATAATTATTTAGAAATAATATTTATTTTTTCAAAAATAGTTGAGTGACAAAATAATTGACTTGCATTCTAATGTGTTGCTAAGTAATAATTTTTTTTTTATATTATTCAATTTAAAAACATTTTATTGACAAATTATAACTTTAAATTTAATTATATGAAATTTATTTTCTTTAACTTTTATATTTTAACAAATGATAATTAGATTAATTTAATTAGTAAAAGTGTTATTATTGTTAGATAACCTATATTAATTTTTATATTTTGATGTTTAGTAGAAAAATATTCTTATAACAACTAATGATTAAAATAATTATTTAAATTTTTTTTAATATAATATATTATTGTATCTATTGATATTTTTAACAATAAATAATATATATATTAATATCTAAAAAAAAAAATTTTTTTATTTAGTTTCATTAAAATTTTACATTAATTTTTTTAAAATAAATATCTATTTACATTTGAACTTTAACCTTTTTATCATTTTAAATTTTAAAAAATAAATATTACTTAATATTTAACTAATTTTCTTAGTTGTAAATAAAAATCAGATAAAATGTAATTTTCAAAATATTTATAAATAATTGATTATAAATGACATTATGATCTGTAATTATAAATAATATAAAATTTTTATTTTAAACCCAAATATCTAAATTGATTGTAAATTTACAACGCTTATTCCTCATATATAAATATATTTTTCCCCTTTATAGAATGTATATTAGAAGGATAATGCAGATGACAATTTGCGATAGATGTTGTATATTTAGTCGTCCACCGCAACTTTATTTCGTATCAATTTTAATATAGAGAACAACTCTGTATGTATGTAGTGCGAACGTGTATATTGTATCACTGTTAAAACCTCAATGTTATCATAAATCTTAAGGTTCACTTATTCATTGATGTTATTATTATATTGTTCATGAATTATTTAAAATTAATTTTGAGTGTAAATTTTTTTTTTTTACAACGATATTTTTTTTTTGTTAAAAAAAAATTATTTGTTTAATATTTTGAATATTTTTTTTTTTTCACAGATGTTATAATGTTAATAATTTTGGTATTGTGATTGTTATATTAGTTTTTATCAATAGTCGCTTGTAATACTCTGTCACCTAACTTAAATTGGAATTTTAAATAGCTTCCACGTTTAATATTTGGTGCTTTAATATATACATATCTTTTTAACGAAATTATTTTTCATATGTATATGGATGCATTCTACAATATTCTTTTTAGTCGAAAATTAGAGTCACTGTCAACGATGACTCAAATGTCACAAGATGAAATTCTTCAAAATACCAAGACAGTATCACAGGGATTGGATGCATTACGTGATGAACATGAATCGATTCGTAAAAATATTTTATCTACTTTAGAAAGTTTAACAGGAGAAGAAAGAGATTTAGCAGAAGAAAAAATTAGAATAATTGATCAACAATTAGAACAAATAAATCTTGGTTTAGAAGAAGCACAAACAATGAGTGCACTTGCTCAATATTATCAAAATGCTGAAGCTGAAAAACAAAAATTAAAAGCACAAGTAAGAAGATTATGTCAGGAGAATGCTTGGTTGAGGGATGAATTAAATGGAACACAGCAACAATTACAATTATCAGGACAATTAAATGCACAATTAGAAGAAGAAAAAAAACATTTAGAATTTATGTTATCAATTAAAAAATATGATGCAGATCAACATGAAAATGAACAAAAAGAATCAACAATGGAACCATCAGTTAATACATCTTCAACACTTCAAGAACTTGGTTTTGGACCAGAAGAAGAAGATGAATTAGTAGCTTCAACTAATAATTATCCTCAACCTACACCAGCTAATGCTATGGCAGCTTCTGCTAATGCTGGTTATGAAGTCCCAGCTAGACTTCGTACATTACATAACTTAGTTATTCAATATGCTGCTCAAGGTAGATATGAAGTTGCAGTACCATTATGTAAACAAGCATTAGAAGATTTAGAAAGAACTAGTGGTCATGAACATCCTGATGTTGCTACAATGTTAAATATACTTGCATTAGTTTATAGAGATCAAAATAAATATAAAGAATCAGCTAATCTTTTGAATGAAGCTTTAATAATTAGAGAAAAATGTCTTGGAGAAAATCATCCTGCCGTTGCAGCAACATTAAATAATTTAGCTGTTCTTTATGGTAAAAGAGGAAAGTATCGTGATGCTGAACCATTATGTAAAAGAGCATTAGAAATTCGTGAAAAAGTTCTTGGAGAAGATCATCCAGATGTGGCAAAACAATTAAATAATTTAGCATTATTATGTCAAAACCAAGGAAAATATGATGAAGTTGAAAAATATTATACACGTGCTGTTAAAATTTATGAATCTAAACTTGGACCAGATGATATGAATGTAGCAAAAACGAAAAATAATTTATCATCTGCTTACCTTAAACAAGGAAAATATAAAGAAGCTGAAAATATTTATAAACAAATTTTAACATCAGCACATGAAAAGGCATTTGGACCGGTATCAGAAAAAAATAAACCAATTTGGCAAATTGCTGAAGAAAGAGAAGCAAGTAAAATTGCTAATAAAGATCCAGAAACATTTCCTGATTATAGTGGATGGCATAATGCTGTAAAAATTGATAATTTAACAGTTACAACAACATTAAAAAATCTTGGTGCTTTATATCGAAGACAAGGAAAATATGAAGCAGCTGAAACATTAGAAGATGTTGCTTTAAGAGCTAAAAAACAGGTTAGTTTTAGTAGATAGCTCATTTGTTGCTTTTAAGTTTTTGTTTGGAAGAAAAAAAAAATCTTTTTTAACTTTTTGATGCTATATTTGTGAAGCAATGACGATACATATTAATTCTTTTTTATTTATTTTAATGTATATTAATATTATTTTACCATTTAATCATCTTATAGTTAATGGAAACAACCAGGCAGTCCAAAGGTTACTTTGGCACAAAGGGAATTTCTCAATCCACTCTAGATGAGGTAAGGAGGAGCGAATAGAATTAAAAGCATTCATATATGCATCATATATCTTCATGCTTTATAATGGTAATCATTCTCAACTTTATATTGCTATATTTCATGTGTTAGTGTCGTCGTTCTTCACATTTTATAAAAATATATAGTATCTTTCTTTACATACATGTATATTCTATTAGTTAGAATATTAATTTTTTAAGTTACATTTAATTAAATATCTTCCCAACAACAACTTTTTTTTTTTTATTAACCTCACTGCAATATATATTTTTTTTTATTTTATATATATCACCTCTATCGCTTCATACCAATTCTAGGTTTCTAATGATCATAGTGTCATGCATCAAATGAATCCTGCTTTGTCAGCTTCTATAATGGATGATTCTTCAGGGTCAACACCTCAACGATTAATGTCCACTTCAACATCATCATCAAATATCAAACAAAAACTTTTGGGAATGCTTGGTGTACAATCATCACAATCATGAAAACTCAATTCTGGATTTTTATTGTTATAATATATATTGGTGTAAATTCATTGAAATTAAAAAAAAAAAATCAAATTATTTATTTTAACGTACTAATGAAAAAGTTTTCTTATATACATATTTGTAAAAACTATTTGTGTTTGCGTTTATAAATATTGTATTATATTTCTTATTTCTTTTTTTTTGTGAATGTATGTTAGAAAAAATTAAACAAAAATCTACCGTACTTTTTTTCATTTTATAATTAGAGTTATTTCAGAATAATTAAATATAATTATATGAAAGCCGTTTTTCTTAATTTTTTTTTCATGGAGAATGCTGCTTTTTGAAATGACAACTTTTACAGGCATCATCTCAATTCTCCTCTCTATTTTACTTTAAAATATACAAAATAAAATATTTTTATATATATTATTAGTGCTTTAACATATAACCATTTTAAATTAGTATTACTTTATCATTTTTTAGTGCTTTTACCCTGCCTTCCAAAGTGCTTTGGTGTCGTGTAACAGTTGCTTACAGCGTTTTTTGGTGCCTTACAAAAACAAGGAGAAATTATTTAAATTAATTAATATCAAAACCATACTTCTTATTATCTCCGAATATGGAAGGGGCAACTGTTCCCAACACCTGTACTCTTTCCATTATTACTTTTTAATTTTGAAAAAAAAAATTTCATTAATTTTAATAGTTTTGATATTCTATTTTGTAGATATTTTTGTTTATTAGTTTAAATATATTAATTTTCATAACAAGCTACCCATTTTATATTTAGACATCTATTTTTTTATTATTAATAATTGTCATTAAAAATTGTATCCACAATCTATGTTTATGTAACCATATTTATTGAAACATTTATAATGAAAAAATATATATATAGAATATCAAATGTTTTCTTTTATGCTTATAAAAAGCTTGATGAAAAACAATTTATAATAAAAAAAAATGGAAACTACAATTTATATATTATGTTATGAAAGAAAAAAAATCTTTTAAATTTTAATTATGTATTCTAAATGCTATTTTTTTAATTTTGTTAATAAAGATTTTGGGAGAATTTTTTTTTCTAAATATACATCGTGAAATTTATACATTGAATTATCTTTTTTTAGTATACTATAAATATTTCAATAAGTAGCTTTATGTATGTTTTAAATATTATGTATCATAAATAGGTACATGAATTAATTTTATTTGTTACTTTTTTTTAAAATAATAATAATATAGAAAATAATGTTATGATACTAAAGAAATGGATATTAGTTTGATTAATTTTATATATGTGTATAAAAAAATATGTAAAGCATAATAATTTATTCACTATAAAAGATCTTTGGTTAATAATTGCTTATTCATATTTATTAGCATTTTGTACTCTTATAAGTTGATAAGAAAATTTTCTAATGAAAAGCAAAATGTATGTTAGAATTCATGGAATATTAAAATAACTATTTTTCTATAATTTATATTCTAAGAATTATAAAAATTATTATATATCCAATGTATAATAACAATTTCAATTTGAGTACTGTTTATTGAGGTGATAAATTAAATTATGTAGTTGAATACTTATAATTCAAATAAACTCACATTATAATAATCTTCTTTTTTTTTTATCTAAAAAAAGAAATGATATAAAATATATATAAGAAAAACAGAATCATTATTTTTAAACACTCTTATAGATATTTAATTTTTTTTTTTTAAAAATCCCTTTTATAAAACCAAAATTATATCGTTAATTAAATATTAAAAATACTACAATTTTTTTTTTATTTATACAGGAACATTTTCAAAGAAAAATTTAACAAACACTACTAATAATATATAAATTTGTTTAATTAGCATGTTATACTTAAAGATAAACATATGCCAATTCATGTTCATTATCAACAAACTGAATTTCTAATGTAACTGGTTGTTTTAATAAAATACTTAAAAACTCTTCTGCAAACCCAAACTTCCAATAAAATTCTTTAATGGATAAAAGTTTGGTGGATATTACAAAAAAACCAGCTATAATAATAGAATTTCCTCTCCTTTTAATTACCAATTCATTTGCACTAAATGGTACATTTTGTGGAAAGATGCCTCGAATGAATCGTCTTATTATTTCATCTTGTGCTAAGATACTTCCTTGTGATTTACGAAATTCTTCTAAATTATGTGTATGCCAGGAAAGCCATGCTTTTCTGGATCCTAAATGATGTGGTTTTTGAGCCATTTCATAAGTTGCTAATTGTGTTTTAAATGGAGTGGACTAAAAAAAAGGATAAATAATTTATTTTATTTATTACCTTTAATTTTCCTGCTTTATTTTTTGATAAATGTGATGTTGTAGAAATAAATCTAGTTAATTGAAAAGTCTCCAAGGTATACGGTAAACGCAGCATTACTTCTAAAATTAGAATTGATTAAAAAACAAAATTTCATTAACATATGTATGATCTAATTACCAAGATGTTTCAAAAAATGTCGTGCTGAGAAAAAGAGGTAAATATTTTAAAGTAGTAAAACATGTAAATAGATTAAAATATAACATAAAATAAAATTATAAAAAATGTGTTTATTGTAATAATTTATTAATTTAACATTTGGCTTAAATGTTTTAAAAAACATTTTTTAAAAAAAAGAAATTAATGACCTTCACTGCGTTTTTCTTTCAATTTTTTTTGATGTTCTATTAAACGCTCCTTATGTCTCATTTCCCTTTCTTTTCTTTTTTGTTCTTTTTCAGTTTTACTAAGTGAATCAAGATCTATTTCAGTGTCCCATTCATTTGTATTATCAATATTATTATCAATTTGTTCATCTAATTCTCCCAGTATGGCAGAGCCCTGTAAAAAAAAAATTATTATTGAAAAAAAAACTTGATTTAAAAAAATATATATTATATTTTTAAAAATTTAATAATATTTTTTGTTAAACAACAATAATTTAAAAGACAATTTGTCAACAAAAAATATTTAAATAACTTATTCTTAATTGTTAATATTAAAAACAATATTATTATCTTTTAAATATAATTTTTTTTTAAAGTTTTATAAAAAGATAATTAAAGTTATTCATCTCCTATTTTATCAAATAAATTTCCTTCTTGATAAACAATTTTCATGCTAGTTTAATTGTAAAAGAAACACTATATGATAATTATATATAAAAAAAGCACCATGACAGGATTTTAGAATAATAATATATAATTACATTAAAATATCTTTAAAATTATCCCTTGTTGTAAACCTGACATTTTTTTTTAAAAAGTTTTTTTAAACATAATTAATATTACAATAATAATGATAATTATAAACATAACAAATTAATTATGTAATAAATTGTTGGCAAAGCAAGTTGCTCATGAATAATAATATTTTTTTAAGCATAATTTGAAACTCGTTCCATAAACCCCTTTCATAATTTATGAAAGAAATAAACATGTAAATTTTAGTGTTTTTAGTTGAAATGATTAAACTCATTAAAATATTTCATAGCTCTTTGGCCTCTATTTATTTATCTATTAAAGGAATAATCCGATTGCCTCCGGAAGGAGGAATTTTGATATTATTATAGGATTTAACTTTTTTTTTTATTCACTTTTCATTTAATTGTATATAAATAAATATATATACATATTCCCTTGATTTCAATCAACATTCTGGATAAGTGAGATTCTCCTGACTTTTATAAATATTTTTAATAAAAGAGGAAGGGACTAAAAATTTGAACTAGTAAAAAGAATATATAATCTATGTCTACTAAATTTTTGGTTATCTCTATTAGAAAGAAGATAAATATACATATGTATAAAAATATATTTATTAATACAAAAGATTATTTTTATTACTATTAAAAAAGGTTGGAAATTTTATTATAGTTTTTTTTTAAAAAAAAAAGATGATTAATAAAAATTTATTTTTTATATTTAATAATACTATATTTATTTATTTGATATTATTAATTATCTATTTAACAAAATTTATTTTACCCCATAATTCATGTACATATGGAAAGAAATTATTTGCCATCGAAACAGGAAAAGTATGTTTTTTTTTTTAATATAATTATTTTTAATCTTATACAAAAATAAATAAAATTTTTTTTTATTTTTTTAAAATAATAATACTTATAGGCATTATGTGCACCTATATCTAATCCAAATTGTATTGAAGCATGTGAATGGCAAGAAAGTTGTCGTAATGCCACCCACTATGATGCATTTTTAGGAAGAAGAAGTTTTGTAACTGGTGTACAATTAACAGATAAAATATTTCATCTACAATGTTGTAGTACACTAGGAAGTATGACACGACTTAAAAAAAATAAAGAAAGTAATTGTTTTTGGTCAAGATGGCAAATGACTGTAACAGAATTTCCAAGCTTTAGAGTAGATCCTGTACTTGAAGATTATCAGTATATAAGGGATATAATAATAGATAGAGTAAGTGAAAAATCTAAAGCTAATATTAAAGTAGAAATATGTAATATTATAAATCAAAGAGATACATGTGATATGAATGTTATGAAAGATAATGATAAAGAAATGTATACTATGCTTAAATTAAGACTATCACGATTTATAGAAGCTAAAAAAATTATTTTAAATAATTCAAATATTATACATAAAGAAAAGCCTGATATTGATGATTTTAGAAAAGATGCAAAACCAATTGCACTTTCTCAACCTATAGCACATTTTCAATTAGATGGTAACGGTGAATTTTCTTTATTTACAAATAATCTATTACAAGAAGATAGTAAAAGTGGTAAAAATAATTTTAGAAATATTATAAATAAGGAACTTAATGTTTTTAAAATTAATGAAGATAAAAAGAATAACAAAATATATGATAATATTTTATTAAAAAATAATTTACCTCAAAATAATAATAATCAATTATTACCATTATCTATTTCTCCCATAAATTTTACAAGTAATAATTTACCAGAAAGACCAAAAATAATATTTAAAAAAATTGGTAATTTAAATGATAATATTTACTATGAGAAAGCTAATGATAAATTAAAAGCACATAAAATACTTGAAAATAAAATACTTTATACAAAACAAAAACATTACCAAACAACTCCTTTATACAATACTAATGTTGTACCATCACCATCAGCATATGAAATGTCAGTTGTGGCAGTGTCAAAAAATCCTAAATTTTATAATCCACAATTTAATTTTATACAACCAATACAAATTAGTTCTATTAGAAAAATTACAACACCTAAAGATAAAATGGCACTCCTTCAAGAATGTTGTTATAAAACATCACCAAGATGTAAAGAAATATGTGATAGTAACTTTTCAACAAATATAATTACATCATCATTATCACGTAATACATGTAGTGGATTAGAACTAGGAAATATTTTACAATGTTATCCAAAATATTTTGATACACGTCCAGTATCACAATGTTGTGCATCATCACATAATTCTTTAATCAATTTTTCTAATCCTAATGGTATTTTACCCTTAAAATGTCAAGAACTTTGCTCACCTAACTTTAAATTAACAATTGAACATTTTGGATGTATGAATTATATTTCAGTTGTCGTTGAATGTTACCAAAAAGCAGATAGATAATTTTATTTATATATTTTTTTATTAGTAATATTAATCTTACCTCTGGTAATATAAATGCTTTGTCATCAACAGAAAATAATTTTGAATTATTTAATTCTTTTGTTTCATCATTTATATTATTACTATTAATTATTAATTTTCTTCCTTTTATTTCTGGTATCATATCTTTAAAAAAATCTTGTTCCTCAGCAGCAAGTGCTTCAGCTTTTATTCTTTCTTCTTCTTCTTTTTCTATTTTTATACGCATTGCTTCCTCAATACGTTTATGGTTTTGAAGCATCTGACTCCGTTGATAATCATAAATTGTCGTGTTATTTAATAATCCTCCTGTCTCTTTAAATGTGTTAGTAGTATAACCATTATGAGAAAGTTGTGGTGGAAAAATTAATGTTGATGAAGAAATATCATCCATAATGGGTGTGTTATTTTCCATATCTAATCCTCCTTCTTTTATATGAAATGGTAATTCACTAATTCTGTTATTTTGTTTTCTTAAAATTATATTCAAAAATGCTTGAGCTAGATATAATATAGATACAGTTAAAGCAATTAATTTTTTAAATAAATATATAATTACATTTCCCGACATTTTTTTTTATACTGTGTATTTTTCTATTAGTCTAAAATTTTAAAAAAAAAGAAGGAAAGTTTAATAAGTTTTTAAAGAAAAAAAAAAGTTTTTTTTTTTTTTTTCTAACAAATATATAATCGACTTTCGACAATTTGTTTTTCATAAAATTATAATAAAAATTTCTTTATTAATAATAATGATTATTATGTAAATATTTATACTTTTGTACCATTAGGTCTTTCTAATCTTCCACTTTCATAAAGATATAAAAAAGCATCTTTAAAACCTAAATCATAGTACATTTTTAATGCTTCACCCTTAGGAGGAAATAAAGCATAACCCATTCGTTGAATATTTGCAAAACTTGCTGAATACATTTGTTTTCCAAATGTTATTTGCATTGGAAGGTATGACGAGAGTAATGAATTATCAATAGGCGCTATATCAGCCCCACCAGAAAAAGGAGATATTGTTATTGTTTCCATATCATCAAATACAGGTAAGTTATTTGAAAATCCACCATCTATATATGACTAAATAATAAAAATAAAAGTATATGTTTAGTTATTTTTATTATTTTTTTTTTTTTTTTATAAATATATATATTTAAAACTTACAACTCCATCTACTACAGGATGAGGTGCATTAAAATGTGCACTCCAACCAGGAATATAACAACTTGCACATATAGCAGCCGTCAATTGTTCTTTAGTTGTAAAATTACTATATAAAATATTTTGATTTGTCTAAAAATTTAAGTAATAACATTTCCTTTTTTAAATTACCTTTGCATTTGTCATTGATATGTAAAGCCTATCTTTTAATGATGAAACATTATCAGGAATTACCTCATCTACAGCTCTAACTAATTTTTCATGCATTGAAAAACCATTTGTAAGAGCACCAAAAGCAAGAGTATTTGTTTCATCAGCCATTTGAATTAATAATTTCATAGATTTATTAAATATTTCTGGACTAATTGCTAATAATGATGCTATTATAGATCCTGCTGAAGTACCAGCATACCTTTGTACTTTTGATACTAATGTAGGTGCATAGGCTTGAAGGCAATGAATAACACCAAAATGATAAATTCCAAGAAAACCAGCCCCAGAAAAAGATAAAGCTAATTTAGGTGGTAAAGGTTTATGATTTTTCCTTTTATAAAATGACCCAATGTTATTTCCTTGTGTTAAAAATGTTACATAACTATCATTATCTGTAACAGTATCTTCACTTATTTCTGATAAATTGTTGTTGTGGTTATTATTATTTATTGATCCAGTATCCTTTTTTTCTTTCTCTAAATTTATATTTTTTCTATTTATATTATTTTCTTTATCACCACCATCAAATACCTTTTCATTTTTTGTTTCATCCATTTTTTGTTTTATACAAAGTACTAAAGGTGAAACATTAAATTTAAATATATTTGTAGGAGATAAATGTTTGAAAATATTAAAAAATTCTCTCCAATTTTTTCCACTGATAATAGGTAAAAAATTTCTACCATTTAAAAAATTATTCATCTATATATTTTAAACAAAAAAAAAAATTTTATATATTCAAAATTAATATATTCGAAATTTCGTTAATTTTATTGACGTCTAGCAAAATAAAGACTAATTTTTATAGAAAATATAAAAAACATAAGGCAAAATAATAGATAAATAAAGTATTTAAAAATAGAAATAAATTTTTACATTTTATAGAAAGGAAACATTTATCAAAAAAATAAATATTTATTTCGTTATAAGAGTATCATATTAATGTGGGAGATAATAGTTGGTAAAAAAAAAAATAAATGTTTTTTTTTTATTGACATAATTAATATATAGAAAAATATTTTATTTATATACAAATTTCTAGTAATTTTTTTTATATATTTAAAAAAAAATTTACATATTTATAAATATATTTATCATATTCAATAAATATCAAGAAATTATCATTATTTGATAGATTCATATTTTTATATTCTATTTTATATTTTCTTTAGTTTTAATTATTGTTAGATATCTTTTATTAAATAAAACAACATTAAAGTATAACTGAATATCTAAAATATTCATCCAAAATTAATATATAAAACATTTTTTTTAAAATATTATATCTTATTTATCAATGAAAATTATAAGATTATTTATCTGACCTTTATTTAATAATCTATGAACAACACTTTTTCTATCATTAGAAGTTGTTTATTTTTTGTTCATCTTTTTTTTATTAATAAAGAAAAAATAAAATAAAACTATGAGACATATATTTAAAAAAAAAATAAATTTAAAGTGATTGTAATATTCTTTTTAAAGTAAAATATTACATTAATCTTTTACATCTTATGCCTATTATTTTTCTTTAAAAATTTTAGGCATACTTTATTTAGTTATTATTATTTGAGGGCTATCACATTTCTTTTTTTTTTTATTTTAATGATATATGAAATAAGTATTAAATGTCTAGACTATTTAAAATATTATTAAATAAATAACTAATTTCATAAATACAAAAGAAATTTTAGTAATTTTTATTATAAATAATTTTCATGATATTATCTATTTTTTTTTTTGTTAATGTTATTTGAAGTTTCAATAAATACTCTTTCTGTATATACATATATATATATATATTACTACTTTGACTGATATAAACATATTTATCATTAAATTCAATTATAGAATAATGAGCACGTTAAAATCATTACAATTATTTAAAGATATATATATGTATCTTTTTAAGAAAGGAAGAAATAACTATGTATAAGATGTTTTTATTCAGGATCACATTAATTTTTCTTTTCTAAAATTTGAAACATTTGTTTAAATGTAAAACGATATATTACGTCATTTATAATAGCAAGTATATTTTAAGAAAAATTATTTTTATATTTATTAAGACGCTAGTTTAATATAATTATATTCTATTTGACATTCTATATGAGTAATACTAATTTTTAATTAACTTTTTAAAATATAAATGATATTTTTATGTCTTTTAACTTATGCGTAACATTATTATTTACGATTGTTATTATATTTTTATATTTAATAAATTTATAAAATAACAATTGTTTAATATTTAATAGATATATAGATATATAAATATTACATTTATATCATGATAATAACATGAATATTTTCTTGATAAAATTATTATTTTTACATTAACATATACTATATCGTCTTGTTTATTAAAGATATAGTGCAAATATAAAATTTTTAACGTTTATATTTATTGAATTTATAATATAAATATATATATATATATATTATTGAAGAATATATTTATATATTAGTTTATATGATGATGAATGAGTAAAATTATAAAAATATGGCATTCTTTATTTGTAGATAGGTATTTATACAAAAGTTTCATATCTATATATATAATTTTCTAGAAAAGAATAATAAAATCTATTATACATATATATGTTCACACTTATATTAATATTATAAATTGATAAAGAAATTTGTTTTGCTAAATCGCTTACCCTATTATCTGTGGTAAAGGATAATATATATATATATATATGTGTGAGTTTGAACTTTTTGCCAGTGTATGACTGCGCAACTTTTTAATGAAATAGTTCAAAATTGATCAAAGGTAGAAAAGGTTATTGTTGTTTACTTTTCAAGATTGTTTGTTATTCTGATTTAAGCATAAAGTGATTTTAAAATACTTGTATTTCTCTTTAATGTTAAAAAGGAAGATCTTTACAATTGATATTATATTAATTTTCTATAAAAATTTTTTAATATGTGCCATTTAAAGATCAAAAAATTTATTTGTTTTTATTTTTATTAATATATAAATTTATTAAATTTAATTGTACTTTAAAGTTTTAAAAGGTCAATTTTATTACATGTATAAAAAAAATAGATATTTTAAATAATCAAATATAAAATATTAATATTTATTTCACGTGACCTATTTGTGGATCTTTTTGATCAGTTCAATGGCAGTATATTAAATTTTTATTTAAATATGCGCACATATGACCAATGGGAATATGCAAACATTACATCTATAATATTTATCTCATTTTATATTTACTGATAGTACTTTTCTAAAATTATTGTCCTATAAAAATTTTATATTGTCCAAAAGTTAACCTTTTTGATAGTTTCTTCTTTTTTTTTAATGATAAAATGTATTATATTTGACATGATATAAACTATACATTTTTTTTTTCATTTTATTAAAAATATAATTTATATAGTAAAATGTAAGTTATAAATTTTAAAAAAAAAGTTATATATACATCATGAATTATTTCCTCTAGATATTTTAAAAAAAAAATTACATATAACATGTATTTTTACATTTTTTTGTTATTTTAAAATTAATTAATTTGAAGTCTTTCTATTTATAAAATATAAGAATGCACTTGACATATAAAAAATATATCTTTTATTTTATTGTACATTTTTTTAATAAAGAAATAAAATTATTATTATTATAATATAAACATTAATTGCTACTATATATTCTTTATATTTTTTAAGCTTATTCAGCTTATTCATTTGTATTTTTTATATTGTTTTTTTTTTTAAAAAAAAACTGTCATTATACTTATATGATATAAATATTTTTATCCTAAAATTAGCTTAACGTCATTTAATTAACTTTTAATTTTATATTATGAATTATGACTTTTTTGTAGTAATCGTCCTACGCAAATTTAGATATATGCATGGATAATTATATATATATATATATATATATATAGTTTAAGCCATAACTCAATGTTTTATAAATGACGTGGGCTATATATGTTTTTCTTATTCCGCCTATTTTTATCGTTCCATATATATATATATATATGTATACTTAAATATATTTATCTGCTTCAAAATTTTGTTATAATGTTTCTATGAGGGTAAAATATTTGTCTAAAAATTATATATGACATCATCCAAATTAATTTTGGTATCTAAATTTCTTCTATTCCATAGACATTTGTTTGATAGAAAATTTAAAAAAATACTATCTTAATAATATTAAATAAATAGTAAAAATTTCTTTTACGTAAATGTACTGCCACTAATAAGAAAATAATTGGATATTTATTTTTAGTTAGAAAAAAGAGTTATGGCGTCAGTGTTTTGTATTACCAAAATATGTAATTAACATATGAAGTACATTTATAATTAAATAACATCCTTTCTTTGCTTTTTAATAGGAAATTATTTTATTTTATTTTTTTTTTTTTTGAAATTATATTATATTATTATTTTTTTTTAATATTTTTATTATAAATATTATTTTCAGATGAAAAAAATTAGTATACATAAAAAAGTATGAGAAAGATAAATATCTATATAATGTTTATATAAATCTTTGTAGTTTTTTTTTTTTTTTTTTTTTTATTAAATTTGTAAAGTTTATCTAACTAAGAAATTGTCAAATTTTTTTATACCATCAATTTAGATTCACTTTTTAGATAATGAATCAAACATCCTATATCCGGAGGATGATGTGTTGAGATAGTAGTTACTACATCTTCTCATATATCTCTCACTTTCAAAATGTTACTACTAAAATTGATAAAAATTTCCATATATACAATATATATATATAATTTATCTTTATGTTAAAATTTATTTTTATATAAAAAAATTTTTATATATTATTACTTTAAAAACTAGAATAAGGATTTGAGGTTTTTTTATAATAATACTAATTGGTAATCTTCTTATTTTAAAATATCAAAGTCTATCATTAAATTTATAGGTTTTTTTTTAAAAATGTTTTATAATAAAAAAAAAATATAAATATTTCTTTATAAATATATTTTGCTTATATAGTAAAACAAACACTTACACGTATTAATCGTTTGTAAATTTTATACTTCTTTACTCATTAAGCATGATTGGATTTTAAAAATATATTTAAATGTTTCAAAATAATTGTATAAAAAATAAAGTTTTAAATTTTATATCCTAAAAATAATGTTAAGCATGCTATTTGACGTCATTTTATACATTCAATCTATTTCCTCATAAATATGTTGATATGTTTTATTTTCAATTTTTTTTTCATTTTCTATTCATTTCATGAATAATATTTGGATTCTTTTTTTTTTATAGTTTATTTTATTACAAAATATTTTATCTTCATCTGAATGATTGTTATTTAATTTTAACTTCAAAAATACACGAATTTTTTTTTTTTACATCATATAGATAATATTATAATAAAATAGGTAAAAAAACAATTAGTAAAAGAATTTTTTTCTATATAAATTATTTATCATATTACCTATTGTTTAAATAATATTTCAATTAAAGTAGGAAAAAAAAATTTTTCAATATCAATTGTTTTTACTTACTTAATATATTTTTATAGTACATTCTGACTCATCTATAACTTGTTTAATCACTTAATAAAAGTAAATTAAATATATTAGATCAAATTTATTTATATTATTTATAAAGTATTTATTTATTTTTATATATGATAAAAAGCATTATTTTTATGAGAAAGTATCATATACTTTTAAAAATACTGTACTAAATATTGACTAGTTACCTCTGGCAAAAAAAAAAATATATTTATAATTTTTTTTTCATCAAAACAAAACATTAATTAAAAATATTTTTACGCTTCAAATAATTTAAATTTCAAATGTACACTAAGAACATAAAAAAAGAAAGAAAATTCATTCAATTAAAAAAAAAGCTTTTTATTTAACCAAATATTGAAATTTTTTTTTTTTTTTTCTAATATATCAATGAAGAAGATTCTCCACAGCTGATATAATATTGAAATTTTTTTTTGTTTACACGGGTTACACTCTTTTTGATAATAGTGTATGTGTGCCTCTATTCATTTTTATTTAGAAGTAGAATAATAATCATTAGACTAGAATAATTTTAATTTTTTTTTTTTTTTCTAATGTGGACTTCATTAATCTTTCTCATCTACTATTATTGTTTACTAAAAAATCTCAATTAAAAATGTTTTGTGTATTTTTGCCATTTATAAGGCTTTAAGAAATGATGTTCCTATAATACATGTATATTTTAAATTAAAAAACAAATATATACGTAGCTACGCATATATTTATCCATTTGTAAATATCTCTCTCGAGTTATAATCTAACTAACCCACACTATAGCATATTGTTTTCTACTAAATTTGTTATGTTATTAAATCGAATCATTTTAATTATTTTAAAAAAAAAAAGAATTAATGACCATTATTAATGTTAACATTTTTATTTAAATATTATATTATTTAATTTTTTTTTTGCTATATATTATTAAATTATATAACATATAAAATTGAAAAATAAATTTTTTTTTAATAATTATTTTTTTTATTATTTTAATATTTACTTATATTTTTAACTTAAGGCAATAATTTATTATGTTCCATATATTATAATATTTAATATGCTTTATAACGACACTTTGCTTTTTAACATTCATTTTTAAAGTATTTAAGGTATAAAAAAAAATTAAAATAGTTTTATTATAAAAATATTTGTAAATGATAATTCTTTGATATATTATATTTTGCTAAATTAAATATTTTTATTTATTACTGTTATATAAGACATTTATCAAATTTAACATAAAGTACTATTTTAATTAATCTTTATGATTTTTAATTCTTTTATTGTATATATTTGAAAATGACACAAATTTTAAATATGAAGATATACATATATACATATGTATGCATACGTCAAGTTTAATTTTAATGCTTTATTAGGGTCTACTTTAATTTCACAAATTGAATATTTCTCCCTCACTTCTCTATTCAATTTCATTTATTTTCACAAAAATTTTTAACATTTCATTTTTATTTTATAAAAGGATAGAATCAAAAAAAAATATACATATATATATTAATATAGAAGTAATTTTTCTATAAAATGATACTCAGACATTATTTAATGGGCAATTTAAAATGACCACGATACTACTATTAAAGCATTTTTTTTAACGTTACTTATATTCTCTATAATATTTTTCTTTCAATATAACCCCTTTTTTTTTATTTATCATAATGCTAACATTTTTCTTCCTTTTTTAAACAAAAATTTTTAGTTGGTTGTTTTATTAAATGTAAATGATGGATTCGCTCTATTTCAACAACGCAATACCTTGTCAAATGGTATATATAACCTGGCGATAATATTTTTTCTTTTTTTCTTGATGGACATTGTCACCCCATAAATATATATATATATATAAATATATATGTCCTCTATTGTATTTTATATTTATAGGGGTCTCTCTAATCTTATATATATATATATTCTAAAATGGCTCATTCAAAAATTATTGTATTTATTATTATAAACCTTTTTCATTGACAATTTATAATAATATAACAACATTACAACATTTCATTTTCTAATTCATTTTATCAACTACTAAATTATTTACACCTTTATTTTTGAAGTGTTGATCAAATAAAGATATTCGTCAATCTATATATTATATATATCTTTCCACTCGTCCTCATTTAGATATTAATATGCAAATTTTTCTTTTTTTTTTGTATATATAATAAAATTAATGAGGTAAAATTATAATCATTCTTTATCACGATAACTTTATTGTATAATATTATACTATCTTTATACATGATATCTTTAACTATTTAAAAGATTATTTACAGTGATAATAATAAACATTTTTTTTTAAAATATCAAATTATATAAACGTTGTAATATTTTAAAAATTTAATAAACATATATATATATATGAAAAATATATAATATCTTGTTATAGTATAACATTTTTATACCTAAAAAAAAACTTATATATATTTTTAATATATTATTATTTGTTCCATTTTTCATATATCAAGTTTTCTCACCATTTTTATTTCTAACATTCTTTTATAATTTATATTCTAAAATCTTTTTTTTTTTTTCTTTAATAAATAAAAATGAAGGTTTATGAATCATTGCTCATAACTCAACTATCTTTTTTCAAATTATTCCCAGCTGTGAATGGAATATTAATGTTCAATCATCTTTTAACAATCATATATATATCATATAGACAAATCCAAATATATTTATTGGTATTATTTAATCTATAAATTTCAAATAATCTATACTATTTTAATTGTTTTCATAACCATTGATCATATCTTCTCAACTATACTTATAAACATCCGTATTCATTCTTCAATATAAAAAAAAAACATACAGTAATTAAATATATCATATTTATGCATGTATAAATACATATACATATTCATTCATTTAAATATATTTATACTAATGTATGCATAATTTTGTCCTCACATAAAGATTCTATAAAGAAATATATAATTTGTTTAACAATTTTTTTTTTCTTTCTAATTCTTTAAATAACCATAAAAATTTTTTATTTTTTTTTTCTTTCATTTAGCTTTATCAATTTTTTTTTTAATTTTATAAACATTAAAATAAACATCATTTTTAACGGTGCATATCTCATATTACTTTTTTTTTAAAAATATATTTATAAACCACAAAAATTTTTCAGATTCCAATACTTTTTTTTTTTTTATATTTTCCATGATCTACGTCTGACCTCATTTTAATATTATTTTCCTAATATGACATCCCCTCCCTTTATATACATAAATATATATATATATTAAAATTCAATCATCAGCAGCGCCTTTTCTTCAATGTCAATAGATGTAAGAATTTGGAGCAACATTAAATTAGCTTTAATATTTTCATCTTAAATAAATATATTTTTATAAAGTAAAACTTTCATAAAAAAAAATTAATATTAATTATTTATTAATATATTTTTTTTTCAATCTATTTTCTTCTTATTAAAAAAAATTTTTACTTCTTTTTTTTTTGTTATATTTAAAAAAAATCTAATTTATGATTTGTATAGATGATGAAAGAATAACAATTACAGAAGAAGAGAGATATAATGTTAAAAAAAAAAAGAATAAAAAAAAGTAATACTTACAAATTATAAGGCGTTATTTTATTTTATAAATTTTTATTTATTCATTAGAATCATCCTTTTCAAACAAATATCATTTCGTTAACTATTTCTGGATGTATATTTCTATATAACTGTTTAAAAATTAAACGAAATGTATAAGGGGCAATATAAATGGGTGGATTGCATAAAAACTATTATCAGTTTTATATTTATTTTTTTTTATCATTATACTATACATCTGTTAAAATTCTTAGAAAAGTGTCAAAATATTTTATTTTAGTTTTATAGTTTTAGCTAATGTTATATTCTATAATAAATAAATTGCATATGTATTAATTTTTTTCTATTTATTTATTTATTTTAATTTATTATTTTTAATAATACATTATTTTAAAAAAAAAGTCCATAAAGTTTTTGGTGGGAAAAAAAATCATGTGAATAAAATTTAATATTATTATTTTGTAACTCTTTTGTTAGTTAGAAATAAATATTTATTTTATTTTAATATTTTTCAATGTTAGTTATAAAACATTAAGTATATTAAAATCTTATTTATAATATTTCATGTTACTTCTTAAATTTATATGAACTACTTTTGGAGGAATAAAAAAGAATGTTTATAAATATAATTATTTTACTATAAATCACTACTATTAACATAAAAAAAAATGTTAAATTGTAGTTTGATGAAATTATATATCTAATGTTTCATGATATCCTATATAAGTGCTTTATACTGTATAATATAATCTGAGACAATAAAAAAAAATATTTGAAAGCTTTTATTATCTTAATCTTTTCAAGGTTTTAGAAAATACATTTATCAACTATCTATTTCTTTTTTTTTTTATCATAATAATTCTTTTCATATTTGTGTATTTGTATATATATATATAATCACTCTTTAGAAGATCTTTTATAGTCATGTATATTTAATGACGACCTTATTTTTTTATTTTCATCATCTCATAATATCATGTCAAATCATTAAGTTTAACAATAATATTAAAAATCTAAAAAAGCATTTTTTTTTTTAAAATCAAAACTATTATAATGTAAATTATTTTTGTTGTTTTGGTACTTTAAAATATTTATGCACTTTTTTTTTTTTAATTTTTAAATATTGAAGATTCAATTAAAAGAGTAGTAAAATAAATTTTTGATTATGTCTTTTTTTTTTGATAATATATTGCTACTTCCGTTTTATTAACCATTCTTATCATTATATCATCTAAACATTGTCCTTTTATTTGTTCCAATAATGTAATATTATTTTCTTTTTATATATTAAAGTATATTATTTTATTTATGACGTTTTTATAATTTTTTTTTTTAAAATACTTTAAATACCTAAATATAACAATAAATTTTATTGTTCTTTTTTAATTTCAGCTAGTAACATTATATTGTTAAAAAAAGTATAAAATATTTGTTACCATCCAGGTTCAGGCTATTATTTTATTTAATATTTTTTGATAAAATTTATAATTTTATATATATTTTTATTACTATATACTAAAATATCATATTTATAATATACATATTCTTTTTTTTTTGTCTCTAATATAATATTTGAAATAAGATTTACCTATTCTAATTATGACAATTGCTGCATGTTCAATTGTCACGTCACCACCACCAACACAACCACCAACAGCTGATAATAGTAATAGCAATATGGATAAAAATATTGATAAACCACTAGAACAACATATAAAACAAGGTATTGAAAGTATGTCTTCTGAAACAACAAATTCTACTCATTCTCGTGGACGAAATAAGGCAAGTGAATCTAGTGAATCTAGTGAGGATAGTGAATCTAGTGGACTTGGTGGTTCACAAAAAGATCATACATTAAATACTGATGATGAATCAGAGACACTTGAACAAATGAATGAAGAAGAAAATAAAAATGTTATTCATTATTTAGGAAAGATAAATGAGGAAAATGAAAAAAAAAATATTAGTAAAGAATTACATGATGATTCACCTAATAATGGTGACGAAGAAAATGATAATAATAATAAAAAAATAAATGAATATGTGAATAAAGAAGAGGAGGAAGAGGATGCTACTCAGGAAACTCAAATTTTATCCGATGAATATGATGGAATATTTGAAGAAAAAGAAATTTATAATTCTAATGATGAAAATGATAAACAAATATTAGATAAAGAAGAAATTTGTAATGAAATTGAAAATGATATTTATGAGGATGTTTCAGTTAATGGTGACTACTCAACTGATAATGAAAGGAAAAGTAAATTAAAAAGTAATTATGAAAATGGTAATTCTAATCAAGATAATGAAGGAGAAATTTCAAATGATGAAAATATTGATCCAGATAATAGTAATATATGTCAAAATGAAAATATTCCTAGTCAAAATGATGTGGTGATGGAAGATGAAGAAGAAGAAATAAATAATAGATCTCAACAAAATTCCTCTATAGGATATTCTACAAATGATGTACCACGTTATTCAAATGAAAGATTAATGTCAGATAATTATGGAACAACTTCAATTAAATCACAACAACAACCACCACCAGAAGGTACATATATTAATGGTGTTTGGATACCAAATAGTAGATTATCACATCTTCAACAAATGACATTTAATGGTTTACAATTTCAGCCTATACCTGGTTTTCCACAATATTTAGTTCCACCTCCAGTACCAATGATGCAACAAATGGTTACACAAGTATCACCACAAAATATTAATTCACAATCATTACAAACAATGGCAAATGAAAATAATCCAAATGTACAAAATCCATTATCAACAATACCATCTCTTCAAGCATTTATTATGCCACAACATCTTTATCCATACTTTGTTGATAATCGTTTTTCTGATTTTAGAAATATAGTTGCTACTGGCCCAACAACAATTAATGCACCAATCCCATCTGAAGAAGGTTATGATTTATTTTTACATTTACAGGAAGGTGAATCTATATCATTATGTGTTGGATCACCTGATATGTCAAAATTAACTGGACCAATAAGTATGAGATGGGTTGCCAGACCAGGTGTTATACCAACAGCATTACCATTAATAGTACCTCCTGGACATATTGTACAACAATTAATTGATGAAAGAGGTATCTTACGTCATATGATTTTATCACCAGATTCACAAGTATATCATAACGATAAAGAAAAAAATAATAATATTTCTAATATATCATCAAATAATAATAGTAATAACAATATTATTCTTAATTGTAATAATACAAAACAACAACAAAATAATAATGGTAATAATAATAATATAAATAATAGTGGAATGTTAAGACCAAGAAGTCATACAACATCACTTCATTATAATAAAGGTGATCGTAATTCACCATCTGAAATTGGTGGAAGAAATATTAATTATCATGGAAAAAATAATAGAATGTCATCAGGAGTTAATAATTTTAGTGGTAATAATAACAAAAATCATAGTAATACTAATTTAACATTATCAAATAATAGACCTCAACAACAAAATAATTATCACCATACAAATGCAGGTCATTCTGTTGGTGGAAATCAAAATACAAGATATAATAATAGTCATACTAAACAACAACAACAACAACATACACAATATGATAATTATTCACAAAATAATAATAATCATAAAAATGTTACTTTTGAACCATATGAAATTGAATATTTACATCAAGTATTATCATCAATTACCTCACCACAATTAATACGTTGTGGTTCTAGAGAAGCTGAAATTTCATGGAATGAAATTGATATAAAAGAATTATTATTACATAATAATACTTCATCATCATTAAATATTGAATCATCAGAATTTACTTATGAAGTATTTTTATATGAACATTCAGAGAGTGGTCGATTAATATTAAATCAAACAGCTGATTGTAATCAATTAAAAATGAAATTATTAAAATTAAAACCATTTACAAATTATTGGGTAAATATGAGAGTTGCTTTAATTGATCGTGATATATATGGATCACCATCAAAATATCTTTCATTTAAAACAAATCCATCAGTACCAGATGCTCCATCATCAGTTAAATGTATATCAAAATCAGCTACATGGGTTCAAATAACATGGAAATATCCAAATAATAATGGTAGTCCTATAAGTAATTTTATTGTACAATTTGCTAAAAATAAACTTGATCCATTTGATAAAGTATGGGAAGGTTTAAGTGATACATGTAAAATAACTGATCTTGAACCATCATCAAGTTATAGAGTTAGAATTATAGCTGTTAATAGTGAAGGTAATAGTGAACCTAGTTTAATGATACCAGTTAATACTTATGCTGTTCATAAAAATACAACACCAACAAAACCACCAAATCTTCCAACTGTTGTTGAAGTTGGTGCTGAAAAAGTTAAAATAAGATGGGATGAAAATCAAAATACAAATGATATTAAAGGAAATTTTAATAATAATAAAAATAATCAACATCATTCACTACTTATTTATACACTTGAAATGTGTGAAGTTAATGATAAAGTTATCTCAAAATTAACAACAGTACCAAAACATAAATATATTTTTAATACAGCTATTGTTGATGTTTTTCCTGATAAAGAATATCAATTTAGGATTGCTGTATCACATCCAAATGGTAATTGTGTACGTAGTGACTGGGTAACTGTACATACACCATCAAAAGATGGTAATATTGAAAGATTTTCTGATATTGCACCAAAAGGTATTGTATTTATGCCAACACCAATTAATTTAAAAAGATTACGTACACTTGATAATGATGCAATTGAAATTGGTTGGCAATATACTGGTAAAGAAGATGTATATTATATATTAGAAGGTTGTTATTCAACTGATTGTATTAATTGGAAAGTTATTTATAATGGTAAAATGAATTCATATGTTAATAAAGATATTAAACTTTCTGCATTTCGTGTACGTGCTGTTAATTGTGATGAACAAAGTTCAGCATGGTCAGAAGTAATGTTTGTTGTACGTAAAAAAAATTCTAATGATAAGTATTTTGGTAATATTAATGATTCACATTCTCCTAGTATTGGTAAACCACCCTGTTCAACACAACCAAAATTTTCTAATATAACATCAAATTCTGTTAAAGTTTCATGGAAATTAGTATTTTTTAATTCACAAAAAAATGATGAATGTAATATTAATGAAAATAATTCTATAACACCACATTATTCTCTTAATTCATTTATTGCATCAAATACACCAGTATTTTATGAATTACAAAGAGTTGATACAACTCCTCTTATTATATATTCCGGTGATGTTCCAGAGTATACAATTGAAGATCTTAATGCAATGGAACATTTACAAGTACGTGTACGTGCTGTAGCTATTGATAAAATGGGTGTTAGAAATGAAGGAGATTGGAGTTGTATTGGTAGTTGTTGTACATTATCATCATTACCAAGTAAACCATTAAATCTTAAAATACAAACAGTCTCTGGAACATTAGGACAAAATAAATGTGGTGTAAAATTATTAATTTGGAATGAACCATCTGAATTAAATGGTTGTGAAATTATTGAATATAAAATTTATAAATTTCAGGAAGAAATTAATGAAAATACTACTAATGATAAAAATAATAGACGTTTTGAATATTTTTCATCAACTATAGATACAAATTTAATGTTAGATAATCTCATTCCAAATCAAAAATATATATTTACTGTATCAATTTTAACAAATCTCGGTGAAAGTGAACAAAGTGATAGTATTGAATTTATAACAGAACAATCTGTACCATTTCCTCCATCATATTTTGATATTATAGATATAACAACAAATTCATTTGAAGTAATATGGAAAAAACCAAAAACTAAAAGTAATGAAATAACAAAATATTGTTTAGAAATATATAATGGTAATAAATGTGAATCAATGAAAGCTGTTAGAGATTGTGAAACAATACCAATGGAAATATTTTATACAGAACCAGATATTAATAATAAAATAATAACTGATTTAAAATCTGAAACACCATATTTTGTTAAACTTTATGGTATATCAAAAACAGGTAAAGGTATTGAAGTAATAAAGCTTGTTAATACATTGCCTAAACCACCATCACCACCAAATTTAATAGTTTTATTAGCAGCAAGTAATTTTTTAAAAATTAAAATAAATGCACCAAATGATATAAATTATTTTTCATTAGAACAAGAAATTGAAGGTGATTTTGAGGAAATTTATCATGGTGAATTAAGGACAATTAAGGCAAAAAATTTAGATGAAAATACATTTTATAATTTCCGTATTCGAGCTGCATTTCATCAATCTCATCCATTTGGTGATTATTCATCTACTTATACATTTAAAACATCTCATACACCACCACCACAATTAAAAGCTTCTCCTACAATAACAGAAATTTCTCAGGGTACATTTAACATTGAATGGCCACATGTTAAAATGACTGGCATACAAGATAATGATGATGTTATATGTTATCGTCTTCAAATAACTAATAGATTTGGTAAAGAAAAAAATGGTGAACCATGGAAAACAATATATGAAGGAACAAATAATTCATTTATCTATGAATCAGACAATGGAAGTTTAGTTTACTCTAAACAAATTCGTATAATTGTCATTAAATTTGTAGATGGAATGGAAGTACAATCATTACCTAGTCCAACATTTAATTTTAAACCTATATTAACACATTCAGTACCAGATTCACCCAGAAAAAGGAATGGTAATAATGGTAAAATAGATGATTCAAATTCTTCAACAATATCTACCTCTCCAACTAAGATTAATAAAAGCATGATTGGTAGTAGTAAAAGGAGATGGTGGATAGTAAATTTTTGTAGGCGACATGCACGTGATATTAAAATGGGGGTTTTATGTATTATTGTAAGTCTTGCAATTATTCGACCCTTCATTAATGAACCCTATTTTCAGTTAGCATTTGTCGCAATATGTATTATTTCAGCATTCTTTACCAGAATGACTAGTGGAAAATAGATGCATGTTTCAAAAAAAAAAAAAAGTTTCTAAACTTTAAATTTTGGTAAAGAAATTGCATGTATTAAAATATTAACAAATGCCAAAAAAAAAGGATTATGTAATATGTATCAAAAATTATTCAAGTTAAACAAAAAAAAAAGTTATTATATTTTAATGAGTAAAGTTTTAATTTTCAGATTTTTTTTTTAGATCCTTTGTATTGTTGTTTTTTACATATCCTCTTTTTAGATACACACTTTGTACACACATTAAACAAAAAAAAAACAATTATTAATGTATATTTATAAATATAAATATTTTGTCTTCTTTTCTAATTTACAACTTAAAATATTAATAATTTAATGAAAAGAACTGTATATTTCTATATTTTAATTATTTAAAAATTTATTATCATTTAAAAATTTTACCATTCTTTTTTACTAAATATTACTGCAGATATTATAATTGTTATATAAAGAAAGAAATTTTTTTTTTACTTTTATTTTAATTTATTATGAAATTGTGTAATTATAACGATGAATAAAATTATTATTTTTAATTAAATTTTTAATTTATAAATGAAGATGAATAAATTTATAAATACTTTAAATATTTTTCATGTTTTTAAAAAGACAATAAATGTGAATTATATTTTATTAATTAGTTGTTTATAAATGATTGTTTTTAAAAATTTTTATCCTATCTTTTTTGTTCTGGTAATTATATTTCTTTACAATTAATCTTTATAATAATATAAAATCAACATTTTTTTCATCTATTTGACGTCACTTTCAAGATGTATGATCTTTTGATTCTTTGAAAAAGATACTCGCCAAAATATATTTTACGAATAAGTAAAGTATTAGTATAAATAATATGATGGCGCGACCTTCAGTATAAATAAAAATTTCTTGATTTTAACATTTAATTTTGACGTTACATTTATTCGATAAATGGGTCTTATTAGTGTTTCTTCTTTATAATTTTGTATATAAATAAATTTTCTGCATTTGATATATCAAAATAAATTTATAATATTATTATGGCTACTTTTTGGAATCTTTTGTCATTATTTGTATTACTTGTAACATTGCAATTTTCTGGAGCACAATATTATGGTGGAATGTATCGTCCTTATGGTATGTATGGTGGTCCATATGGAGGATATAGGCCCTATGGAATGTATGGGGGACCTTATGGACCTTATGGAGGATATAGACCAATGATGTCACCAACTGGTCGTGCTTTAGTTGGATTGGGACTTCTTGCTAGTTCAGTTGGAAAAAAATAAATTTTTTTTTCTATTCTTGAATGATGAAAATTCTACAACATCTGTAGATATAAGATATATATATATATATATCCATATTTTGTATTATAATAAATGTTACATATTATAAAATTTATATATTTATTTTTTTTTATAATATTTTATACGAAACTCATTTAAATATTTCTGCAGTTATATTTTATATGTTAAAAATATTTTTAAAGAAATAATTCACTATTCATAAAAATATTTCTTTTAAAATTTACATGTACTTTAAAAGTTTTTTAAATCATTTATTTTATATCTATTTTACATAACATATGTGCAAACATATTTCCTGGAGATTGTTTGAATGAATTTATAATTAAAAATAATGTTCATGTTCACAAGATTATTTTTTAAAATAAAACAAAAATGAATTGAAATGATTTTGTTAAATCTATAAAAAAAAATTGTTTACCATAAAATATATAGTAAGAAACAAATTTAAAAATCGTTGAATTACTATAATTATGTCATTTCAAAATTTCCAGGGATTTTTTTTTAAAAAAACAAAAATTTAATTAATTATTTTTATTTAAAACAACATTTAAAAATAATTTATTTCAATGAGCGTAAAAATATATAATATCTTTTATTGGTAAAACATCTTATATACAATAAAAATAATTAAAAAGTTGGTTAAATTGAATTAATATACTATAAATTAAAAGTATTAATTTTTTATGACATGATAAATAATCTTTTCATAATAAAGTTATAAAAATAAATTTTTTATATTAAAGTACAAATTTAATTGTTCAGAATTTTTTATTTTAATTACCTTCAAACAAAACGCTTCTTTTACCGTTTCAAAAAAAAGTTAAATTACTTATTTAAATTATATATATATACTTTACGACAAAAATATTTCTGTGATAAAAATAGAAAGTTCAAAATTTACATCTTCAAATTAACTTGTAATTAAATGTATTTCATTTTTTTTTTAAATTTGATTACTTTTTTAGTTGAATTATACAGTACTTCTGTTTTTATGAAAAAATGTTTATTTTTAACATAATAAAAAATTAAAATAATTTTTAAAAATAAAATTTAAATTAGAATTTTTTAAATTCCACCACACAAAAAATGAATTTAATATGTATGCTTATTTTAATACTGTATTTACAAAAATATATTATCAGATTATTTTCTTTGATGATAAAATTAAAAAAATACATTTTTTTTTTTTTGCAAAATATTTACTTTTATACAAAGGTAAGTGATAACTTTTTCATTACTTACTATAACAAACGTAAAATAACCAGTAATAATTATTGTCATCTATATAAATAAGATTAAAATAAATGTAATTTTAATTTTAAAACAAAATTATCTTTTAAAGAAAAAGAAATAATAAGATCAATGATATAAACTAAGATTTATAATGTTTTAGATAAAATTATACTTTAAAAAAAATAAATATTTTTAGTTTGTTTAAAGTTGAATGTATTAAGAGTACTTTGAACAACAATTTATTAAATTCTTTGTGCTGATACTAGCTATAATGTATGTTAACATAAAAAACACTTGTATAATTGTTATTCTAAAAATCAAAAAATTATTTACAAAAATTAAAACGAAAATGAGAAAAACGATTTTATCTTTTATTTATTCAAACAAAAATCAATTTCCATTGAAAAGAAATTTTTAAATATATAATTCAAAGGATATTTGTTACATTTTTATAATTGCCTTCCAACTATACGCTAACAAATTTCTTCATAGGATTTTTCTTAAAAAAAAAAATTACTAAAAAAAAACTATATAATACTTCAATTTATATATTATGGTTTTTGGTGAAGAGAAAATGTCGGAAGGATTACTAAATAACAACAAGACACATTCTTTCGATGAAGAAATTAATGAAAAAAGTACAAATTTAAATATAGTTATTGATGTAAAAGAAGATTTTGCCGATAAAAGTGATGATGAAGATTTATTTGATAGTGTTATACAAAATGACTTACAGGTAATTTATTAAAAAATAAAAATTTATATCTTGATATTTTTATAAAAAGAATTCAACAAAAAATAGTGACGAAATTAATTCTGATGAGTGGATTGTTAATAATATTGAAGTACCAAATACTTGCTCATTTAAAAAAAAGGGATTAAGCTTATTACCATTTAAATCTAAATTTGATGAGTTATTTACTGATTCATATGAATTAGAAAAAAAAGAAAATGATATGTTTGAAATGAATGTCATTGATTCATTTTCTGATGGTTTTTATTGTACATATGTTAAAGAAATAGGTAATGATAATGTTAAAGATAGACCTGGATATAGTTTTTTAACATTATTAAGTAGTGTAGGAAAACATTTGGGATATAAAATTAAAGAAACATCTAAAACAATTTTTACAACAGGTTCCAAAAGACAACTTCTTTATAATACAAATACAACAACATTTGGTAAAAGAAAAGCAACATATACTCATCCATCAAAGATTACTGCAAGGCATATGTGTGCTAGGGACATTCTTTATCAATTAATTGAAGATGGTTTTTATGAAAAATATGGTATTCCAGGTAAAAATAAAGAAGAATGTATTAAATTTTTAGATACTGTTATGCCAAATTTACCTAAACAAAGTATTACTGATAAAAGAGCTGATAGAGATAGAAATCCAACTGCCATTTTAAATGAATTTTGTCAAAAAAGACATTTTCCCTTACCAGAATGGGAAAAAGATGACATTCAATTTAGTAAAAATAACCAACCTATTCATAGTGGTACATTACATGTACATATATGGAAAACAAAGGGTCAAGGTACAAGTATAAAAAAAGCCAGAAATGATGCTGGTGAAAAAATGCTTGATATAGTAGAAGAATTTGAGGCTAATAACCCACTTCTAAATCCATATATTTTTGATTAACAGATATTTGTGTAATAATTTAAGTAATTTATATAAAATAAATATTTTTTTTAACTTTAGTATTTAACTAGTAAATTTTGTATGTTAGTGATTTTTTTTTTTCCATTCTATCCTATCACGAAAAATTTTTTAATGTTTTAAAAATTATAATTATTATTTGGACAAAAAGTCTTCTTTTCTTATCCAATTTTTTTTTTAATTAAAAAAATGAGTAATATTATAAGTATAAATCTATTTCCATATTCCCTCTCTGGTAGATATTACAAAAAATGGAATAAAGAAGAAAGTAGATTTATACCAAATACTTGGCTATCATTAATTTTTCTAGCAATTGACGTGGCAGTAACCCTAATAATATTAATTCTTATCTATAATTTTGGAGTCCGCCAAGCAATAACACCAACAATTAGAGGATTCTCATGTTCTGATACAAGTATACGTAATGAATTTTATATTAATACTATTTCAACAAAACATTTACTCTTTGTGACACTAGCATTACCATTTCCTGTCATAATTGGTTCAATATTTATTAATAATTTAAGAAGAAATATTGCTTTAACGCCTTCAGCAATAGCTGCACAAACATCTTATTTCTATTTACATTATATTATTATATATTTTTTTATGACCGTTGGTTTAGAAATTATTAAATGTAAAGTAGGGAGACTAAGACCACATTTCATAACTGTTTGCCAACCAGACTTATCAATATGTGATAAAAATCCTAATGCTTGGATTGATGAGATTACATGCAATACTACTACAAGAAGAGATAGAAATATTAGAAGTTCATTTCCATCAGGTCATGCTGCTGCTGCAGTCTTTGCAACATTTTATGTATTTAATTTTGTAAGAACTATCATCAAGAGTAAAGCATTAGAAGCTGTTATATTTAAATATGGAATTATTTCTAGTTACATAGTGTGGACATTTATTTGTGCTATAACTCGTATCACAGATTTTTGGCATTTTACATCAGATGTAATTTTTGGTGCTTTCTTTGGAATGATTTCTCATTATTTCCTTTTTAAAGTAGTACCTCCATATTTCCCCAGTAAAGAAGATTAAGAAAAGGATGAGAATAGATGAAGACATTAATTTTTGTCTATATATATTCATTGTTTAAACGTCACTTAATATCATAAACTATTGTTATAAAAATTGTACCTTATATTTTAACAACATTATGTTTATGACTAATATTTTTATATTGCCAATTTATATTAAGTACATTTCTTGTTATAACTTTATAGATAATTGATAGAAGTAAACTAACTATACTACATACTATAAAAGATATCTTTTGAGTGGTTTAAAGTACATGATACATTGTAAAGCTAAACTTTACAATAATTGTAACTATATTTTTCATAAGTTTAATTGTATAATAATTTTCTTCTTTATACTAGACATATGATAATCTATTATTTTTATTAACTTTTAATTTTTTTATGTTTTGTTATTTATTACGTTATCCCGCAACGAAAAATACTTAAGAAAAAAAAAAGAAGTACATTTGAGATATTTAAATTTCTGGTGAATTAAATCTAATCTGTGTTTATTGTCTGGTATCAAATATTTTTAATTCTACATATAAAAGAAAATAAAAATATTTACTAATGTTTATATTTAACTTAAAAAAAATTTAAAAAACACATTTTTTATTATTAGAGATTAAATTTATTTTAGTTAAAAGAATTTAAAATTCATATTCCATATTGTATTCAATTAAAAATCTATATAAAATTTAAAAAAAAAGAGGTGGCTTTTATTATACAAAAAATTTTATTGAATTATCTTTATTAAAGTTAATTTTTTTTTTACTAAATTTAAACTCTGCTGGTATTTTATATTTTTTTGTTCACTCTTGATTTCCATATTATTGATAGTAAAAACTTATGTGTATTTGAGAATGTTTATCAGTTTAGTAGCATATAATGACAGTATATATTTATAATTACAGAATTCTCGAAAAAAGAATATTTATGTGAACAAGTAAATGTGTAATATCATACACTTAACAATGCATAAACTTTTATAAAAATTATAAATAATCATTTCTTTTGTTGACCATTACTATCAGTACTTATAATATAGATAGAATATAAATTACTAAAAGGGAAGACATAAATGTTTAAATATTAACATTATATGGTGCAATAAATTCTAAAAAAAATTTATAAAAGTAATCGAATTAATATCTTCTTCCACCTTTTATTTTATTTTCAAATATTAAATATTATTTTAAAATTTATTTACTCTTTTTATTGTTTTATTTTCATTGAAATTTTTTAATACATTTTTTTGATGTAATTTAATCTCTCTAAAACATATTATATAAATACAAAATTTTTGATCTGTCATGGTAATAATTTATTATAGTTATCTGCCAATCCTCCATTACTTTGGAGTTGCATATATATTACTTCCCTTCAAGACGGAAGATTTGTTTTTGACCATTATATTATATTAAACATCATTTCATTTTCCAATTTCATCATATATCGTTATTTCTTATCAAAAATTCTTATCAATATTTTTTGATCATAATCATGGTATATAATAACTTATTTTTGTATACGTTTAAGTTAATTTGCTTTTTTTTTCTATTTTTATTAATTATTTTATTTTTAATATTTTTTTTATAGGATATTTTAATAATTATTGAAAAAAAAAGAAAAAATTAATTTATTGTTATATTTAATAGTAGAAAAAATTATACATTGTCATCCTCATAAATGATGGAAAGGTCCTCTAATCGCAATTCAATTATAAAGAATGATGAAAATACTACAAAAATTGGTCCCCAAATACCATTAGTCAATTGTAAAAGTAGAACAATTGATTCAGGAAGAACAGATAATTTTTTAACAAATCTTGATCGTGCAAATTGGTTATCTTATTCAACATTTAGTTGGGTTTTACCATTTCTTTTTAAAATTAAATCAGAAAGAACAGAAAGTGGTGTACCATTTACTGTTCCATTATTTGATTCAATTGATGTTAATGTACAAAGATTAGAAATTTTATGGAAAAATGAATTAAGAAATAATGCAAATAATCCATCATTATTAAAATGTGTTATAACATTTTTAAAATCAAGACTTATTTTATCATGTTTTGTTTTTGCTTTTTGTCTTATATTTGGTTTTATTGGTCCTACCTGTTTTGTTAGATCAATTATTCATTTTGCTGAAGAACCAACATCATTACCAGATGGTAATATTAATTATCGGGCGGGTTTTATTTTTGTTGGATTATTATTTGCTGTTGAAGTTGCTAGAGTTATTTCATATGGTGCAACATGGGCTATATCATATCGTACTGGTATACGTGTTCGTGGAGCTGTTCTTGGATTATTATATAAAACTTTATTAAATGTTAGATCAATGAAAGGCAAAACAGCATCAGAAATTGTTAATATTTATGCTAATGATGGTCAAAGAATATTTGATGCTGTTACTTTTGCACCACTTGTTTTAATTGGTCCTACCGTACTTTTTGGTGGTATGGCATATTTATGGTATAAAGTTGGATGGTTATCATTATTGGGAATTTTTGTTTTTTTATTATGTGATGCTCTTCAAGCAGTCTTAGGAATAACAATGGTTCGTTTTAGAGCATTAGCTATAAAAACAACTGAAAAAAGAATGTCTGTTATGGGTGAAATAATAAGATGTATTCGTGTTATAAAAATGAATGCTTGGGAAGATTTATTCATAGATAAAATTGAAGCTTTAAGAAAAGAAGAACAAAAATATTTAAAAACAGCTGGTTATGCACAATCTTTTGCTATTGCTTTTGGTACTATTGTTCCTGTACTTGCTATGATTGTAACAGTTTTAGCTATTGTTATTAAAGGACAAGATTTTGCTGCATCTGATGCATTTTCAATGATTACTGTTTATTTTGTTATGCTTTTTGGAATTCGTATGATTCCATATGGTGCAAGATATTTATCTGAATCTGTTGTTGCAATGAGAAGAATTCAAGCAATATTACAATTTCCTTCTACCTTTGAAATAGAAAATATGCCTAGAAATCCAGGTGTTGCTATTAGTTTAAATGATGCTTCATTTGAATATGATAAAATTTATGTTGAACCATCTACAAGAAAAGATAAAAAAGGAAATGAGGAAGTTGAAGAATTAAAAAGTAAAGAAGATAATGAAAATTGTGGTTTTACTTTAAGTAAACTTAAATTAACAGTAAAAAAACAAGAATTAATTGGAATATGTGGTCCATTAGGTTCTGGTAAAAGTTCTTTATTAACAGCATTAAATGGACATATGGATAATATAAGTGGAGAATATAGAATTAATGGATCAATTGCATTTGTTGGTAAAGATCCATGTATTCAAACAACAACCATTAGAAATAATATCATTTTTGGTCAACCATTTAATACTTCACTCTATAATAAAGTTCTTGATGTTACAGAACTTTCTGAAGATATTGGAAGATTTCCGGCAAAAGATTTTACAGAACTTGGTGAACGTGGTACAACTTTATCAGGTGGTCAGAGGGCACGTATTGCTTTAGCTCGTGCATTATACGCAAATAAAGATATTTATTTATTAGATGATATTTTTTCAGCTCTTGATTGTGTTGTTGCTGAAAAAATATTTAAAAAAGCTATTATTGGTATGCTTCAATATAAAACAATTATTTTAGTTACATCAAATCCAGAATATCTTGCTAAATGTGGACGTGTTATATATATGGATAGTGGTAAAATTATTGAAAATGGTTCACATGAAGATTTATTAGAAACTTCAGATTTTTATAAAAATTTCTTTTCATCATTAAATATAAAAAAAGATTATGTTGATGAAGCTTCAAAAGAAATTATTCTTGAAAGTGATGATTCAAAATATGATAAATCATTTTATACACCAGAAAAAGATGGAAAAGTTATTGATGAGGAGGAAGATTATGGTTTACAGGGAATAAGTTGTAAAATTTATCATGAATATATTATTGCAGCTGGTGGATATATTATTTTAACTATTTTGTTATTTACATTTATTATAAATGTTGGTGCTACAATTTTTTCAACATTTTGGCTTACAAAATGGATGAAAAGTTCTCATGAATATGTAAATGTTACATCTAATGGAACAATTTTTAAACAACATTTATCATTAGCTGATAATGAATATACAACATATTATGCCACTATTTACGCAATCTCTCTTGTATTTCTTTTCTTTTCTGCTTTAATTAAAGCAATGGTATTTGTTAAAGTTTCACTTAAAGCATCAACAAATCTTCATAACAAAATGTTATATTCAGTTCTTCATGCTATGGTTAGTTTTTATGATTCAACACCTGTTGGTAGAATATTAAATAGATTTTCAAAAGATGTGGATGAAGTTGATGTTAAATTACCATTTTCTTCTGAAGCATTTCTACAAAATATGATTACTTGTATTGGATTTATGGCTGTAATTGCTTGGGTTTTCCCATTATTTATTTTATTTTGTATTCCAATTATGATTCTTTTTGCAATTTTCTTTAGCTTATTTCAATCTGGAATTAGGTCTCTTAAAAGAACAGAAAATTTATCAAGAAGTCCACTTTATGATCATATTACAGCATCTATTGAGGGATTTTCAACTATAAGATGCTATCGTCAAACAGAAAATTTTATCAAAAAATTTAACCAGAAATTTGATGAAAATTCTGGTGCTGTTTTAATGTTTCAATCTGCCACAAGATGGCAAGCAGTATGGTTAGATATTTTAGTTGTTCTCATAACAACTTGTGTTGCTGTATTCATTATTTGGTTAACTGGAGTTGTCAATCCAGCTGAAGCAGGTATGGCATTAGCTTTTGCAATACAAATGAGTGGTATTTTCCAATTTGCTGTTAGAAGTCAAACTGAACTTGAAGCTAAATTAACTTCTGTTGAAAGAATATCTTATTATTTTAATTCAATAACTCAAGAAACAAGATCAAATACAAGAAATGTTCCACAAAGTTGGCCAACAAAAGGTGATATTATTTTTGAAAATTTAAGAATGAGATATAGAATAAATATGAATCTTGCTTTAGATGATGTTTCACTTCATATTGAACCAAATGAGAAAATTGGTATTGTTGGTAGAACTGGTGCTGGAAAAAGTTCAGTTTGTAATGCTCTTTTACAATTATATCCACTACAAAATGGAAGAATAATAATAGATAGTATAGATATATCTGATGTTGACTTGAAACGCTTACGTTCCTCTCTTGCAGTTATACCACAGGAACCTGTTCTTTTTGCTGAAACTGTACGTTTTAATCTTGATCCAAAAGGAAACTATTCAGATAATGATATTTGGGATGCACTTGAAAAAACAAATATGAAAACTGTTGTTAGTAATTTACCACAAGGATTAGATTTTATGATAGAAGAAAATGGTTCGAATTTTTCTAGTGGAGAAAAACAACTTTTATGTTTAGCAAGAGCAATTTTAAGAAAATGTAAAATTGTTATTCTTGATGAACCTACAGCTTGTCTTGATGAACAAACAGATTTGGTCGTTCAAGAATGTGTTAATTCCAGTTTCCAAAACTGTACATTATTATTAATTGCACATAGATTAGGAAGTGTCTTAAATATGGATAAAATTTTATATATGGGAGATGGAAAAGTAAGTATTTTTAGTAAATATATATATATAATAATAATATTTTTATTTTAGATAATTGAATTTAACAAAACCAAAACATTAATTAAAGATAAAAATTCACAATTTAGAGCAATATTGTCGGGTACAAATTTAGTTATTGATTCAGAAAATGATACTTAAAAATCTCCTCAAACAATTTATATAACAAAAGTTAAATTTTTAACCTTTGATGAATAGTAATTTATCCTGGTTTTTCTTTCTACATTTATTATTGATAACGATCTTTTGTAGTATACTTTTCTTTTACCATTATTTAATGTTTTAACAATCTTTTTTTTTAATAAATTAATTGTAATACTTAATATTTTTATTTTAATATATTTTATTCATTTGTAATATAATTAAAATTATTGTTTAAATCTTTTTCACGTTTATTAAAACACATTTATTTTTTGAATGCTTGGTTACTACTAGTTAAGATGTCCTTGAAATATAACCATGATTACGTTATAATAAGTACTTCTTTATTTTTAGAAAACATTGAATATACCTATTTTAGTTTTGAATGTAGTAAACATTTATTATTAAATTCCAGACACCGAATCTTAATAATTATTTAATTTTACCGAATATTAAATTAAAATTAAATATAATAACTTTTATTTATTAAACCATTTAACAAACAAGTGGTACGTACGTGATGATTGTCATTTTTTTTTTAAAAGTAATTGTTAACAAACAAATAACCGTTTTTGGAACATCTATAATTTTGGTATAAAATCAGAATTTATAACTAAATTTTTTGCCTCTTTCATAAATTTAATCGAGTCACAACCAGATAACTTCATTGTTGTTGTAAATTCTTTCTTTAAGATGTCTAATACATGTGTTACACCACTTTCTCCACCAATAGTTAGACCATAAAGTATTGGCCTTCCAATAAAAGCCATATCTGCTCCAAGAGTAATAGCTTTAAATATGTCACTTCCACTACGAATACCTCCATCAATAAAAATTGGTATTCTCTTTTGGACACTCCTAACAATTTCAGGTAAAGCTTCGATTGTTGAAACTGTTGTGTCTAATTGTCTTCCACCATGATTAGAAACCATTATAGCTGCAGCACCAGATTCAATTGCTTTTTCTGCATCATCACCACGAAGAATACCTTTAATTATAACTGGAATTTTAGAATAATCAACAAGCCATTTAACATCTTCCCATGTTAATGATGGATCAAAAAAATTTGCAGAATATTTATTTAATTCAAATGTACCTAATCTAGAATTATTTTCTTTTTCCAAAATTGAAATTTTCTTTAAATTAGCCAACTCTAAATGATCAGGTAATTTAAAATCATTTCTTATATCTGCTCTTCTTGCACCTACAACAGGTGTATCAACAGTAAGGACAATAGCTTTAAAACCAGCAGCTTTAGCATTATCAACTAATTTCTTGGTAATTTCTCTATTTTTATAAACATATAATTGAAACCATAAATTAGAATCACCATCAATTTCCTTTTTTATATCAAAAACAGATATATTTCCCATTGTACTAAAAATAACTGGAACTTGAGCTTTATGACATGCTTTTGCTGTTAATTTTTCACCACCATCATGTGCTAATCTATGAAATGCTGAGGGTGAAATTCCTATTGGATAAGGAAATGAAAAAACTTGATTTCCAAGTTTGATGGTTATCTCTGTATTAATATTTGAAACATTTCTCAAACAAAACGGTCTTATCAACAAGCTAGAAAAATTTTAAATTAATATTAATAATATAATTAAATTACTTTTTATAGCTCTCTAAATTCCTCCTTAAAGTAATTTCATCGTCTGCACCACCTTTATAATAATCTCCGTATCTTTTCGGTAATTGTTTTAAAGCTTCATTTTCAATGTCATTAAGACATAACAATTTCTTATTTTGAGAAAGTTTCATATTTTTCTAGTAAGTTAGTAAATAACAAAAATAATTTATAATTCTTTTATCTTCAATTTATTAAGACTGAATATCTGAAAAAAAAAAGAAGTTTTCTTTCAGAATAAATAATATTTGTAAAAAAAAATTACGAAGAATCAAAAATTATTGACAACACGATAAGATATTACTTTTTTAACATTTCTAAAAAAATTTAAAACATCTGAAGTTTAAATGTCAGAAAAAATAACAGTATTTTCTGTTTTATTTTTTTCAAAGGATTAGAAAGTTACCCTGATAAATCATGAATAAAAAACAATATAAGCACTTAAGTTTAGTTCAAAGTTATTTCTTAAATATATTAAAAATGTTAATCAGAAATGATTGTATATCAAAAAAAAATATTTCAATATTTTCTATTGATTATTTAGTTTCTCTTTGAAGAATAAAACTGACCTCATTTGGAACTTCCGCTTCACTAAATATTTTCTCTATTCTAACCGTTTCTTCAACTGTCTCAAAAATAAATTATAAAAAAAGTTACACAAAAGTAATAACCATCTACTAAGGAGAATATTAATGATTAAAGATAGGTATATCATGGTTAAAAGTTTTAGACATCAATAAAAACAAAGAATATCACTACTCTAAGAAAAAAAAGAACAAGGTATACATTGGCTAAAATTTAATATATATAAGTAAAAAAATTAAAGTAATGATTTCTAAAATTTTAAACCAAATAAGGAACAATACTAGAAGGTAACTAAAAATCAAACTAATTTGTTTGAAGTTAAAACTTTTGTTACTAGTTTAAAATGATTAATATAATATTTTTTTTAAGTTTTAGACAATTTAAAAAACAAAGAAAAGTTTAATTTTTCTAAATATAATTAAAAAATTTATTACAAAATATTCTAATTTAAAAAAAATATATTTTTTATATATTTAGTAAATCATTTGAAATTTAAATGAACAATAGGAAATGTTTTTAACTAAATAGATGAATTATATTGTTTCTATTAAAAACAAATTTACTGAAGTTAATTTAAAAAATTAGAATTATGTAAATATTAATATGTTATTGGTATATAAAATTTTCTCACATTTTCTATAACTTTTTTTTTTTACTTAATTCAAATCATCATAGTTTTTTTTTTTAAAATTCATTGTATTTTTCCTATTATCCGCCAAAAAGTTGATAAAAATAGAAAGACTTGATTTTATTATAAGATAAACATCAACATTAAAATAAACTAATCTTATCTTTCTAAATTATTAAAGATATATATTATCAATTGATAAAAGTAAACATATTTTTCAAGTAAGAATACCTTCAAAACTTTTATTCTAAATATATAAAATCAATTTTAGACAAAACATCATTTTAAGCAATTCCATTGTTGTATAATTTTAAATCACCAAAAAATTAGTTTTTTTTCTTAATAAAAATTATCGTATTTAAAAATTTTTACAATATATTTTTATTGTAAAGTTAATCAATGTAGTAAAAATATTTTTGTAATGTTTTTTATCAATAAAAAATACTTTATAATAGTATTAAATATGGCAAGTATATTTAAATTAAAATAGATTTTAAAAAAATAGTATATATAAATATTCATTTAATTTGATATGTCTAAAGCACATAAAAATCATGCTACTTTATCATATAATTTACAAAGAATATAAAATAATGACTACTTAAATTACATAAATGTAAAAAGTCTAATTGAACATGTACATTTTTTAAATTAACTATCTTATCAACATAAATATAATAATAACTATCATATGATTGTGAATTTTGTGGGAAACATTCTAAAAAAACTCAATACACTATTGTAATCAAATCAAATTTTATTAACTATAAATAAAATCATTTCAATGTTAAAACCTTCTAAAACTAAATTTAAAAAAAAAATTTCTTTTTTTTAATAAAGTATATTAAAACTTCTGTATTATTTATTTGATTGTGAAGTAAGAAATTAAAGAAATTTTATTAGGTGCATTAATTTATTTAATTGAAGATATTAATAATGTAGATATTTATTTTACAAGAGGAATTGTCATCTAGAAATTAAAGTTTTTTTTTGTTGTTTAAGCAATCTAGATAAATTTTTAACGTTCCATTTTTAATCAAGGTGATTATTTGATACTTTATTATTTTATAGTGATACTTATTATATTGTTAAACAAGTCCCCATACTTAACTTTAAATGCTACCATAAAAAAATTTATTTTTTTATATAATTTATAAAAATATAATATAAAAGCTTAAAACTTTTAAAAAAAATGCTTTTTAAAATAATAATAATCTAGTTGATTAATAAGTTGAATTAAAATTTATAGAATAAGATTACTTTTAACAAAAAAGGCTAAAACATTATATTTATAAAGATTAATAAGTATAAATAAAGACCATTTTTTATAAGACATCTTTTTTTTTTAAAATTGAATATCTTTAACAAAGTCATAAAATTTTTATAAATTGAAAGTTTCTTCATATAAACAAATAATACATAACATTTTACTTTTATCTATTACCAATTGTTTGAATATAACTTATAATTATATTATTACATTTTTTACCATTAATTTACAACATATATAAATTGGTTTTTAATATTTAATGTTATATAATAATTAAGTACTATCATTATTCATTAAATAGTATTTTGTTTTTATTGATTTAAGATTTACAATAACAAGTTGTTTTGTTTTTAAATAATGAATGATTCAACAATTTACGAGCGTGTCATTCATAATAATTATTTACCACAATATTTAACAAATGTAAGTGTTTTAATTTTATTAATTCAATATAAAAAAAATATTTTATAAGGCATGGAAAAGTAATGGTTGGATTTTATCAGAAAATGATTATGAAACTTTTCAAAAAGCTTATGGAGATGATTTTATTTGTTATGTTGCTTATGAAAATGACACAAAACAATTTTATGGTAATATATGGGGACTTTTTAATAGAGATAAATATGGTGAAATAAAATTATTTAGTATTGCTTCATTTTTTGTTTTACCATTATATAGAGGTAAAGATATTGGTAAAAATTTATTTAATAAGCTTATTAATTATGCTGAAGAAAAAAAACCAGGTGTAAATATGTATCTTACAAGTGTTAATGATATGAAAGAAAAATATTCAATTTATGGTTTTATATTAGAAAGAGATTCATATTTAAAAATTTATACAATTAAATTTAATGATTTTTTAGTTGAAAATAATTATCAATTTTCAGATATTTTTTTAAAAAAATATAGTCAAATAGATAATTGGGAGAATGTTTTTGAATATGATAGAAAATTTACAACAAATTCTGTTGATCGATCAAAATTTTTAAAATTATTATTTACAAGAAATGATGGATATGGACGGGTTGCTTTTAACGGAAATGGAAATGTTGTAGGATTTATACATATCCGTGAATGTCTACCAAACAACCTAGATATTGGACCATTTTATGCTGATAAACAAGAAATTGCGAAATGTCTTTTAAATAGTGCGATTTTAGAAATTAAATTAAGTGGAAAAAGATACTCTCTTGTTTTAATGAAAATACTTTCTAATAATAGTAATTGTGAAAAATTAATTGAGGAGTTTACAAATGGTAAAATGGTATATAATGAGAATATGTATGCTAAATTTACAAAATCAGTTATTCCAACAAAGGAAATGTTGGTATATAGTATGACAGAATACACCTTAAGTCATATATGAACACTTTTTGTAGTTGCTAATTTCCCAAATTAATTTTTTGAGACAAAAGGATATAATGAGAATGAGAAAATTTAAATAACTCTAAAACATCTTAATAATTATTATTAATACTTTGTATAATATTTATAATTCTTATTTCTATATACCTTAATTAGTAATTTTTTTGCATAAAATTGGTGATTTGTCTAATTGGTGATTATTTTTATCTTATTATAATTATTAAATTTATTTTATCAACAAAGATAATATTTAATATTTTTTAAAAAAAATTTATCAACCATGTTAACTAATAATCTGGATTGCTTTGATATGGATCAAATACAAATTATAAATTACCGCCAAAAATTAAACCATTCTATTATGGAAGATGAATTTCAATTAAGTAAACTATTACCGCTCATTCAAAATTTACAAAAATCTTATGATGATGTAGAGAAATCAATCCAACATAAAAAGTCCGTACTATCAAATTTAATTATGTATGAAACAATGAAAGAGAATACTATGCATCTTTTGGAGGAAAGTAATGATTCAATTAAAACATCAAATAATTATAATAGCCCAAATATTTCTCCATCAATGTTATCATCTATTTCACCATCATCCATTTTTCAAAATAGTTTGACACCTGATAAAACTTTTTCAAATATCTCCGAAAAGGAAGATAATTATTTTTATAAAAATAATATTTCAAATATTAGTTCTAATTCAAGTACAATATCAAATGATAATGTTTATGTTGCTACAGTTACTATGAAAATTGCAGAAGATTCCTTAAGAAATGCTGGTGGTAAATTAATTGGAGTTAATGGATCAAATATTAAAAAAATCCGTCGTGACTGTGCTTGTTGTATTCATTTGCGTGGTCGTGGTTCAACAAAGGTAATTTTTAAATTTTTTTTTCAATATATAATCTAATATTTTAATTTAAGCTTTCTGAATTAAATGATATACAAAATAAAAATAGAGCTAGTGTAAGTAAAGCTTTTGAACCATTACATGTTATCATTCAATCAGTTCATAATGATCGAGATATAGCTATTGCAAATGTTAACAAAGCTATTGATAGAGTTACTCAATCATTGGATCGTGGAATTAAAGATGCTGACAATTCACGTCATGAAATTATGAATTTAGAAATAAAAGAAACTAAGAAAAGATACAACAAACGATCTTCATTATACTTATAAGTTAATAAATTTATCAAAAAAAAATTTTTTACTTCACAAATTATACATTTAAAACAATAAGTATATGTATTTTTTATATTGTCATTAGAATTTTTTTAATTATTCTATTATTAAATTAAATTTTTCAATTTTTATTTTACATATTTTTGCCAATTTGTTGAAATGTAATAGAAAAAAAGTCATTAATATTATATCGACGAAAATTATTTTCAAGGATAAATTTTTAATAAACATACTAAAACATGATACTATCAAAGATAGCTGATGTAATTCGAGTTTATTTTCTCCTTGATATATTAAAATCATTACAACAAATATGCAACTATGCAATAGTAATAAAGTTAAATTTTTATCTTAAGAGATCTTAATTTGTTTACAAAATAATTTTATATTTTTGGCTTTTTGTACCTTGGTGTAATAATTTTTCCCGAAAAAGTAATTAATTTTTACAATATTAAAAAAATAAGAAGGAATCCACTTGGTTATTATATATATAAAAACCTGTATATTAAAATTAAATAAAGTATTTTAATTTTTTTAGAAATATAATCTTAAACTTAACTTTGAATATAAAGTAATTTAATAAAATAATATTTTAAATGTAAAAAAAAAAAGTAATTGATAAATGAAAATATGAATAATTAATATAATAGAACATTGCATTCTGTGAACTTCCATTAAAATTTGTTTCTCTAATATTTCATTGACAAGAGAACTCTTCAATTATCTGCGAAATTTTTTTTTTTTTTTATTTACAATCATTCTAATTAAAACATTTAAGAAATTGAAAAGTAGACAAATAGCCTTTTTTATAAATTATATTAGAAATGTCTCAGTAAATTACCTTATATGAGGGATGGCTTTAACTATTTTTATCTTTTATAAATGAATATACCCGAATATAGTATAGAGCAAGTTTACCAGTGGGAAGGCCAAAATTGTAATGATATGTGGAAAAAAGGTAAGAAAAAATAAACTAGTTTAAGAAGGTTAGATGAAAATTATATAAAAGGTGCAATCTTTGTTTAATTCTTTACTTACAAGTTCAACATGGATTTGGAAAGCAGAATTAAAGCTTATCGTTTTGTTGCTTACTCAGCAGTTACTTTTTCTATTGTCGCCGTACTTAGTGTTTGTGTAACACTTCCAATGGTCTACAACTATGTTCACCATGTAAAGAGAACTATGCATAATGAAGTACAATTCTGTAAAGGATCAGCTAAAGATATTTGGTCTGAAGTAAACTCTCTTAAAAGACTTCCAGTTCTCTCTGGAAACAGAACTGCTCGTCAAGCCGGATACGATGCTGGAGTTAGTGGTGGATCTGCCTCTGCTGGAGGTTCATGTGATGCTTGTTGTCTTCCAGGAGCTGCTGGACCAGCCGGAACACCAGGAAGACCAGGAAAACCAGGTAAACCAGGTGCACCAGGACTTCCAGGAAACCCAGGTAAACCACCAGTTCAACCATGTGAACCAGTTACTCCACCACCATGCAAACCATGCCCACAAGGACCAGCCGGACCACCAGGACCACAAGGAGCACCAGGAGATGCCGGAGCACCAGGACAACCAGGAGCCCCAGGACAAGATGGAGCACCAGGACAACCAGGACCAAAAGGACCAGCCGGACCAAATGGAAACCCAGGAGCCCCAGGACCAGATGGACAACCAGGTGCACCAGCTGTATCAGAACCACTTGTTCCAGGAGAACCAGGACCAGCCGGAGAACCAGGCCCACAAGGACCAGCCGGAACACCAGGACAACCAGGAGCTCCAGGAGCACCAGGACAACCAGGACCAAAAGGAGCCCCAGGACCAAATGGAGCACCAGGAAACGATGGACAACCAGGAGCACCAGGACAAGCTGGAGCCCCAGGATCACCAGGAGAAAAAGGAATCTGTCCAAAATATTGCGCTATCGATGGTGGAGTTTTCTTCGAAGATGGAACAAGAAGACGTTAAGGATCTCACTGTCATATTCTTTGCTATGTTTTACTTATCTAAACATTTCAATAGATAAAATATTTTTATCATTTATTTTACTTTTTTTTTCCTTTAGTCATATTTTTGTCAAATTTGATTTGTCATAATTAAAATGATCAATCATTAAAAAAGTTATTTACTAACTTTAAGATAAATATATATTATACATATCCTATTAATCAAATTGCCTCAGTTGGTGAAGGTAATTAAAGTAAAAGTAATGAAATTTTTATTTTAAAATAATTATTTTCTTACTACGTATATCGTCTTTTTCATTAATCTATTACCTCCAAGGACATTTATTATTTGCTTTTACATTAATATAATTTTCAAAAGTTGTTAGATAAAATTATTTTGGTTGAATAAAAAAAGACAAATATAACTTTTTACTAGGGTTTTGTTGATTATTTTAAAATGGTTATATTAATATATGATTTGACAAGAGATAGAAATAAACTATTTATATATTTATATATATATATTTGTTGGCAAGTATTTATCAATACATATATACATATACACATATATACACATATATGTTTATATTTATGTATGTATATAATATAATCATAACTTTGTATATAATATATGATTGAAAAAGAGAAAAATTTTAAGATAATATCGAGCATAATTATTAGTCAAATAGTATTATAAAATGACTACTTTAATTATATCAAAGACATTTTTTTTTTCATCTTCATAGTTCACTTTTTTTTTGTTGTTGAAAGAAATTATGATTTTTAAGAATATATTTTAATGAATTACATATTTCCTATCTATAATACAAAGAAATAATTTTACTTTGAAAAGAGTAAAATTATAAATATATTATAAGTTACATCAACAATCATATAACCCTCATTTTAAACTTTTTTCAAATATAATAATTGTGTTAGGAAAAGAGGTAGTTGACTTTTTGTATAGAAACTTGAAACATTTTGTTTCTCTTACAACATAACTTCAAATAGTAACATTCATTAATTGATTTATACAAATATGACGGAAACGATTATTTTCTTTATTATCTAAAAATATATTGTTTTGTTATAAGTAAGAAAAAAAAATATGTGCTAAATTAGTTTATTTTTTTCATTTGTTAAAAATATTAAAATCAATTTAAACTAAATAATATGTTATATCAATTAATTTGAATTATTTCTATATAAATTAATTTAAAATCTTTTTTTTTTTCTTATTTTAGATCATGAAACTTGCATTTTGTTTACCAAGATTTGTCCTTTATAATATTGATCACAATAATGTAAATTGTAGCACTAGTAATTCTAATATTTTCTTACAAACTAATCTTGATTTATATAAAATGAAGGTTATTCAAGATCTTTTTTCAGTTTACAATATTTCTTATGAGATTAAAGGAGTAACTATTGATTCACCAGAATATAATGAATTATGTAAAAAAAGTGGTGCATCTAAATTTCCAATACTTCAAGTTGATCAAATATATTTTCCTGGTTTTTCTACTATATGTAGACATTTAGCTACACGTTTTGGTTTACATGGTCCAACATTAACTGATGAAACATACTGTGATGTCATGTCATCAATGCTTTTTGATATAATTTCTATTATTGAAAAAGGTGCTGATGGTTTATCTATTAAAGAACAAGATGGAGCAATGCATGAAGCTATAGAACATATAAACACTATTCTTGGACCATATATTATACATTATATTGAAAATATTCGTTGTGGAACATTGACTCATACCGATTATTTATTTGGTAAAAATGTAAGTATTACTCATATGTTATTGTTATTTATAATTACGAATATTTAATTTTTTTTTTCTATTGTAGCCAATATGGATAGACTTTGCTCTTCAAAAATTAATTCTTTTAGTTAACAATTTTGGTAAAGGACGAGTTTATTTAACATCTTCCGTTAAAACATTTGCCGAAACTGGCATTGTCTATTAATATTTTTATATACATTTATAATGATTTATGTTTCAAAGGAAAAAAAATGTGATAGAAAAAATATTAGATAACGGGAAGTGGTGTTTACATTTATTAAAAAAAGTCAATGTCAAATAAAAATTTTAACATATAATATTTACATTTCAATAATTACAGAATTTTTTATATTATTTTGAAGTTCTTTATTTGTTTTATCATAATTAATAAATTTCTTCATCAGTTATAATATCATTCATTTTTATGACTGTATTTTTATTTGAATGTTCTTTATTTATTGAATTATCATAATTTTCTATTAAAGAATCATGGAGAAAGATAGTATGCGAATTTGGAAGTATTTTCACGTCATCAATAACCCGTTTCTCTAATAAAATTTCTTTTTTTTTCATTTCTAGTTTATGTTTTGGAAGACCACTTTCTGTATACAATGGTGAAAACCACCATGGAAAAAAATAATCACGTAAAATCCATAAATTAAATGCAAGCCATGATAATAAACATAATAATCCAAAAAAATAATATAGCTCCGATCGGAGCTCTCCAAAATTTGCAAATTTCCACACCTAAAAAAAAATATTTAAAATATATTTATAGTGTTAATGAAATAAAATAAAAAAAAATATATATATATATTACCTTGAAAATCTTTTTATTAGTAAACGTTTTTGCTAAACAAATAATTCTAATGACAATTAAATAAGTAATTTAAGATATGAGTAAAATTTCTCCTATTTGATAAATTATACAATTTAGTCTTTTTTTTTTATTAATTTCTTATCAAATAATTTTCCACTGAATTTTTTCTTCTTTTTTTAATATTAACAACTAAATTTAATATGACATAAGTCAAATACATACATAAATTAATTTAAAAATAAAAATCTTTTTTTGTTCTTAATAAATGTCAAAATTTTTGTCAAAAATATACATAGATAATATTTTTTTAGGGTAAAGTAATTTAACAACTTCTAGAATATTTCCATCTGTCGTCTATTGTAATATTTGCTTTAAGAAATTCTCTTAAAATTTAAATTTACTTGAATAAATATATATATATATATATATATATATGTTTTTCCTAGTTTAAAATAAAAAAGAAAACATAATTTTAAATAAAAGCGTGAATGAAGTTTTATGTAAAGAAATGATGGATATATATATATATAAACATAATCATGTTATAGTTTGATTTAAAAGGCATTATTCTTAATAGCTTTTTCAGTATTCAATTCTAAATTAGTAATTTAAAGCAAAAAAAAAAAAGTTATATGCTTTTAACAAAATATTTAGATTAAATGTTAAAAAGGGAAAAAGAAGTATAAAAATAAGATAGTGAAAAAAGTTGTATACAATAAAAATATATTTTCTATTCGCTCTCTAGATCTTATTTATTAACAAAATATACTCATTACATGTCATCTTTTTATATATTTAATGATTGGCATTTTTTTATGCCATTTATAGTTACAATATTTTAAACATGAATAGTTGGGACATGCAATGAATAATAAAATTATGTGCTGAAATTGTTATTATTAGATAAAAAAAGAATTAATAATATTTTTGTTAATATAATAGGAATATCATTACTACAAAAATAAAAAAATAAAGAAAAGAGTTATTTTAACTTATATATATTTAGAAAAAAAATTGTTGTTACTTATTAAGTAAATTATTGAAATTAAAGAAAAAGTAAAAAATAAATTCCGTTATTTAGATAAAATATACAAAAGTATTATCATATTATTTTCAAGCTTCCTATAGAAAATAAAATCATCTAGAATACTTATTTTAATGTTAAAAAAAATAAGCAAAATTTTTAATGAGAATCTTTTATTAGTAAATTTATTATTCATATTATATTAAAGTGTTCATTAAAATTTATCATATTATAAAAACAATTTTTACTTTAGTTTTATTATTAAATTATATAATATTTATGTGTGAAAAGTAGGCTTCAGATTGACAATTGATCAAAATATATTAAAACATTTCTTGTTATTTACTCTTTCAATATATTAATATTTTTTTTCAATTACAACGATATAAATAATACTTATTATTAATTAATTTTAAATACAGGTAAACAAATATCAGTCACATTTCTTTTTTTTTTTAACAATCATGATTTATAACTTTATTTGTTAAAAGAACATATGAAAATTTTTGGTACCTCACCTGTTCTTCAAACGAACATAATGTTTTTTTGTTTTTTGGTATTACGTAACCACTGGTTTGTAATATACTAAATACTTTGACAGATACCAAAAAAAATATATATATAACTTTTAAAATAATACTTATTTATTTATCCATAATACAATGCGTGTTACTGTTACTAATGAAGATGATGTTTTACCATTAGAAGTTGGTGAAAGTGTTATTCTAAATGAATTTCTTTCTATTTGTAAAACAATGTTACCAAATCTTGAAGGACCTGCTGAAAAACTTGTAGTTGATGTTGATGGTTCAAAAATAATCCCAGTTCCTGAAAATTTAACAAAAACTATTGGTGTAAGTTATTGTTTATAAGAAAAAAAATAAATAATATATTCATTGGTGTTTATAGGAACACAATTTTAAAGATGGATCTTTTATATATGTTTTTCCAGTAGCAAGATTACTTAATCCATTAATGCGTCAAATGCAAAATGTTAGTGAAGTAAACGAACCAATAGAAAATCAACAAAGATTATCCAATGTACCACAACCTGATAGAGAGGTAGGAGGTATTGTTGATAATGGAACTGAAGAAAGTAAAATGAAAATAGAAGCTAAAATGTTACATGATCGTGCACTTGAAAATCCTAATGTTTTACGTTCAATATCTGATACATTTCCTTCATTATTAGAAACATTTAACAAAGACAAATCTTTTGAATCATTTTTTGCTGCATTTAAAAAAGATATAGAGGCTGAAAGACGTAAACAATTATTGATGCAAGATGAATTTTCTGAGGAAGGACAAAGATATATTGCTGAACAGATTCGAAGACAAAATATTGAAGAAAATTTTAGAATGGCTCAAGAATATATTCCTGAGACATTTTTTATTAATAATTTGCTTTGGATTAAATTAAAAATTAATGGTGTACCAGTTTTGGGAATAGTAGATAGTGGTTGTCAAAGTTCTGCTGTTGTATCATTAAATATAATAAAAAAATGCAATTTATTAAATTTGGTTGATAAACGTTATTTTGGTGCAGCTAGTGGAATTGGTGGAATGTCAAATATTATTGGAAAAATTCATTCAACCAGTATAAGTGTTAATGAACATTTATTTGAAATACCAATTCAAGTATTGGATGGTAATGATTCAACAGTTCTTATTGGTCTTGATATGTTGAAAAGAAATCAATGTGTAATCGATTTGCAAAAAAATGTCCTTCGTTTTGGTGATGGTACAGAAACACCCTTCTTAAGTGAAGCAGAAGCTCAAAGAGAAAGAGATTTGTTTGATGAGCAAATGGCAATCTATAATAGCTCTCAAAGTATGGAAACAGAAACTGTTCCAGCTGTTTTTGTTGCTGACTCTGAAAAGTTATCAGAATTGATTTCAATGGGATTTGAAGAAGGGCGAGCTAGGGAAGCTCTTAAGGTTTGTGATAATAATTTAGAATTGGCAGTTAATTTCTTATTCAGTAATTAATTTTTTTTAACAATTTTATTTATGAATGTGCATTAAAAATAAACATTAAAAAATTGAGTGGTTTGTTTTTATTGAAAAATTTTAAATAAATACGTATAATTGAGAAATGAGGTATAAGTGGTTTTTTTTTATAATTTTTTCTATAGTTTTTTTTAAGATAAGAAATTATGTTGATGAAGAAAAATATAATTATTTTTTTAAACAAATTTTATTGTCTAATAAATATTAGGCCAAAAAGTGTAAAAACAACATTTATTACAAAAATAATGATTTCAAATTATTTTAAAGTAAAATATAATCTAAAAGTAAAAAAGGTTAAAAAAACATTTGCAATATGTAACTTTTTATAAAAATTAATTTTGAGTACTGTACATTTTTTGTATCTTTTTTCTTTTCTGTAATCCAGTTGGTAATAGAAAACTTGTTGTATTAGTTTAAATGTATTTTGTACCTTTCATTAATATTAACTTTTTTTTATAAAATAATTTTTTTTGACATGATAATTGAAAGATAAATTATGTATTTCTTGGTATTTTATAAAATAAGATAAGTATCATTGGAAACGAAATTTTCATTCTTCAGATTTGAAATAAAAAATATTTATTGTCATCTTAAGGTATTTTATAAAGTTTTAAAAGTTATAAAAATTAAAAAAAAAATATAAAAATGTTTATATATATTAATTTTATATTTACTGCAGCATGTTACACAAGATTAATAATTTTATAAATTATATTTATTAATAATATAATAGTAAAAAAAAATTAAATTTTATATTAAGATAGTATTTTTAAAATTTCATACATAATAGATAACTATAAATTTATAATTATATTTCTTAAGTTTTTACATTTTAAAAATTTAAAAATAAGTTATTAAAATATAACTTAAGTCAATATAATTTATGTTTTTTTCTATTAATGAATCAAACTATTTAATATTAACAATATTTTGATAATTATAAAGTTTTGAAAGTTTTAGAGGGTTAAAAAATTATTATGTAGGTTAGGTAATTGATAAATATAGATGTTTAGGAGGTATTTATAAAAAAGGGATAAAAATTAGGTAGAGTCAGAAAAAATATTTAACATTTTAATTTTTTTTTTTCATCAACTGAATTTTTGACATCGATCTAACAACTATTTGATATAGAATTTTTTGTTATATGAGGTTATATATAATTTACTGAGTACATTTTTATAAAATTACATTCATTCAAAAGGTAACAAAACTTGTGTGATAAAAAAATACTATAAAATAATGGTTTATTACGTAAAAATTAATCAAAGTTGCGTAAATAACTATATTGAGAATAACTAATTATAATTTTCAATATTACTATATATATATTAGAGCATTTTTTTTTGACCAACAAAATGAATGTTCACATAAATTGTTTAAACTTTATAATAAAAAAATTTGCCTAAAAAGAAAAAAAAAAATTAAAAATTCATTGCAAATACAATTAGCCAAAAGCTAAGTAAATGATAACATTAACATAAATAATTAAAATGTTGACATTTTAATTGTAAAAACAATTTTAAAAAAATCTACTTTTATCAATAAGATAAATATTTTTATGACAGATGAAAAGTTTGTTCAACATATTATAAATCAATCTTTTCATGGTATGCCAAAATATTTCTATCATTTGAAAGATTAACCATTTCATAATTTAAAACGTACTTTATTATTATTTTTTTAAATTCATTTACTTTTTATACTAATTTTTATACAATTTCTTTTTGTTTTTTTTTTTAATTTTAATTACTTCGTACTTGTGTATTGTTTTTATTCATATTAGATCTTTAATATATGTCATTAGGTATATTGATGAAAGTTAGTGAATTGTAAAATAAAAAAATAATTTTTTTATGTCAATGTTTAAAAAAATAATTCATGTTGTTTTGATAATTGATAAAATTATTTATTTAAAATATAAATGACTTAAGGTTATCTAAATGCACCAGAAATTATTTTTCTACCAAACTTTATTAAATAAAAGTAAAATGTTATGATAATATTTAGTAAAATAATGTAATAATATGATTTTATTATCTAATTATAAAATATTTTTGTATATAATTTTTAAATGTAAAAAATATTTAATAAAATAATCTTTTTTTTATTGTTTTAACAATGTTAACATTAACATTTTAAAATGAAAAAATAATTATTTAGAAAAGTTTATTTAAAAGTTTCTACTTATTTTTTTTTTAAGTTTAAATTGAGAAAACTTTTAATATTATTTTAGCAAATGTTTTTTTTTTGTTGTTTACAACTTTAGATTATTATTCATCTAAATTTTAATTTAAAAAGACTATCATTTTTAAATAATACTATCATTTACTAAATTTAAAACTTTAAAATAAAATAGTTAATTTTTTTTTATAAACAATTACATTTTATTTATTTATTTGTTTGGCTATAAAAATAACACTGTTATACATTGCCTATTAAAATTTTCTTTTTGTTTTAAAAGTTTAAAACATATTAAAATAAAAAATTTAATTATTATGTACTTCTTTATTACATATTTATCTAATTTTTGTATAAATATTTAATTTTTTTTGTAATAGTACCATTTTAATGTATTTTAAAAATTATATAAAGTTTATCAACAATAAGATTGTAGTTAATTTAACATATATATTTTTTATCATAAATATTAGATATAATATTATAATAATAAAATATAGCGTATAATTTTCTTCATATTTATTATCATTTCATCCTACACAACTATCAATCAGAAACATCTTGTTCTTAAAGATATCTAAATTAATTTCTAATGCTTAACCCTAATATTATTATTATTTAAAAGAAACGAAATTATATATAGTTTTTTTTTTATGATTGAAGTTTACAAAAATGATTTATGATTTCTCCAGTCATTTTTCTTTTTGTACCATTAAATTTATTTAATAAAAATAATTACATATTATAAATCTTTAACAATCTATAATTATTTCAAAATAAATAAAATGTACCTTTAAAAATTAATTAAATATTTATACTATTAAAAATATTACTTTAAAATTTTTTAATAAAATGTTATTTTAGATAAATTTTTCTTTGATTTATAGCTTTAACTTAAAAATAATGATAAAAAAGAATATTAAATATTAATGTGTTTGTGCTTTGGTGCGCGCCATAGTATTGTATCATTATATTAATTTTATTTATTGTATTTAAAAAAAAAATATTATTTTTTTATCCACACACATCAAAATTAAGTGTTATGAAATAATGATATATTGTTTTTTTTATTATATATTAACAACGCCATTGTATATTGGTTCTTTTTTTATTTATATTAATTGTTTATTATTTAATATTTTTATTTAAAAAAAAATTTTTTTTTTTTTTTGAAAAGACATTTAATTTAAATAAATAGTACAATTTATTTCTCATTGAGTATTAAGTTACTTTAGATTTACTAAAATATGTATATAATATTATTTTAACTCAGAAACACCTGTTTTGAAAATATAAATGAAGGATTATTATAATGTTTTGTTTTCCCTTAATTTTTTTTTTCAATTAAAAATGTATATAACTATGATAATAATAATTATATATATATATATTTATTTATATTTAAAAAGACCATGTTAATAATAGATATATGTAACATAATACATATAAATTTAAATAATAATCCATTCTTTATTTTTAAGCTTTATTAATAAATATAACGATCATATTTTTCTTACTAAATATCTTTTAAGGATGCTATCAAAAAATTAATTTTAAAAAATTTTTTCCATCTGCTTGTAAGGATGCTCCAAAACTTTACAAATTATCCACTTTTTATAGGGATGTCTTTATAATGATATTAGAAATGTAAAAATTAAAATAAAGCGTGTTTGGCAAGCTTTTTATTTGCATTTATAAAATTCTCTTTATTAAATAAACTTTTATATATCTAACTAAATTAACATTTCAGATATATCCAGATTTCAACTGGCTATTTTTTAATACATTTTCAACTATCTAAAAAGTTACTAAAACTTTAATACCTAAAAATACCATTTACATCAGATAAATTTTATTTTATTTTAACAAAAAGTAAGTTTACTAAATAGTAAATATTATTATTATTTATAGATTCTTTTTAAATTTATTTTATTTCCCTAAAAATAAAAATATGATAAAACCCAAATATAAATATATATATATATATTTATACATATTTAAAATATATATATAAATGATTGTTTATAACTATTTTATTTAAAAAATATCTAAAATATGATTCAAGAGATATTTTACAATAAAAAAAAAAACTTACAAGTAATGTCTCAAGTAGTATCTTTTCTTTTGATCTTACCCTATAATTGTATATTTATTCAAATAAAATAAACATAACATTTATTTTTTTTCCAGAGAAAATAAAATACAACTCTTTATATATATATTTTTTTTTTGCATTTTATTTTTTTGCATCTAGTATTTTTTTTTTTATGCTTTCTCTAAAAACACTTTTTTTTTTTATTATCCTTTAAAAAGTAAAACATCTTATATAAATAAATTTATGCTTTCTCAATTTTTTATGACATAAAAAAATTTTTTTTTTTTATTTACAATAATGTAATAAATAGAAAATATTTTAGTATAAAAATTTTTTTTTTATTTATTTTAGTTGATTATATATATGTTACATATATGATTGTTAATTAGCTCCTATTATTTTTTTTTAACTTGAATTTTTTATTATATTTTAGTTTTTTTTTTTACTTACAATATTTATACATTTATATGAATTTGCATGTAAATATATATGAATTATTTCTTGATATATGCCATTTAAATTTTTTTTATGTTTCACGCCATTTATATATTTCAATGATTGATTATATGGTTTGTTGTTATGGCAAATAGTGTTTTATCGTTTAATTTTATGACTTTTTTGTAAGTACATGAAATGATAGTAAAATAATATTTTTGTTTTAAAAAAATTAATTTTTTTTAATATTATTTTGGAATGTTAACCTATTTTTATCTTATTGTAAATTTTTGCAGTTCTTCTAAATTTCTTCTATTATTACATTTCTTTTTTTCTTTTTTTTTATCGTAAAAAATAGTTTACAATGTTATAAAATAACATATGATTTTGTCAAAATTGATATAGTCACAAAAAAAGCTTTACTGAATAGATTATATGTGGGATGTAATTCACTTAGAATAATAAATTCAGACTTCTGTAAAACAATATTATATTCTATTTTTAACTTTTATAATCTTTTTTTTTCGTTCTCTTATCTTCATTTATACTATTTCTTAACTTTAATTATTTTTTTTATTATATGTAATAAAAGTATAAGTGTAGAATTATGTCACATAGGTTAAAGTAATATTAATATATATAATGATAACCTTAATTGGTATTTAATAATAGATTTATTTATAAAGAAAAATAAGTAAGTAAAGTAACAATTATCCATATATTACATTCTTATCTTTATGGATCTTTTGTTATTTAACCACATAATTTTATTCTTTATCATTTAAGTGACATTTTTAAGTTAAAAATATTCCTTTTTTAAATATCAATTTTAATGATTATATTTTTTTTTTGTAAATATTATATTATGTATTAAATTTATTTTATATGATTCCATCTATCATATTTAAGCACCTTATATTGTTACCGTTATAGATTATTAAAAATTAACTTAATCCTAACATTTTTACGTAAGCATGACTTTTTTTTTATCAAGTATTTATTGGTTTTTTTTTTGTTTCTGTAGGCAAAGTTTGTTAACATTTATCAAGTATTATACAAAAATTTTTTTTTTATTACATTAATTTATATTTTAAATGATATATTTTTTTTTATAATAAAAGTCAAAATAGAAGGATTATGAAGAATAAATAGTAATCAATGTTTTATTTGTATAATATAAATTTAAGGCTTCATAAAATTTTATATATATTAACAGTATATTATAAGATGTCATTCATTATATATCATTATTATGTTAAATTATAAAATAGAAAGAATATATCTTTAATTTGAAGCATTTTTTTTTAAGTCTCATTTAATCTTCTTTTAACTAATAATGGATTCTGCACTTTGTATGTCAATGCAAATTTAGAGGTAATATATCATTATTACCAGGATTATTGTTTTGTAAAAATTATGTAAAAACCTTTTTCCCAACCCATTTTTCTTTACTTTATTAATTTTATATCATTTTTATATTTCCTCACTATTCATTTTATCCATTAAATATATATATATATTAAGTTATATTATAGGATAATTAATATTTTTATTTTATCATCTTTAATAAAATAATCTTAATCGTCTTGTAACATTATTTTTATCTTGAATCCATATCATCTATATTTTATATGTATTCTTTTAATCATTAACTAATTTTTTTTTTATTTTTAAAATGATTAAATATATTTAATAAAATTTATTCTTTTCAATATTTTATATATCAATTTACCATAAATAAACTTAAGAAGTGTTTTTTTTTCTTTCAAATACTATTATACAAATTGATATAGTAAAGATTTCCTAATAATAAGTGAATAATGCAATATTTAAAAATATATATATATATATTAAATATATATATGTGTGTATTGAAAGATAATGATTTTCAGATTTACTTGAAAGAAGTATATTGATATACACATTATTTTAGTTATATTATCAGTATTATATTCAATGATTCACTGTACAAATGTTTCTAATTTTTATTCATTTCTAAACATTTTTGATAATATCACCTTTTTATGGTATTACATGTATAATAAATAAAAAGGTTTTTAATTTCAAAAAAAAAAAAAATTTTTTTATATTTGTTTGTATTTCTTTCATAATATATGCATATATTAAGAGGAGATTATATTGTTAGATTAATATAAATAAGTATTAATGAAACAATGTAATACTGATAAAATATATTATAGTATAAATATTTTAAATAAATCTAACTCTGTTACAAACAAATATTTAATTTATTCAATTTTATATCAAAATATACATAAAGTATTAGCCTTTTTTTTATATTTATAATCAAAAAATATAACTAATATAAATTCTTTTTTTTTTTCTACCATTTTTATATTTTTAATAAGACCAAAGATCTTTTTAGTTAATTCTTAAGTGGAAGATTATTTACAATAGGTTGAGTAATGTTTCTTCCCAACAACTAATTGTTAAGTGAGCTTTTTTATTTATTTATTTTTTTTTTTTTAAAAATTTATTACAATTTTTTCCCTTATTTTGTGCCAATTTTTTTTGATGTTGAAATAATTGTTAAAAATAAATACGATTCAATGCCTTTATTCATTTCCTTTTCGGAAACATTAAATCAATGTGTAGGAAAAGCCATCTCTCTCTTTACTAATGAAATACATTGAGGTTGATTAAGCATAGATTTTATTATTACATAGTTGGTTATCTTTGATACCAATATTATGTTGGCATTAGAGAATTGTCTTGATGCCTGCCTGCCCAAGGTCCATCTAATATATTTTATACATATTTTATCTGAAGTACATATACTAGTTATCTTTAACATATTAGAATTTTACTTTATATTGGTGCTCTATCAACTTTATCTTCAAGTTTTACATAAGATTATTGAGGTGTAGTAAGAAATTTTAGATGTAACAATTTTTGTTAGGCACCTTTTTAGACTTAGTTATTACTCTATTTTACAAGAACAATAATGATAATGTCTATGGTTTTATTTAAGATAATTTTTAATATTATATATATATATATAATTTTTTTTTTAATGTCAATTGTCCATAAAATACATTTATACATAAATGGCACAACATCAATTATCTACTTTTTTCTTTTAACATCCTACTAATTTTTTTTACTGATAAATCAAAAATAAAAAATATAATTGTTTTATTTATCATATTTTATTTTTTTTATTTTTGATAATACTCTTCCTACGGGGAAGTGACAAAATGTAATTTTTTTAACATCTCAATCAGATTTTTTTTTTTTTAAATGGCTTAAAATATTTACCTCTATTTTTTGATTACTACAAAAATATAAAAAAGTTTTTTTTAAATAAAATTAAAATTACAAATTTTATATTTTATTTTTTTTTAATTTATCAAAATATTTTTGTTTGTCATTCTTTTTTAATCTCCCTCCTAATTTTATATTATTAGATACAAAAATTCATGCATTTTAGAAAAATAAAAGCATTGACTCAATAAGGTACATATTTATATATTCTATTTTTATATTTTAAATTTGTAAAAACAATTGATTTTTATATTTATAATATAAGTGTATTACAAGAGACATAAATATATGGTGTTATATTGATACAGGTGTGGATGGTAGAAATAAAAATTTATATATATTTTAGTTTTTAATGATTTTTATTTCATTAAATATATATACCCAAAATTATTAAAGATACATGTTTTATTGGGATTTTGTTTTTTATTTAATTTAATTTTTTTTTTCTCAAAAATTAAAATTTATTAGTCAATGATTTTATATATTAAAGGGAGAAAATATTTTTATTTTTATCTTTTTTTAACATTATATATGTATTTTAATTTTCTCTCTCTTTTTTCCAATTTTTAAATATAAATGTAAAGGAGAATAGAGTAAATTAAAATAAAATGTGGATAGAAATTGTAACTATGAAATTCTTCAATGTATCTGAGAAGTCTATCATTAATATATATATATATACATATATTTTTGTCTCTTTATGGATTGTAAAGAAATTAATGGCAAAATCAGAAAAAGAATATAACATACATAGTTATGTTATTTAGAAAATGAGTTTATTGAAAATTCTAATATCGCTATTTTGTTGCCTCCAATTCTCTAAATATTATCGCCAAACCATTCTTATTCATCGATATGAGTAAATTTTTATTCACCACCTCAATGCCTTCTAACATCGCTAAACCCCAACATATTTAGCAGGGAATAAAAATGTATAATATAACTGAGACAGTAATGAGAATGCGCTTTTTCTTGTATTCTATGCTTAATTTTCTAGGCTTATCTCAATGACTGAAGAAATAATCGTAGTTTTTTTTTTTTTTCTCCAAGTCATCATTTCATAACCAGTCAACCATACGACAACAACCAACGCAACCGTCTATATCTTTAGCCCTCCTTACTACAGGAGATAGTCGACTTTGGCTGCCCTATAATACTTTAAATATGTATTTCGTTCACTATATATATTATATATACATTTTTCCCAATTACATATATATTTTAGAATTTTATACATTGTACATATACATACTTATATGTATGTATGTATTTTTCTTGTCAACACGCACAAACTCTTAAGAATGTTTTTTTTTTTTTAAATAAAGTCCTATCAGTACACCTTATAAAAATGTTTTTTCATACAATTTTTTCCCTTAATGATAATTAAAAGTAATAGTTTTTATTTATATTTTATATCACCAATAATTTGTTTTTATTATCTTTTTTTTGGAAAGTAATATTTTATATAATAATAATATAACAATTCTTTTTAAAATAATATATATTTACTTCCTATTGAAAAAAGTTTAAATGACTTAAGAAAGTATTTAATAAATATGTCTGTCATTTAAAACCATTTGTCTAGGAAGAATATTTTAAAATATTATACAGTATAATTATAATTCAACTTAATAATATTTATTATAATTATTTTGTTATAGAGATACTTTTAAAAAGTTAATATTTACAAAATTGATTTTTTTATGGTTAAAGGTTTTTATTTTAGCCTTTATATATATATATATATAACATCCGTTTTGACGGATTTTTTTTTTTCTAATGATTATATTTTTTAAAAAAATATAATCAGTTTATTTACATTTTATATATATATATATATTTTTTTAATAATTGGTTATTTAAAATTTTATGCATGTAAAGTTAAACTTCTTTTATACATTTTAAAAATATTGGTTACTTAGAGATTTATTTCTATGTAATACTATTATTTATATTCCTTTTACATACATTTTATTTTCAATTCTAGAGGTGAACGTTGCACCAATTGATTCCGTCTTATGATGACATATTTGATTACAAATTTATTTTAATGAAAGAATTATTCAGAAAATTTTTTATATTACATCATTCTAATATTTTTGATGTAAAACAATAACAATTATCAATGTTTTCTTCGTATTCTAACATATTTTTACAAATATTAGTAGTCTTAAAAATATTATTTTCTTAGGGTTATTTAGTTTCTTGTCTGTCAATACGATTAACTGAAAGGAAGCTTTTTAACGGGGACCTCTGACTTCATTTACCCAAATCCATTGAGACTTTTTCGTTTTAATTTACTTTATAGCATTTTTCTTTCAGTTACTGTCATAAATTTTACTATTATACAATTTTTCAAATATTTTCGCTGTTCTGTCTTTATAAATATATATGCATATATTTTAAAATATACATTCTTTCCTATCCATACAAGTAATTATTATATATATATAAAATATTTTAGTATATCTTCAAAATGGCTGATCAACTTACTGAAGAACAAATTGCTGGTATGTTATATAATATAATTAAATTTTGTATAATATATAATTCTTTTTTTTTTTTAGAGTTCAAAGAGGCCTTCTCGCTTTTTGACAAAGATGGTGATGGTACCATTACAACAAAAGAATTAGGAACTGTTATGAGATCTCTGGGACAAAATCCTACAGAAGCTGAACTCCAAGATATGATTAATGAAGTTGATGCTGATGGTATATTTAAATTTATCATTTAAATAATAAAAAAAATTGTTATTATTTTTTTAGGAAACGGAACTATTGACTTTCCAGAATTTTTAACTATGATGGCCAGGAAAATGAAAGATACTGATAGTGAAGAAGAAATCCGAGAAGCTTTCAGAGTAAGGATATTTTATTTCATTAATTGATGTGTAATGTATCTTTTTATTTTTTTATTATAGGTATTCGATAAAGATGGCAATGGTTTTATTTCTGCTGCTGAACTTCGTCACGTTATGACAAATTTGGGAGAGAAGCTTACTGATGAGGAAGTTGATGAAATGATCAGAGAAGCTGATATTGATGGAGACGGACAAGTAAATTACGAGGGTATGTATTATATTTTTTAAATAATAATTAATTAATTAATTTTGTTTTTTTTTTTAGAATTCGTCACAATGATGACAACAAAATAAATATCGCGTGGTGGACATTTTCTTTTGTCAATTGTTCCCGTTTTGAATAACTTTACACCTTTCCGAAAATTATCTCAAAGAACCCTGTCCCCCCTTCAAAAAAAATACTGTCTGTCTGATGTGACCCTGTTCTTTAAGCTTCTCACCGTTTTCATGATAATATTTATATATGATGTATACGTATTTTATATGCTAATTTAATTATGAGATTTATGAAGAATTTGTGATTTTTTTATCTCTACAATTTCCTGAAAAAAAAATTTTTTTTATATCTTGTGGAAAGCCTGTTTTATGTGTGTATGTCTTCAATTAACTCAACTTTGATTTTATTTTTCGAATCAACAAATTATGAAAAGAAAGTATAACGGCATTATAAACATCATCATAATATTTAATGATAAGTTAACAAAATATATTTGTTAATGTCTTTATATATTTGATACATTTCTTACTTAGTGCTCTTTTACTAGTATTACTTGATATAATAATTGCTCTAATGAAAAAGGATGTTGCTATAAGTATTATCATTATATCATGTCTGAAGCAATATCATTTAATACATCAGTTTATCTTATTATCTGCTTCTATTAAAATTCTATATAAAATGAATTTATAAATTTCATTTTAAACAAAATTCATAATCTAGATTAGATTTTTATGCTTAAATTGTTTTTAATAAATTTATAAAAAAATTGATAGATATATTATGAAAATGAATTATGGTCTTTTGTGTTAATGGGGTTTTTTCTATTTCTCAGCAAGAATTGCTTTTCAAGAATAATTGATTTGGTAGTACATTTTAGAAACTAATAAATATTTAATGTAGTAAAGGTTCATTAAATAATCATTCTCATTTTAAAAAGTTTTTTTTAATAGATTTTTACTTAGCATTAATGGATATACCTTTAACAGTAATAAATAAATAATTTTAAGAAGTGATATTATTTTATGCCAATAAATGAATGTGGAAATTAATCAAAAATAAAAAGGTAATGAAAGTAGTAAAATTTAATAGTCAAAATGTTTTATTTATTATTTTTAAAAACACTTTTTAATAATGTTATTAACAAAATATTATCGTTAAAAGGATTTAAATTTTTTTACAATAACTGAAAAACTATAAACATGATTCTGTTAACTCTACTCCATATACTGGTGGTGTCAAACCACTTTTTACAGTAACTTTTGAGTTACAATTGACACTAATTGCAGGATAGTATAACCCTTTAGGCATATTTTTAAATGCAAATGTATCATTTTCAAACATTAATGGTTTTCTATTTACAATAAATGATAAAGTACCTTTATCACAATTAAGTAGTACTCCAATTATACTTCCTTTTCCAATTCCACCCGCAATTCTACCGTGATGTTTATCATTATGAAGATACCAACTTCTTTCATTATCAATATACATAGACCAACTAAATAAATCACGTCCCAACATAGCATTCCTATTTGTATTATAAAAACCAACCCCAACAACAACATCAGCATTTATTGAAAGATTATCAATTATAATTTCCCAATAATGAATACCTTTTGAAAAATAAACACTTCCTAAAACTACATTATAATCCAAAGTACTTCCTGTTACTGTCATTTGATTTTTTGACAAAATAATTTCTTGTTGATTTTCATTTTTTTCTAAATTAAACCAGGGAACTGGAGCTGTTTGAAGTGTTATATGTTCTGATGGATTACCAACACCACAACAATTAAATGCTTTAACACGAGCCTGATAATATGTATTAAAATGTAAACCATATATAGAACAACAATTTTCTGGACCACGATAAACTTCTCTAAATTTTTCTTTTTTATCATTATCAATTAATGCTATCTCAAGAATATATCCATCAATAGATATACTATGATCTTTTAATCCCCAAACAATTGTAAAAGAATTATTTTCTGCTGAACATTCATTTGGTATAAATTCTGGTTGATTAGGTACTAAAAAAAATATTAAAAGATTAATTTTATATATTATATATTATTTTTTTATAAATATATATATAAAGAACAAAATCACGATTATTATAATTACTGTCACTTTAATGTAGGACAAAATTTTATACCTAAGATAATAGATAAAATAAAGGTACAACAAAAAAAAAATAAAATAAAAGAGTAAATATATATAACTAATACTATAAATATATATACTATAATAAAGATGTACCTTGTCGAGATGATATAAAATAATCTGCTTCATTTATATCAATTTTATTAATATGTACTAAATTATATATTATTATGTTATTTAAAAATTTGATTCTTTAAAATAGACATATCTTAACATACCTTTTTTTTGGGCAAAATTAAGATTATTTATTGAATGTTCTACTTGTAAGGTATTTAAATTTAATACAATTTCTGGATCAAATTCTAATTTACTTTTCATATCTTTATCCCATAAAAAGTCATGATTTGCAGTTCTATTAGATATTGGTTGTGAAATTTCCATAAATGATAATGAATCATTTTCTTTTAATATTTCAATACAGTATTGTATTAAAGCAGTTGTCTTTGTTAAATGTTGTGAACATTTTGTGATTTGATCTTTTAAACGTGCACGCTAAAATGAATTAATAAATATTTAAAATAAAAAAAAAAATTGATATTTTATTTAGTGAAAAGATTTTTTTTTAAAAAAAAAAATTAATCTTTATAAATTTATTTTATATTTGAATGTCAACTAAAATAATACTTACAATAGATTTTCGCTCCTTTTCAACAATTTGAAATAAATTAAGTTTCTTTTCTTCAAGTTTATTAATAATATCATTCATTTGTTTTTCAATTTTCTTTTTAACCTCATCACTACATTGATTAACATATTCATGATGTTGTTTTAATTTTCCAATATCTTCTGTTGCTATTTTTGCTTTTTCTGATAGTGAAGTTAAAATTTTTGACAATTCACCCTACAAAAAAGATGAAAAAGTTATAAAAAGAGTTAATTTATTTTTCAAATATTCTTTAATTTAATATATATATATATATATCCATAAATTATTTTTCAAGTTACATAATATGACAAAAATGATTAAATGATATATAGCATGTGTTTTGTAATATCTTTTTTATAATTTAAATGAAGATATTATTAGTTAGATAGTAAAATTATTTATGAGGAAATGTATTTAATTGTCAGCATGAAGTTTATCTTTTTTTACGTGCCTAATTAAATTTTTATAAAATGAAAAGGAAACACGCAACTGGAAGTCCAAGGACTTAAAATTCCACTTTTATATATTAATTAATAGATATTTTAGTATAACAATAATAACATTAGTTAATGACATTGAAAATAATAAGATTCATTAGATTACAAAGTTGCGCAATCTTGATAACAGAGCGCTAAACTATTAGCCTTAATTACACCTTATTGAGTTTGATCAATCAAAGTTCCGAGAGAGAGATATTTATATAAAGAGTGAAAAGACTGTTAATTGAAATAGTTAATTAAGCATTAAAAGACAAAATGTTGACTTTGATGAATCTTTATAAACATATGTATTAATTTATTTATATGTATTATTTTCATTATACAATCATTTACAAAAATGTCATTGTTAGAAAGATATTATTTAATTTACAACTCAGAAAGACTATTTAATGATCATTCATTTTGACAAGATGCCACTATCATGTATAACAAAAAAAAAATTATTTCAATATAACCTTTATTAAAAATAATGATTATATTCTTTAAAAATAACAATAATATAAATTTTTATTGTTATTTAATTCTATAACTAGTAATTGGTAATAAAAAAGTATTTATTTATATTAATGAATAATCAATTTATTGACTCATTCATTTATCCATCTTTAAATATATATATTTTTTTTTTATAAAAATAATAAAAAAAAAATTTCTATTATACATGATATTATAGAATATTAAAAGTTAAATAATAGTCTATTATTGTATTTATTGTATAAAAATCAAAATTTATGACATCCAAGATTAATTTATAATTTTTTTTTTGTTAATATATATAATAATTTTTAATAGATATAAATTTAAAAAAAAAAAACTTTTATTTATTATAAGAGATGTAATTTGACAACTAAAATCCTGGGTAGTATATCATAAAAGATTGTAGATTTTTGATGAAATATGATTCATAATTATAATATAAAAAAAACCGCTTTTGTACAGTTCTGGCACTTCATTTATCTTTATGATAAGTGACAAAGACATCAAATAATGATTTACAATAACTATTATTTTCGGTATATATAATATAATAAAGATATAACAATTTTTTGTTAAAATGTATCTTTAAATCGAGATTATACTCATCATATTGCATCATAAAAAAAAGTTCCCTGACCTTTTTATGATCCACCAAAACTATTATAAAGTTTCTTCTCATATATAATAAAAAGAAATTTACCCATCATTTGTTTTTGAAGACATACATAATATATTTATAACTTTAAAAAGGCATATGGATATATCAAATAGTAATAATAACAAAGTATCATTTTTATTATGAGATGATATGTTAAAAGTTGTTTAATTGTAAGATAATAAAAAAAATAAACAGATGCCAAATACTTTAGAATGATGTTATTTTCCCATGATTATCAAAAGTTAACTATTAAAATTGTTATCATAACTACTTACTTAAAAATACATGAAGATTATTAATTATAGACATAATTATCTTTATCACTTTCCTTCAAATGTCATTATTTACCAATAGTTATAATTTATGTTTAAATTGATAAGAGCAATTAAATTTTGAAGTTAACGTACTTTTCCTAATTATTTATACTTTATATTTCACAAAAATAATAAATGATACTTCAATATCATGCAACATATGTAAATTGAAATTGTAATTTATGGTCCTGTCTCCGGTAGTCAATTATTATAAAATATTATTTATATATATATATATATAAAGATCCATCTATATAAGGATAAAACTATAAAATATATATTTTAAAAATAAAGAAAAGACAGTCCCCTATTTAGTAAATAAATTTTTCCTTCAACATTTACAACTAAACTATTTTATAATATAATATATATATATATACAAAGTAAAATAATAAAAAAAGCTTAGTAAAGTTTTTATAAATATTACAACTAAATACATCAAATATCAAAAAGAATATGATTAATTGTGTTGTATGTATATATATATATATTAAAATTACATTTGAAGAATTACCTAATTAATTATTATAAAAAGATTTATCAAATTTTTAAATTTTTTTATATAAATTAAATCAACCCAATTTACTAGTTAATTTAAAAAATATTTACTATTCAAATTTAATAAATATATAATTTCCAGCTGAGTGATAATTTTCTGGTAAAAAAAAAAAGTTATAAAAAGGATAATTATAGGGAAAAAAATTGGCAAATTAATAAAGAATGTCCTTTAAAAGTATTATAAAAAGTGTATTTTTTTATATTATTAACCATGTGTTGACAGAAGTGTAAATAATAATCAAGGATACAAAAGAAGTTAATTAGTATTATATATATATATAATTTTCTTTTCTTTTTTTTTATTATTAGATAAAAAAAAATTATTTTTATTAAAATTTTTCTTATACTATAAATTGTTAGGAAAAAAAAAATTGATTATCTTAATGTATTTTTGTATGTTAATGATAAGTAATAAGTTAAATACATCATACTCATTAATACTCAATCATACATCTTTTGTTTTATTAACCTATAATATTGTTTATTCATGTGGTCCCATAAAAATCATTCAAGTATATAATGAAAGAACCCATTTAAATCTAATTTCTAATTCCTCATAGGAATAAATATAAATTTAGTTAAAGAAAATTATTAAAAACTCTTCTATAAAGGTTTCATTTTCTTATTCCATAAAAATATATTAAGTATTATTATAGGAAAATTTATTATCACAAAGTGCCAATAATTATTTCTATCATATTGTTAAAAACTATTTTCAAGGGAAATCAACAGAAGTTAATAGAAAATCAGTAATGTTGATGGATTCTATTGTAATAATGTAATTAAAACAAATCAACATTGTCATTGTTTTATATCTCATAATAATCTTTTATTATTTATTATAATTAAAATAATATATATATTAATTTATAAAATAAATGCCATTTTATTTAGTAAAAACTAGAATGTTCTAATTTGATAACTATATATATAAAATAAAATTAAAAACTAAAATTTTCTGTTCCCTTGTTAGAATAAAACCAATTATTTTTAAATAAAACTTTTCGGCAAAAATTAAAATTTAAAGGATGAGTAAAAGATAAATTAATTAAACTATGGTGGTTAAGTAAAGAGAACTTGCGACAGGATGTAAAACATATTCTATATTATGTTGTACACATTAAATCATTAATTTAACCAGACCAATTTGTCCAAAGGATTGATTTATCATTTATACATTTTTATAGTTTCCTTTCAGATATAAGCTTTAATATATCAAAAAATCTATATAATACTCATTTTGATTTATATCTCTTTTAATGATAAATTTTCTAGTAATTGACATATAAAATTTGTCACTAAAAAGATATATTTTATCTTATATTTGATAAAATTATTATCTCTCATCATATAAATAACTTTTTAATAATATTAAAATATATAAAAAGGTGCCAACATGATTGTTAATTATTTATAATAAAAGTAAAATTAAAAGTTGTCATAATTTGATAATGATATTGACAGTCGGCTTCAAAAGAGGGATAATAAAAAGAAATTGTAATTAAACACTTTATTACAATATAAAAAGAAAATCCATATGTTTTTAAAGAGGTAATAATGTCACTAGTACATATTAAATGTAATAAAATGGAATTTAATAAAGATTGCGGAATAGAAAAAAAAAATAAAAAAGTGAATTAAAAGGAAATGTTAATGATTAAGAGTATAATATGATTTTATCATATATTATGTTAATTAATATTAATATCAAACTAACCTTTTGAGATTTAACTATTGTAGAGAGAGACTGTACTTCATGAGATGAATGTTTTGAGTCATTTAGGCATTGGCAACAAATAGGAACTTTACAACTTGTGCAATACATTGTTAATGTTTCTTGAGTATGAGATTCACAATGAATAAGTGATTGAAGAATGTTATTATTATTATTATTATTTAATGTTTCAGATCTTTTAATAGCAGGTATTAATGTATGTTTTGTAAGTGGTCCTCTAGATGGATGAAGAAGATTTTGACATGGTGAACAATAATAAATATCACATTGTTCACAATATACCAATGCTTCCATAGGACCATCCTCACATAATTGACAATTTGGAGCTTTCTTAGGAATGTCATTTGATGATAATTGTAAATTTTTTTTTCTTTCAACTAATTTAGCTAAAATTTTATTTGTTGGTGCATTTTTAATACAACTTTCATCAGTAAAAATATTTGTTTTTTGACAAGAATTACATGTGACAATATAACCGGATGATGTAGATGGTGTTAAAATTGAGGGAAATTTTGATGGTGGATTAGAAATGAAACTATTTGGCCTTGATGATTTATTAAATAATCCTACTCCAGAGTCTGTCTCTGAACCAAGAGACAATTTATCCATCAAATCATGATCTGGTTCAGAGGTACAAACAGATGCTGAATCGCTACCTGCTGAGGATGAATTTGAGAAACATGGTGAGACTGCTGATTTAAAATTTGCCTTTAAAGCACATCCTCTACAATAAGAATGTCCACAATTTAATAAAATAGGATCTATAAAATAAGAATGACAGGCAGGACATTTCAATTCTTCATCCATTTTTTATTAGACTTTTTTTTTTCTTTCTTTCCTCTTCTTTTAAAATAGATAATAAAAAAAATAATTTCTTATCTAAGTAAAAAAATAATTTTTTTTAAAAAAATAAAAGTAGATAAAATAAAATTTAGAATATCAATATTGAAGTAATCAGGAAATTGTTAACAGAAATCAATTAACATTAGATTTAATATAAATGTTATTATACCTATAAACAGACTGTTTATTTTGACAGCTTTTTAATTCATAATTAAACAGAAGGGTTGTATTCGGTGAAATAAATCAAATAAGGATAAATCATGGCAGACGTTTTCATAAACTTTAATGTCAACTTTAAAAAGAAGGATAAGTGTGAAGAATCAAGGATTAATAATAAAAAAAAAATACATATGGAGATTAATAGAAGTAAGGACATATCTTTATAAAAACATATAATAAGTATATTTATTTATTTGTAAAAAGTTAAATCTATAATAATATTAATAAACCTATAAAAACATTGATATCTTTTTAAAAACTATTCTTATCAAATTATTGCGTAAATATGTTTTTGAGTAAGTAAAAATCTGGTAGTATTCCATTATATCAATAGATATTAGTTATTATTTATAATATAGAAAATATATACTATCAGTTATGAAAAGATGAAGTTTTTAAAAAGTTAATGACCAATAGTACAATAAATATACTCCATAAGACATAATATTGTCTCTATATTTTTATCCCTATGGTATCAACATCAAAAAATATACTTTTTATTTACGCAATAAATAAATATTTATGAAGGCAAATTTTCAGAAATAAACATTTAACAAAATAAGAAAGGAAATTACTTAAGTATAAATTCTTTAAAAGATAAATGTTTATTAGCTTTAGGTTATATATTACCATAACTGTTAAGATAATAGATATAATAAATAGGATAGTTAAACAAGATTGAAAAGTGTTTTTATTTTTACAATTTTAAAAACATTAAAAGAATATTTTAAGATTATTTCAAGTTAAAGAAAATATTAATAAAAATTAAATATTATACTATTTTAAACATATGAAAATATTGTAGTATGGTGAAAAATAATTTTTATTATATATTTATAACACCTTATTTTATGAGGAGTTATAAATAATAAAGGTAATTATAATTATAAAAAATTATATTTAAAAATTTTTATATTTATTAATATTATATTATATATTTTAATGTAATATTAATAATAGAAACAAAATTTTTTTTTTATTATTATTATACTAATAATTTTTGTTGGCGGTATTTAGATAAAAATAATTGCGTTAAAAAAATTGGCATTTACTTGACAGCTATTTAAATGGTCAGGTCATAGATTGACAATATGATAAAAATAGGTGTAAGTTAAGAAAATAAGAAGATTTATCATATAAAAATGTGTGAATACAAAAAGGCAAAATCTTTTGGTGACATATGAGAATGACAAGTAAGGAAATAGTTAATTGAAGAAGATAGGAGGGGGTGTGACAAAAAAAGATGGCCAGTTGAATTGTGTTTCAATGAACTGTGTTCCTTACATATCTATTAACTAAACTTGATATAAAACTTCAGTTAAATCAAAACACGCCCTCTCTCTATAATAAAAAGGTAATCATTGTTATTTTGTGATTGAGAGGAAGTAATCTGATAATCAAGATATTATACTATTTATGATAAAGATATATTATACTCCTGTTTACCCATATAAATGTCGGGTATATATATATAATTTTTTTTTGTTCAAATTAACTTATAAAATTATTTTGATTACTTTGTAATATAAAGACAAATACAGTTTGTTATAAATGCTTTAAGTAAAATATAAACTATAACTAACGTTCAAAGATTTTTCTTTTTATGTAATATTTTCGTGATATCTCTCGAATTTGTAATACATGTTTAATGAGATAAGAGATAAATAATGTGATAAATTGAAACTAAAATTGACTAATAATTAAAATTATGTAAAGTAGTAGTTTTAAATTTCAAGTAACTTAAATATAATAAGAAATGTTCATGGATAAAGTTTCAACAAATACTAATAAAAAATAGAAATTTTAAATAATTGAAAAGTATTTAATTCTCCATAAATATATAATAACATTAAAAAAAAAGAGAGAGACTGTTTTGTTAAGTGGTAAAGTAAACAGTATCTTAAAATGTATATGTATTTGACATAGAGATGTAATAAAATTTAGAAAAAAAAGCACATAAAAATTATATATATATTAGATATAAAAATTATGGCATTTTTTTTAATATATATAATTTGAATGTCTACATCAAATAATTATTTTAAAAATGTTTTGTTATCACCAATTAAATATTTTATAAATAACAATTACATTTTCATTAAAAAGTGTTATGTTTTAAGATAATATTTTAATTTTTGATTACATATAATTGAATAATAAAACTTTTATTAATCTAGTAATTATATAAGTGTCTATTTTAATAAGCTTGATCATAATAATAGTAAGATATAATTTTATATGATAAAATAATAAAAAGTATGATTTCTTTATATCCAAAGTAAAAGAATAGGATAGATGATTATATTCATAATTATACATATCTAATGTACATCCGATTAGTAGTAGATTATTGATAATGCAATATGTGAGTTTAAAGTAAATCAAACTGGAATGATCATTAGGAGCAATTTTTAACTCAGGTATAATGAAAAACAAGATAAATTGATAAGAAAACTGATAATTTTTTATTTTATAAAGAGGATGATGGAATTTTACAATAAATTTAAGAAAATAAGATAATGATGAATTAAAGAAAAACAATGAAAATTAGTAGTCATTTATCATGTAAAAATAGTAGACAACTGATAAATGATAGTAATAGTAAATTTTTATTAAATTAGATAACTTTTTTTACCTATATAATAACAATTTAATATTATAATAATAAATAAATATAAAAGAATAAAATTTATTTTCTCTTAACATTCCAATATTTATATTTTTTTTATAATAAATTCAATTAATCATCTAACATCATTTCTTCATCTTCCACTTCTAACATTATGCTTGAGTACTGTCCTATAATAATATAATAATATAAATATAATGGGTTTTAAAAAAAAATTTTTTTTAATAGTATTGAAGGTCAATTCAATTCCATAAAAATAATTTTAATATATATATATATATAAATCAACTTACCTGGCTTAATTTCAAAACCTGAAGCTACGATACAATTCGTTAATTCCACATCATTTCCAATAATTACATTACGACATATGATTGAGTTATTTATTTTAACACTGAAAATAATAATTAGATTGTTATAACAAATTAATTCATAAATTTAAATCCGATTAGGAGAATCATATTTCATGTTATTATATAATCTTAATCACTACTTACCCTCGACCAATTTTGACATTTTCCATTATAACAGAACTAGTAATTTTTGTGTTTCCTTGAATTTCTGTGGCACTATCAATTACTGAATTACAAACAACTGCCATCTTATAATCATTTTGTTCTGGTTTAGGACCAAAAAATTTTACTGATTCAGCAAGACGAGAATTTGTAATTGAGGAATGACTATGTTGAACAGATGCTTTTTTATGATCATTTTCAGGAGTTTGAAAATGAATAAGATATGGAATAATCTAGAGATTAATAAGTTTAAAATTAACAGAATGTTTATCTTTAAACTTACTTGTATATTTATATCAAAATATGATGCTACAGTATTACATCTTCTAGAAAAATGATATGCTTCAGGATTTGCAACATATGCATAACATTTTATCAAATCATCATCATCTTTTTCATTAAAATCTTCAATTTTATCACTATCATTAAAACGTAAACTTAATTCTTTAATTTCTTCTCTAAAAGCATTTTTTTTTGAATTAGCAAAATAATCAATACTTTCTTGTGATAAATTATGATATTGTTGTTCTAATAACATAGGTACAAAATCACCTTTTATTGTAGAAATGTCAAGTTTTTTAATAGCTAAATCAAGTAAACATTTTCTTATAACATAAACATGAGCATCCTGATATTTTGATGTAAATGAGATATTTTTAAATTTATTAAAAGCAAAATTATCAATAGAAAAATCTTCAAAATCTTCTTCTGATATTATTGTTACTAAACGACTATCATCTATATTAATACCAATAAAATCTCTATATTTTGGTTGTTTAATACTACTTCCAGGGGTAGTTGTTGGGTTGATGTATGGCGTTAATAAAGCGCAAAATGATGCTTCATTAGCACGGTATGATTTTAAAAGTGGTTCTAAAGAGGCATCTGATATAAAATCACTTGATACCACAATAACATCTCTATTTATTTTTGCTTCAATTTCTCTTAATGCATCAAATGTTCCCATATCATTTTTAGATGATTCAATTGTTGCCACTTCAATATTCATTTGAACGGGAAAATTAGGAAATAAAACTCTATCTTTCATTATCATTTTAATATCATGCTCCATTTTTGTATCAACAATAAGTATAACATCTAACAATTATATTTATTATTAATAGATAAATATTAAGATACCTGTTACATAATTTTTTGACAAAAAATTTAAAGGATACCAAAACATTGGTATATTTGCTATTGGTAATAATGCTTTAGAAAAGTGTGTTGTCAGGTTTGTCATACGACTTCCAATTCCTGCTGCTAAGACAATTCCTTGAAATTCTGATGGCATTTTTTTTTTAATTTGTCTTTTAATTTTCTCAAATATTTTTTCTAAAAATGAAATAAAAATATGTTAATATTTTTTGATAAATCAAAAAATAAAATATACATTATTCCAATCATTTTTCTACATTCCTTTTAAAATGAAACTATTCTTTTTTTTTTAAATGTACAAAAAAAATATATATATATAAAAAAATTATTATTTTATTTTTTTTGAAAAAAAAATGACATTATATTCTTTTAAAATTAATAAAAGATTGAGATAAAGTTATTATAAAAAAAATAAATGTTTAAAACTAATTAGGAACAACACCAAGAAGAAGTGTTAAAATGATTGTACTGATAATAACAACTGGAATAATTAATTCATTTACAGGTATCAAATGTACCAATCTTCCTGTATAAAGTGCAGATTCAATTCTTTGAATCATTGAAGATGATGTTGAATGAAGTTCTGCATTATATGGATGGTAAATTGAAAGATTAAATAATATGGTATTTTTATCTTTTAAAATATTATCATGAGTATTGGCAATTGGTGAAAGTATAAAAATTGCAATTAAAATACATAATAATATTGGTAGTTGAACTTCTAATTTATCTAAACCTTCAATTCCCGCTTGAGAATAATTTCTTGAAATTGATATACTAAATATTGTTATTAAAATTGAATGGAAAATAATAATACTTGTATAACTATCTAAACTTCCATTGACAAATGAAATAAGATCCATCAATTTAGTATGTCTTGATGATAATGATATTATATTTGTTCTAGCATTAATACAATTATTATCAAGTAATTCTTTTGCTTGACTTGAAAAATTTTGACTCTCACCTTGAACTGCTACATAAGTACAAAGGTATAAAGTTAAAAAGAATAATGTTAAAATATTTGCAAATATTATAATAATACAATCAATAAAGAATGTATTTTTATTAAAAAATTTTGATATTTTATAATTAACTTTATTTTCTTCATTTTTTTCATAATTTTGATAGTTAACTATGCATGTAAGAATTGCACATGATATATAAACAATCCATAATAATGCAACTTTTATTAATAAAGGTGTCAATGAAAAATTTATAGTTTTACGATTATGACTATCCATTTTTCTGTATTCTTTAAATTTTTGTATAAAAGTGTAGTAAAAGTTAAATTTTTGTATACCATTAAACATAATGACACCAAGGATTGCATTGATAAATAAAGTATTATAGACAAAACTATGAGCCCAATGAAGGGATAAAATCTTTAAAAAGTTTATTAATATAAATAAAAAACTAGACTTACCTGGTAATTGTGTGTTAATATAATATTGTAAACAAAAAATGCTATAATTGGACCAATAGTAATTAATGTTACAAAATGATTTAATAATGTTGAACGTAAATTATTTCTTTTTGAAGTAAATATTGGTAATCTTAATAATTTAATTAACCAATATATTGGATAATAAATTTCTTTACAATAATATTCATTATCATAAACTTTTGAAGAATTTTCATCAATAAATGATACATCAGATTCCATAATTGATGGTTGGTAACCGTTACTACTTTTCATTAGAAAATCTTAAAAAAAAATTAATAAATATGGATATTAAAATGTAATTATAAAATAGAAAGTAACATTAAAAGGTGTTTCACATAATTATTTTATTTTTCTAGTTTAATATAAAATTAAAAATAATTAAATAACACATGATTTTTTGCAAGTAAAAATGAAATAATTAAGAATACAGGTACTTTATATATATTTACATAAATAAATTTGCAAAAAAAGTTTTTTAAGTTGTGATAACCAAAATGATTAAATTTTAGATTAAATAAAATGTCTGACTGTTTAGCATAATTTATAAGCTATTTTTAAAAATTTTCTAGAAACTTGAGAATATTTAATAAAGCTAAAAGAAAAAAGTAAATATAATTTTAAATTAACAAATAGTTATAGATCAAATAAAAGTTAAAAATTTTAGAAAATAAGATTGTAATAAAAATTTTTGTGCATAAAAATTATGTTATTTTAATCATTGAGAAATTATATATATATATTAAAAGATAACTATTTATTTTATTTTCAAATTCATGAATCATTTTTTGTTTATATCATTTTGAAATGTTATAATTGTTACTATTTCATCCCAAAAGAGTCATTTGTATTTTGATTTCTATGGTAATAAATGTGTCATCAAAATTTTAATAACCCATTAGATAATAAATTATTTAAAAGTCAATTTATAAAATAAACATTTAAAATAACAAAATAAAATTTTATACTTTTTTTAAAAATTTGAGAAAAAAAGATTTTTTTTTAAATACTAATTCTATTATTTATTAATACTTTTTTAATATTTTAATACATTTTATAAATAATAAGTTTATATTTAATTTCAATGGTAAAAAAGATTTTTTATATAGTATTATTAAATGATTGATATTTAGAGGGATCTTTTTATATATAGAAAAGATTTAGATATATATATTTATAATAATCTTATAAAATATTGATATTGAACAATGATGAGAAATGAAGCAAATAAAGAAAAAAAATTTTACAACTAAAATTTTATATAATTTATTTTAATATTTATACAAAAAAAAAGAAAGAAATGGTATTAATATATTTAATAAACTTTTATTAAACTATTGAAAGATTATTTTTCAGGTTATTTATGTGTCATTAAATATGCAAAAATGTTATAATATTTTCAAGGTTTTTTTTTAATGATAAATTTTATTTTATGTTTGTTATGATAATAAGTTGAATTAATTGTAAAAATTAAATTTTTAATTATTGTTAAATGTTACTTTGGTAATGTAGATTTATGTAATTAATTTTGTTTCTGATCTTATACTAAATTCAATTAACATTTATATTTTTTTAAAAAAAGTATTTTATTTATGTAATATTTTTATATAAAAATTATACGAAAATAATGCTCTCTTTCAATTTAATATTATAATTAAGTAAATAAATCTTGTTTATTAATAGTTATATAATTATTACTTTAAAAAAAAGAAGAGAATTGTGTTTACAGAGAATTTTAAATGATTATACATTTAAATATTATTTTGGTATCTTTTTTTGATTGTTGTCGCTTATTTATATAAAATAACAAATTAAGAATATCTTGTCTTTAAACAGTTTGTCAAAAAAAAAAGAAAATTAAAAAAATTTTATAAGTACACTAAATAACTAATAAGCAAAATTAAGAAAAAAAATATATATATAATTCTTGTAAAAGGATTATCCTTCAAGAATGGTTGATTTACTAAAATTAAACATAAATAATTTTTATCCTAAGTTGATTTAAAATGTTTAAGTAAAGTTCTTTAAAATATTTAATCGTTATATATGTATAATAATTAACTATTACCAAAGCTGATTAAGAGGTATATAGTTTAAATCAGTTTGACAGAATTATATATACTTCTTCAAGACATACTACTTTTCAATTTATAATTCTTTTTAAATAATAATTGTCTACAAAACTATGTGTTACATTATAAAATTAATATAAGGTTTATTTTTCTTTAAAAATTTTTACCAACTATTATCTTTTATTATATATTATTTTAATAAAAATTGTATTTTTATATGAAAATTATCTTAAATTACAAAATATTTTTATCTTTTATATTATAAAAATTGTATTTATTTTATATATATCTAAACATTATTAATAATCAAAGAATACTTAGTAACTTTTATTTATACCTAATAATTATATGCTCAAGTTTTATAAAAGAATATAATAAAAGTGTTTATATGACAAAACAAAAATCAACAGTCTCTGATTATTGGAAGTAAATTTTTAACGAGATATAAAGATAAATAATGTTATAATAAAAGAAAACCTATTTAAAATAATATTTTTACCACTTTTCATGCAACTAACTTCTTAAAAACTTTTACAAATCCAAAACTGCTTTTATTTATTTATATATATTTTTTACCTCTATTACAATTGTATTATCTTTAGAAATGATGGTTATTTATATAGTTTTTGTATATTTATCTCTTTTGTTTGTTATTATCATATATTTTAGTATTTTTCCAATTTATACTGGAATTTTTTTTTTTGTGATAAAAATATACCTAAACTATATATATATTTTTTTTTAATTTAATTTTTTGATTGATAATATGGCATAAATTTTAATTGACATCTTTATTGACAATTAATGTTAAACAATTTATTTAATTTAATATTATTCATTAATATATTTCAATTGTCATATATAAATATATTTTCTTATGAATCTTTATCACAATTGTTGATATCATACTATTGTTTTATAAGTTTGATGACTTATATAATTCCTTACAATATGACCTTCAATAATAATAGTTATTATAAATAGAAATATAATCAACTTAAATAAGATTTTATAGATTAAAATAGTTATAACTATTAGATATATTTAAGATATATATAAATGTTCATTTTTAAAAGTATTATATTCTAAGAATTATTAAAAGTACTACTTGATATACATACACCTATATATATATATATATTATATCAAAAGAAAAACTTTTTTTTTTGTTAAAAAAATATAAAATTTTTTATTAAAATAAACAAATTATTATTTTTATTTTATTGTAATAAATGTCCAAATAAATTAATTTTTTTTTTAATATCCATTTATTGTTAAATATATATAATATTAAGTTATATATTTCAATATATACCTTTTTAGGAAGTGGGTAGGTGGTTAAATAAGTCTATATAGGAATATCATATTTCATTGTTATTTTGACTAACTAATTATTATTTTATTTACTTTTGGTTAAATCTTAATTTTAACTAAAAATCTTTATTTTAGTATTATTACCAAAGTAAATTGTACTTTTGTAAATAAAAAAAAAATTATTATTTTATCTAACAAATATATATATTTATTTATTATAAATAAAAAAAAATATGGTTCATATTACGAGGGTAAGCATTATATTTATTTATTTATTAAAATTTAAAATATGTAGGGCGACTTTATTTGGATTGAGACATCAAAAACAATAAATGATCCTTTAATTTATTGTAATGTTATCGGGGCACGAGTAATGCAAATCGATTCAGATGGGATTGTTGTCTTGGATGATACTAATACAGAACAAATATTAGAACCTGAAAGAAGAATTAGATTAATGCATCCAAGTTCTGTTAATGGTGTTGAGGATATGATACAATTAGGTGATCTTCATGATGCTGGAATTTTAAGAAATCTTTTAATAAGATATCGTGAAAAATTAATTTATACATATACAGGTAGTATATTAATTGCAGTTAATCCATACAAAACATTACCATTATATAAAGCAGAACATATTAGAAGATATAGAAATCAAAAAATAGGTGATCAACCACCACATATATTTGCTATAGCTGATAATGCATATGAATCAATGCGTAAAAATAATAGAAACCAATGTATTGTAATAAGTGGAGAATCTGGTTCTGGTAAAACTGAATCAACAAAGCTTGTCTTACAATTTTTAACAGCTGTCTCTGGTCAACATTCCTGGATAGAACAACAAATTTTAGAAGCTAATCCAATTATGGAAGCTTTTGGTAATTCTAAAACTATTAAAAATGATAATAGTTCACGATTTGGAAAATATATTGATGTACAATTTAATAATATTGGTATTATTGAAGGTGCTAAAATACATCAATATTTATTAGAGAAAAGTAGAATTGTTTCACAAACTGTTGAAGAAAAAAATTATCATATATTTTATAGTCTTTTATCTGGATTAGATGAGGAAGAAAAAGAAGAATTATTTTTAACTAAACCAGAAGATTATTTTTATCTTAATCAAGGTAGAATATTTATTAATGATGGAAGAAATGATATTACATCATTAAATGAAATACGTAATTCAATGAAAGTTTTAATGTTTAAAGAAGGTGAAATTAAATCAATTTTTAAAATATTAAGTTCACTTTTACATATTGGTAATATTATATATAATGTTGGAACATTTAATAATATAGAAAGTGTTGAAATTAATGATTTATTAACTATACAAAAAATTGGAACACTTTTACAATTAGATATAAAAGATATTACATCAGCATTAACAACAAAAACATTAATAATGAGAAATGAAAAAGTTATTTCAAGTCTTGATGCTATTCAAGCATTAAATGTTCGTGATGCTTTAGTTAAAGTTATTTATGGTAAATTATTTTTATATATCATTAATAAAATTAATGATGCTATATATAAACCATCAATAAAAAATAATGATAATATTAATAGAAAATCTATTGGCATACTAGATATATTTGGTTTTGAAAATTTTCAAACAAATAGCTTTGAACAGTTATGTATTAATTATGCCAATGAACATTTACAACAATTTTTTGTTAAACATGTTTTTAAATTAGAACAAATGGAATATGATTTAGAAGAAATTAATTGGAGAAAAATTGAATTTATTGATAATCAAAATGCATTAGATTTATTGGCTGAAAGACCAATGAGTGTTATGGCATTAATTAATGAAGAAAGTATATTTCCTAAAGGTACTGATTTAACATTATTATCAAAACTTCATATAGCTCATGGAAAAAATGATAATTTATATGTTAAACCAAAAAGTGATTTAAATAAAAGTTTTGGTATCCGCCATTATGCTGGTACTGTAACATATAGTATTAAAGGTTTTTTAGAAAAAAATCGTGATACATTTAGTGTTGATTTATTAAATTTAATTAGTAAAACAAAATTAAAATTTTTAAGAAATATTTTTGATGAAATAAATTCACAAGATGTTAATACATCAAGAATTCAACAAACATTAGGAAATCAATTTAGAAAAAGTTTAGATAATTTAATAGCAAAACTTTCAAATTGTGATCCATATTTTATTAGATGTATTAAACCAAATGATTTTAAACAACCAATGACATTTGATAGAGATCTTGTTTTTAAACAACTTCGATATTCAGGTATGATGGAAACAATACGAATTAGAAAAGCTGGATATCCTATAAGATATACATATCAAGCATTTATTGATAGATTTCGTTTAATACTTAAAACAGTAAAAGATTCACAAAAAACAGATATTATTATGGCATCACAGGCTATTTGTGAAAAAGCATTAGGTTTTAAGGCTGATTTTCAATTAGGAAAAACAAAAATATTTTTGAAAGAAAATGATGAATGTATAATAGAGAAACATAATGATTCTATGATGAATCATTATGCAACAATTATTCAAAAAACAATAAAAGGATTTAAACAAAAAAGAAAATTTGAAAAAGAAAAAAATGCTGCAATATTAATTCAAGCACAATGGAGAGGATATATTCAAAGAAAAAAATATAAAATGTTAGTTCAAGGATTATTAAGACTTCAGGCAGTCCTTAGAACAAAAACATTGACAAATCATTATGAAAAACAAAGAAATGTTTTGATAAATTTTCAAGCTGAATGTAAAAAATATTTACATAACAAATCAAAAAATGAAATTATTAATGAGAAAAGAAAAGAATTATTGGATGAGATGAATAATAATGAAAAAATAAATATTAAAGAAAATCCTTATCAGGTTGTTGAAGGATCATTAGATTATGATGATAGTAAAATTATTGATCAAATATTTGGGGAAGATTTTTCAGGAGACTCAACATATGGAAGTAATGATGATATAGATTCATTTGTCTTACCCTTAACAAAACAAATGTTTATCAATGAAAATTTATCAAATTATCAATTTTCAAAATTTGCTGCAACATACTTTAATTCAGGAATTAATGGAGAACATTCAACAATTAAATTAAAAAAAAGTCTTCTTCCTCATGAGTCATTAGCTGATGAGGTTGCCAGTATGGCTATATGGACAATGATATTAAAATTTATGGGAGATATAGATGATAATAAAAATAAACCCACTGCTACATATGATAGTGTTCCAATAATGACACAAGTTTATAATACACTTCAAAGAAATACAAAAAATAAAAAAATAAATGAATTTTTAAATGATAGAAGTGGTAGTATATCATCAACCAGTGATACATTATCATCATCATCAAGAAAAGGTATTGAAAATTTTGGTAAAAAATTAATTTCAATGACATTAAGAAAAAAATCAAAAATTAGTAATATTATACCAAATTCAAAAGATGGTACTGATTCAATGGATAATCCATTTGATTTTTATGGTTATACAAATATTCTTGAAAATAATTTTACAACAAATATGGATAAACTTCATTTTATTATTGGTCATGGAATATTACGTCCCTCATTAAGAGATGAAATTTATTGTCAAATATGTAAACAATTATCATTTAATGATAATAGAAATAGTTTAGCTAGAGGATGGATATTATTATCATTATGTGTTGGATGTTTTGCACCATCAGATAAATTTATAAAATATTTATATTGTTTTATAAGACAAAATGGTATGGTTGGTAAAATTAATTATGGACAATTTATTGAAGAAAGATTAAATAGAACATTATTTAATGGTACAAGATTACAACCACCAAGTTATGTTGAATTACAATCATGTAAAACTAAAAAAAATATTATTCTTGCTATAACATTTATGAATGGTAATGTTAAAACATTAAATGTTGATTCAGCTACAACATCAAAAGAATTATGTTTAGCATTAAAAGATAAATTAAATATTAAAGATTATTTTGGTTTTTCAATATATATAGCATTATTTGATAAAGTAACATCATTAGGTTGTGGTAATGATCATGTTATGGATGCTATTAGTCAATGTGAACAATATGCTAAAGAAACAGGTAGACAAGAAAAAAATGCTCCATGGAGATTATTTTATAGAAAAGAAATATTTTCACCATGGTTTTCATCAAAAAATGATACAATAGCATGTGAATTAATTTATCATCAAATTGTTAGAGGTATCAAACATGGTGAATATAAAACAAGTAAAGAAGATGAAATGGCATCATTAATTGCTAGGCAAATTTTTATTGATAATGATGGAACAAGTATTAATATTGATGATATTGAAAAATGTATAGAAAAATATATACCAGATTATGAAAAATCATCTTATGATAAAGATAAATATCTTCAAATGACATTACATGCATATAGAAAACATTTTATGATGAAATGTAATTCTAATATAACTGTACAAGATGTTAAATCAAGTATTGTTGAAACAGCAAAAATTGAATGGCCATTACTTTTTAGTAGATTTTATGAAGGTTATAAATTTACAGGAGCACCATTATCAAAAAATGAAGTTATTATAGCTATTAATTGGACTGGTTTTTATATTGTTGATGATAAAGAACAAATTTTACTTGAATTTAGTTTTCCTGAAATTGTTAATGTTACATTAACAAATAATCCATTAAAAAAAAATAAAGAAGGTGGTATTAATACATTAATGAATAATTGTTTTACAATACAAACAATTTCTAATACAGAATTTACATTTCAATCACCAAATTCAGATGATATTAAAGATTTAATTTTATATTTTTTAAAAGGACTTAAAGATAGATCAAAATTTATTATATCAAAATGTGATATAGATTCACCAGAATTTGTTCAATGTAAAAAAGGTGATTTATTAACAATTCTTAATGATGTTAAAGGAAAAGATTTAGAAAAAAAACAATTTGTTTATGTTGATAATGATAGTACTGGTAAAAAAGGAAATGTTCCAGTTGATATGATTTATGTTCTTCCAACATTAACTAAACCAACAATGGGATTAATTTCAGTTTTTGCTTCAGATAACTCATTTTATGATAATGATAATTCAAATAATCAAATTGCTTTAGTATCATCATCTGGTTTGGCATATGCATATGATTTTTATGATTTAACTTCTTATGCTAAAAATCATTTTAAAAATGAGATTAATTCTCATGGATATCCATTATGGAAATATTCTAGAGAAATGATTAAACATCCATTATTAAAAAAAATTGAAAATCGTCTTGAACCAGAAAAAGAAGCAATGAAATGTTATATGGCTATAATGCAATATATGGGAGATTATCCTGTTGATTATCAAACATCAATGACAAGTCTTACAAATAATATATTTAATGGTCCAATGAAATATGAAATATTACGTGATGAAATTTATTGTCAAATTATTAAACAATTAACAGGTAATTGTAATAATTTTAGTTCAGAAAGAGGATGGGAATTATTATGGTTATGTTGTGGTTTATTTCCACCATCAAATTCATTACAAAAAGAAGTTTTTGCATTTTTAAGAAGTCACTTAATGCCAATAGCAATAGATTGTTCCAATCGACTACAAAAATCATTAAAAGTTGGTAGTAGAAAATTTCCACCTCATCAGGTTGAAGTTAGTGCTGTTCAAAATAAGACAACACAAATTTATCATAAAGCATTCTTTCCTGATGGTACTTATGAAGCAATTGAAGTTGAGTCAATGTCTAAGGCAAAAGATTTTTCCCATCGAATTGCTACTAGACTTGGTTTACAATCAATTGAAGGATATTCATTATTTGTTAAAGTTGGTGAAAGAGTTCTTTCAGTTCCTGAAAATGAATTCTTTTTTGATTTTATAAATCAATTATATGAATGGATTAAAAATAATAAATATTCTTTGACAATTTCAAAATCAAAAACATCAAATGACTCACCAACTGCAGATGGTTATCAAGTATATTTTATGAGAAAATTATGGATTAATGTAAAACCAGGTGATGATATTAATGCAGATATTATATTTCATTATCATCAAGAACTTCCTAAATATCTTCGTGGTTATCATACAGTTTCAAGATCAGAAGCTATTTATATAGCATCACTTTTATTGAGATCTCAGACTCGTGCAGATTGTCATCCACCATTTAATCAATTTAATCATATTATTAATGATTGTATACCAAAAGATATGATAAAAGATATGACAATAAATGAATGGAAAAAACAAATTAAGGATGAATATAGTAAAATAGAAGGTATGTCACCAGATGAAGGAAAAATAAATTTCCTTAGAAATATATCTAAATGGCCAACTTTTGGTTCGGCATTTTTTGAAGTAAAACAGACGTCAGATTCAAATTTCCCAGAAAAATTACTTGTTGCTATTAATCAATCCGGTGTTAATCTTTATAATCAAATAACAAAAGAATACTTAATAACATATTCCTTTAGTCAAATAAGTAATTGGAATATTGGAAATACATATTTTACCTTATCAGTAGGTGGAATTATGAATGGTAACCGTGTTTTATGGGAAACAACATTAGGTTATAAAATTGATGATTTATTAACTTCATATATTAAGTGTCTTATATCTAATAATCCAGAAAATCAGACAGCAGCTATAACAAATATCACTAGATAATTTTTTATTATACATTTTTATTTTTTTTTAGATCAAAAATTATATATATGTCATTTTTATTTATCTAATTTATTTTTTATTAAAATATAATATAATTCAAAATATATGGATAATTTTTTAACCTAAATAAATTAATGATATCAATGATAGTTTAATAAATATTTATTCATTTTTTTTAAAAAAAAATTATATAATTAGTCTTGGTAAATTAATATTAAATAATACCAAAAATATTTGAATGAAAAAGTACAGTTATTGATAAAACTAGTTATACTATATACTTTGAATATTGAATTATTTTTTATCTTCCTTTTTATCTTCCTTTTTGTCTTCTTTTTTGTCTTCTTTTTTATCATCTTTTTCTTCCTCCTTTTTATCATCCTTTTTATCATCCTTCTTTTCATCCTTATTTTCATCTTTTTTGTTGGTATCTTTTTCATCACCATCATCTTTTTTGAAGAATACAAATAATCTGATATTTTCTGTTTTTTTATCTTTATCATTTGAAAATAACTTTCTTGGAGCTTCATCAGTTGTTGCAGTGAGTGAATAAATAACAAAATAATGTTTATTATCATCAGGATAAGGTTTATTACCATTATATGTTAATGTTACTGATAATGATTCACCAGCTTTAATTACAGAAACTGGAGGTGCAATTTTAAATAAATCATTACTTGTACATTTTACTTTAACAGCCTGTTTCTCTTTAGTAGTATTTTTCAATTTTAATTCAACAACATGATTTTCAGATGCATTTCCACTAGAAGCAAATGTTATAGATTTTTTTAAATTTAATTCTAATGGAAATTCTTTCATATTAATGTTAAAAATATACAATTAAAAAAATTGTAGATATAAAATAAACCAAAAATTGTATTTTATTAAAATAATAAAGATTAAAATTTTAATATAAATTGTTGATCTATAATGTGTCATTTAAATTTTTAATATTTAAATTTTTTTTATCAATATATATTATTGAAATTGTCTATTTATATGTAATAATTTTTATGTAATAATAAATATACTCATTTAAATGAATAAGATTTGTAATGAAAAAAAATAAGGGAATAAATATTAATGAACAACTAACATAAAATTTTTTTTTTTTCTGAATATAACTAATTTAAAAACTTTTAAATTAAAAAGTTAATTAACTTTCTAATAAATAAAAAAAAAAGTTTAACATCTTAAATAGCTTAATAAATATTAATATTTATACTTAATAGTTTATAAATATCTAATATTAAGTTTTATAAAAATGAAGAGTTTATTTAATAGTTTTTAAAGAAAAGTACAAATAAGTTATTTATAAGATATATAATTTGTCATAATAAATTATATTATAAATATATTTTGATATTGATATAAATATTTTTTTCTTATTCTATAAAATTTGAATAATACTTTATAAATTAATAAATTAAATTAAATTGCCCAAGAAATATATTTTATTAAAACAACTTTTTAACATATATTGAGTGAAAATTATGACTCATACTTAACAAATGAAGCAATCATTTTTTTTATAACTTGACAAATAAGATTATTTTAATAAAACATTTTTTATCCTTTTTTAAAACTGATACTTGGTGTTTTTAGACAAAATATTAACAATTGGTAAAATTTTGAAACATGAATTTTAATATCATTTGAATACATTAATTTTCAACATTTAAAACAACTTTATTTTTTAGTTCAATGCACTATTTCAAAAACATAAAAAATATTTGAATAAGTATATTGATATTTTAAAAAGTTTCCAATTTTAATACATATAAATATCCAGGAAACAATTTATCAATAATAAAATGACCATTAATAATTGTTCCATATATAAACAATTTTGAATTTTTATAATAATCTATTAACAATTTTAAAAATGATATTTTTTATAATAAGTTAATGCAAATAACATATTTAAACAAATAAGAAAAGTATTATTTTATCTAAATCATTTTAATGTGTATATAGTGAAAAAAAAATCATTGTTCAAAAAAGTTTATTAAGCATTTCTTCATAATATTTAATATTTTTTAGCAAAAAAAATATTTTTCAAAATTAAAATGACAGTAAACAAAAAAGTCATTTCACATAAAATATAATTATATCAAATAAAAAACTAAAACAAATAATTTATTTGACAATTGATCAAAAATTAATACTTGTATAAAATTTTTTTTATATAAATATATTTTTTTTTATTGTTATAAGTTTATATTTCTAATTTAATAAATTATTTAATGTGGTAGAGAAAGAAGTTATTGAAGAGTTTATAAACCTTATACTTGCGTATGTTAAAATTATCTAAGCTATTATTATAATTCTAAATAGCTAATATGTGATAGAAAGCTGTTAGTGTTTGATATAAAATTGTCTTTATAAACGTTTTAAAATGCTATTTTTATATGAATTAAAAGTTGATTGCTTTATCAAAAAAAAAAAAACAAGACAATATAAAATCATTGTATAAATTTAAAGAAACACTTCATTTGTCATTGTTTTATTTATTTAAATATTTCACTCTTTTTTATCATAAACATTACTATAATTTAATATATTATACAAAAAAATGTATAGTGATTACGAGAAACGAAGACAAATATCAGTTCATGGTGTTGCTGAGGTAGAAAATGTTGGTAATATTAAAAATGCTTTCAATAGACATCTTCATTTTTCTCTTATAAAAGTAAGTTATATATATTTTTTTAATAAAAAAAAAATATTTTAAAATCAATTTTTAGGACAGAAATGTTGCTACTAAAAGAGACTATTATAGTGCACTTGCTTTAACTGTTAGAGATCACCTTGTTTCAAGATGGATACGTACACAACAATATTATTATGAAAAAGATCCAAAAAGAGTTTATTATTTATCATTAGAATTTTATATGGGAAGAACACTTTCTAATACTATGATAAATCTTGGTGTTAAAACAGCATGTGATGAAGCACTTTACCAATTAGGATTAGATATTGAAGAATTAGAAGATATTGAAGAAGATGCTGGTTTAGGAAATGGTGGTTTAGGAAGATTAGCTGCATGTTTTCTTGATTCTATGGCAACTTTAGGTATTCCAGCATGTGGATATGGATTAAGATATGAATATGGTATATTTAAACAAGTAATTCAAGATGGATGGCAAGTAGAAGAACCTGATGATTGGCTTAGATATGAAAATTTATGGGAAAAAGCTAGACCAGAATATATGATTCCTGTTAATTTTTATGGAAGAGTTGTTAAAAATTCACGAGGAAAATCTGATTGGGTTGATACTCATATTGTTTTTGCTTTACCATATGATACACCAGTACCAGGATATTCTAATAATGTTGTTAATACTCTACGTCTCTGGTCGGCAAAAGCTGAAAATCATTTTCATTTAAAATTTTTTAATGATGGAGATTATCTTCAAGCTGTACTAGATAGAAATGTTTCTGAAAATATTACTCGTGTTCTATATCCAACAGATAGTAAATCATGTGGAAAAGAATTACGCCTCAAACAACAATATTTTCTAGTAGCAGCGTCATTACAGGACATCATTCGTCGTTATAAAAATTCTAAGTATGGTGTACGTAATGAAGTTCGTGTTGATTTTAGTCATTTTGCTGATAAAGTTGCTATTCAACTTAATGATACTCATCCAGCAATTGGTATACCAGAATTAATAAGAATTCTTGTTGATATTGAAAATCTTGGAATGAAAGAAGCTTGGAATATTTGTGTAAAAACTTATGCATACACAAATCATACACTTCTTCCTGAAGCTCTTGAACGTTGGGATGTTAGTTTACTTGAATATTTACTTCCAAGACATTTAGAAATTATTTATGAAATTAATCAAAAATTTATGGATGAAGTTGCACAAAAATATCCAGGTGATTTTGATCGTATGAGACGAATGTCAATTGTTGAAGAACCTGATGGAACACATCCAAAAAGAATAAATATGGCTCATCTTTGTATTGTTGCTTCACATACTATTAATGGTGTTGCAGCATTACATTCTGAATTATTAAAGAGTCAAACATTTAGAGATTTCTATGACTTTTTCCCTGAAAAATTTCAAAATAAAACAAATGGAATAACACCAAGAAGATGGCTTCTTTTATCAAATCCAGGATTAGCTGAATTAATAACTGAAAAAATTGGAGATGGTTGGATTAAAAATTTAGATGAATTACAAAAACTTAAAATATATATTAATGATGTTAGTTTCTTAAATTCAATTATGAATATTAAATATGATAACAAACAACGTGTCGTTGAATGGTTAAAAAGAGAATATAATATAACTATTGATCCTTCATCTATGTTTGATGTTCATGTTAAAAGAATTCATGAATATAAAAGACAATTACTAAATATTCTTCATGTAATCACTCTTTACAATCGTATTAAAGCAAATCCAAATAGAAAAATTACAAAACGTACGATTATGTTTGGTGGTAAAGCAGCACCAGGATATCATATGGCTAAACAAATTATAAAATTAATTAATTCTGTTGGAAATATTGTTAACAATGATCCAATTATAGATGATAAATTAAAAGTTGTCTTCCTTGAAAATTATCGTGTTTCTATGGCAGAGAAAATTATACCAGCTGCTGATTTATCTGAACAAATTTCTACTGCTGGTACTGAAGCTTCTGGAACTGGAAATATGAAATTTATGCTTAATGGAGCTTTAACTATTGGTACATTAGATGGTGCTAATGTAGAGATGGCGGAAGAGATGAATAATGAAAATATATTTATTTTTGGAATGACTGTTAAAGAAGTTGAAGAACTTCAATGTAAAGGATATAACCCATTGGATTATATTAATAAAATTCCAGAATTAAAACAAATTATTTATCAAATTGAAAGTGGATTCTTTACTCCAGATGAACCAAATTTGTTAAAAGATATTTCTGATAGTCTTAAGTATAATGATCGATTTTTAGTTTGTGCAGATTATGAAAGTTACATAAATTGTCAGGATAAAGTTAGTGAAGCATACAAAGAAACAGATAGATGGGCACAAATGGCACTCTACAATATTGCTTCTTCAGGAAAATTTTCAACTGATAGAACAATTTCTGAATATGCAAAAGATATTTGGGGAATAAAAGAAGGAATATCAGATTTACCTCGTCCATATGAACCAAAACTTGTTTCATAAATTAAAAATTTACTATTCTTCAATTCTTTAGTTTATAAATGATAGTAGTAAAGTTATTGGTACTTTTCTATTTTATTAGAAACTTTATAAAAATTGATGAAAACTAATTAAATAATGTCTTACGGAAATAAAATATGTCTTTTTTAAATTTGTCATAACATAACTATCAAAATAAATATTTTAATTTTCTAATTTTATTATAAAGTTTAAAAATATTTTTATGTCAAAAGTTATATGATATGATTTTTTACAATGTTGTTTGTACTTTTATTTAATCGTGAGAGTTTTTTTCCATTTATAATAAAGAAAGTGATCACAAATTAAGAATATATAAAGAGAAAAATCAGACTGAAATTTCATAATTTTTTTACTTCTGGAAAATTGATTACTTTAAATAATTATTTTTAAAGTATATTTTTTTAAAGATTTTTTGTATTACCTAAAATATTGTATTGATTTTAAAAAAGAAAACCAAAGATGTAAATTTAAGATAACTTAATTATTTTTTATTATATTATAATATTCTTATATAAGTAAAGTTCTAATTAAAATAATTAATATTTTACTCAAGTTATGTATCTGAAATAAATTACTAAAAGTATTAATAGGACAAATTTTAAAATAAATTATTAAAAACATCTTTGATCAATTAATTTTTTTAAATTTAACAATAAAAAAAATTAGAAATATTGTTTAAAAATTTAAAAGCAATTTAAGATATTTATTTTTAAACAATTATGGTAATTTTAAATAAGTAACTTAAAGACAAATTACCAAAAAAATAATTACTTTTGTAAAAATTTAAAATAAAAATTTATAACAAATAATAACAAGGCATTTGATAAAGTATTTGATAAGATAAAAAAAAAACTTATTGCTAGAAGATTTTTTCATTATATTTTATTAAAAAAAAACTTTTTTTTTAAATTAAATTAATTCATTAAGTCTTCTTATAAGTTAACAAGATGGTAATAACTTCTTTATGTTTCATGATGTTTTTTCTATATAATTTGAAAAAGTGTTTAATAGAAGAATAAGAAACACCGAGGTACTTCAAAAAAATTTTTTCTGTAAGCAGAAGAACAAGGAAAAAAATATTTATTTTAAAAATTATTATAGGATATGAAAACTTACTATTTATCAGAGATAAATGTTAAAATAATAAAGAAGGATGAAATGAAGAAAAGAGTTCTTAACGAAATGAAAGTGGTAAATTAATTTATGTAAATTTTAAATGCAATTTTTACTTAAAGATTAACAATAAGGTTTTTTTTAATGCTTGTAGAAAATTATTTTCTTATTAATATATTTTAAAATTATAAACTTTTCAAGTGGTATTTTTTTTTTCATTAGAAATTACATTTAATTGAGAAAAAAAAAGATAAAATTATAGTGGAATATTTATAAAAATTGAATAATAGGACAAAAGTAAAAATCAATTTTTTTTAAATTTAATATTTATAAATGTACCAAATAAAACATACAAAACTTTGAGCCAATACTAACACTATTTGAAGACAAAATTTCCTAGTATTATTAATATATAACAATACATGCACAGATAAGTGTAATTAAAAAAAGTATTTTTATATATTTTATATTATTAAATTTAATATTATTATATAATGAATAAAAATTCACCTATTATTCTATTATTACTTTTTGTAATTTTTATAATCATTCAATATATAATATTTTGCAATAATTATACATATATTAAATTAAAGAATAACATTCAACATGTAAAACTTTTATCATCAGATAACAATATAATTAATATACCAAAAGTAGACAACAATTGTAATAGTTTTAGTTTTACAATAAAATTAGAAAAAAATATTAATGATTTGTTGCTTAAAAATTTATCAGAAGAAATTTTATATTTACAAGAAAATATGTATACTTTAAATAATAATAATTGTTTTGAAATTTTTATTGGTAATAAATATAATAATATATTAAATAATAATATTATTTTCATATATAAGATGGATAATATTTTTGATGAACATATTGAAATGATAATTATAAAAAAATTTGGAAAAATAATAGGTAAATCTTTATTTTTAAAAAAAAATATTTTAGAAATTAATCAAAAAGAAAGAAATAAGAAATTAGAAGAACTTGAAATTAAAAATTTAATAAAAATATATAATAATTTTTGTTATATTTTAAAAGTAACAGAAAATTTTGAAGAATTAGTGGTATTATTAATAGCTTTAAAATGTGTACCATTAATAAATGAAGAATGGTTAAATTTATTACCATTAATTGATAATGATCATAAATGGAATAAAGCTTTAATTTCTCTTAAAAGTATACATTTTTATAATAAAAAATATTTATTTAATATTGATGTACCAATATCTGATATTGATGAAATGAAAGAGTATGGAAAAAGATTAATTGTATGGAATTTTATTATGGTATCTTCTATAGCATTTAATATTGTTTATTATTTGGAAGTATTATATACAGGAATAAATATTAAAAAAACAATTGAAGCAATACCATTATATAAAGAAGATGAAAATTTATTTAAACATGAACGTTTAAAAAAAGAATTAATAACTGATAAATATACAGTTATAACTTTAGCATATCAAAGAGATCGTGAAGTTAATTTATCATTAATACAATATGATAATATTTCATATGTTGATAAAGTAATAATTGTATGGAATGATCAAAATACAACAAATATTCCTAAAAAAGAAAAATGGAATAAAAGCAATGTTCCTGTTTTTTTTATAAAAACAAAAAAAAATTCAATGAATAATAGATATTTACCATATGATATTATCAAAACAGAATGTATATTTTTTTTAGATGATGATATTAGAATAACAAAAAAACTTTTAAACAAAAGTTTTGATCTATGGAAGATGAATAAAAATATAATTATTGGATATTATCCTAGATTAACAGGAAAAGGAACAAATATTACATATTTTCTTGAAAAAAAAGAATCATATGATTTAATATTACTAGGATTATCACTTGTTCATAAAGTTTGTTTAAATTTTTTAAAAAATTAATGTTTAATTTTTTAGAATTATATATATAATTATTCATATAAAATGTCTAAAAAAATAAGAGATATTGTTGATGAAACAATGAATTGTGATGATATTGCATTTAATTTTATGGTTAGTATTTTTTCAAATAAACCAAATATATTATTTACTAAAGGAATAGATTTAAGTAGATGTCGAAAATGTTATCATAAAGGATTATTTTTTAGAAAAGATCATTTAAGTACACGGACAAATTGTTTAAATATATTTTCTAATTTATATGGAATAAATCCTATGATTGAAAATCAGTATTTTGTTAGTGTATATTAATTTATATCTTGACAGTATATATATATTATTAACTCATTTTTTTTTAATTAAAATTATAATAAAATAAATTATTTTACTTGGTACATGTACTTTTTTAATAATTTTAAATAAATCATTGATAAGAATTTTTTTTATAATATCATGAATATTTTTTATTTTGAAAATTAAATTAAAATTATTAACTATTTATTTGCCAATTTGAAAGAAAAGTGTAATTAAAAAAAATAGTTAAAATAAAATATGAAAAGTAAATAAAACATTATTTGATTCATTAAACAATTATTTTACTAAAATTAATTAATATTTGACAATACTAATAGTATAAATGTGATAATTTTGATTAAAATAGTTAAAAAAAATAATTCAATGTTGGATAGGTTATTTTCTACTTTAACCTTTTTTTATGTTTTTTTATTCTTCATTCATAATGTAAGTTTATTATTATCCTAAAAATAAAAATAAATTAAAATAAATTTTTTTTATTATATTATAATTAATATTAGATTATTGATATCTTAAAAATAATCAATAATAATTTAATCTTTAATTTTATATATTTTAACTTTACCAATATTTTATTATATTTTAGTGTATATCTGAGAAATCTGATATAAGAGATAATTTATTAAAAAATGAACAGACAAAAGATAGATTTAAACGTGCAATAAAAAATATGGATGATGTAAAATTAAGTTTACCAATAAATTATTATATTAATCCTGGAACTAATAGCAGAGTTATAAAAAGAGTACTTCAATATATTAAAAAAGAAACATGCATCACTTTTAAAGAAAAACGTGATATTTTTGTATCAGAAGGATTTTTATTTATATTAGATACTGAAAGTAGAGTATCTGTTGGTCCAACAGTTAAAAATATGAGTCAACCAATAATGTTTAATTCAAAGTGTAGTCGAACATTTGGATGTATATTAAATCTTGTTGGTCATGCTTTAGGTCTTATTTACACACATAATCGTCCTGATAGAGGTGATTATATCAATATTAATCGTAAAAATTTTGAATTTTTTGAATATGAAATATTTCATAAAAATCCTCAAACAAATGTCTTAACATATAATACTTCATATGGTTATGGATCATTGATGCATGAAGGTAGAAAATTTATGACTATTGGTAGTAAAGTAATTTCTTCATCTAAAACTTTACATCCTTATAATTATATGATTGGACAAAGATACTATTTAAGTTTTAATGATGTTAAACTATTAAATTATTATTATTGTGATAAAAAGTGTTCAAGTAAGAAAAAATTAAATTGTTATAATAATGGTTATGCTAATCCTAATGATTGTAAAAAATGTAAATGTCCAAATGGTTATACAAAAAGTAAAGTATGTAAAAAAGTATACTCAAATAGTAAAAAATGTGGAAGATCAGGATTATATGCTACTAAAAAATTACATTATGTTAAAGCTGCAAAAAAAATATCTTGTACATATCATATAACTTCTAAAGTTGGTACAAAAATAAAAATATATGTTAAACATAGTAATACAAAAGAAAAAAATCCATGTTTTGAAAAAATGGGATTAGAAATAAAATATCGCAAAGATAAAGGTGCAGTAGGGTTATGTCTTTGTGGTAATTATACAAAATTTGATTTTGTATCAGAAAATCGTTATGTTATGATTAATTATAATGGAAAATCAAATTCAAATAGTTTTAAAATTGCTTTCAAACAGGTGGAAAATTAAATAAAAAAAAACATGTTATTTTTTATATAAAATTTATAAATATTCTTGTAAATTTCAAAGAATTTTATATAATTTTATGAATATTGAATTTAAAATAATGGATATTTTATAATTTACCTATATTGTAAGTTTAAATATAAAGATTAAAGTTCTAGTTTTTTTGATTGTAACAGTTAATTAAACTTAATATCACATTATATTTTCATATATATGGTGTAAATTTGTATGCTAAATTTTTTTATAATAGAAATTAATATGATGAATAATTTATTTAAATACTATTTTTAATGGTAAATAATTCAAATTAATTTTTTTAAAGTATTTTTTTTTTTATTTGTTTTATGAAATTTTATACAGTTAACTTTAATTTATTTGTTCATATATTTAATTTGTTAGTTTTTTTTTTTAAATTTAAAGTAATTAATTATTAATATAAAATATTTTATTAAGAAAAATTATTTTCATTACATTTAATGATTTAAAATTTATCTAAAACAGATAGATCAAATATATTTAACCATTTTGCTACTAAAATAATTTCTCTTTCACGAATACTATATTCTTTAAGTGTTGAAAGTAATTTTGTCATTTCTGTTATACGATAGGCATAATTTGTAATTTTTTTATTATAATAATAATAATTATGTAATTCATCATTGGTTACTTTAAGTATTTTATCAAAAATAGGACGTGATTCAATAAATAATTTTTCATTATTCACATTAGAAAAAACCATTTGAATTATTAAATAGGCTATTTCTATATTTTCTAATTTAAGTAATTTCATTGGTTGAAAAACATGAATATCAAGAAATTGTGTAAATGGTTTTGTCATATCATCAAATTTTTTAGCTATTACATCAGTCATTTTTAAATCAATTATATTAAAATTATCTATTGGATGAGCAATATTTTCATCAACAATAAGCATTGTTTCATTATTAACTGAAAATATTAATACTGAATAATATACTCTAAAAAGTATATATCCCATTGGATAAAAATTACGATAAATTTCAAATTTTTCATCATTAGGTAATGAGGCAAAATCAGGAATATGCATTAACATTTCAGCAGAATATATTATAAATTTTTCCCAAAAACGTAAATATTTTTTAAATTCTACCTTTGTATGTATTGATATTTCTTCTCTTGATCCAATATTTAATTTATTTTTCATATATTCTATTCCTTGTATAACTTTTTGAAGACATGTTAATTGAAAACCTTCAATATGTGTACAACCATACATCTTATTTTCAAAAATTTTTTTTATTAAATTTTTAGTTTCTTGTATATCAAATATTAGTTGATTTTTTACTATTTGATATCTTTCTGTTATTGGTTTTGAAGAAGGTAAATGTTCATTATTAGAAGTTGAAGGTTCTATATTTGTATTTTGTGGTGTATTACTTGATGATATTTTATTTAAAATTATCTCTTGACTATTTTTATTATTATTTTTTCTAATTATCATTCCAACTGCTTTACATTTTTCATAACGACAATATTTACAAAATAATTTATCTTCTAAATAAAAAAATATTATATTATTTGTTATATATTATTAATCATACTTGGTTTAATTTGACATTGTTTATTTCCTCTTCTACATCTATAAATATAATTTCCTAGTGCACTTCTACGAAAAAAAGCTTTAATATAAATAAAAAGTTAATATTATTTTTATATATATATGTTTATAATTTACCAGAACATGATCTATAAAATTAAAATATAAAAAAATATAAAAAAAAATATTAATATTATCTAAAATTGATAATAATAAACTTACCTACAAGAATTAACAGAACAATGTGCACTATTTGTTACAGCAGTACAAACTAAACATTCCTCAATATTATTTACCTTATTAGTTATCATTGTTAATATATAATATAGATATTTATATTACTATGATCAATAAAAAAAAATTATAAACCTTGTGATTATATTTGCTTATACAAAATAAACAATGTTATATATTGTTAAGCATTTTACAATTTTATGTATACTTTTCTGTAGTAAAATATATGTTAAGATAATATACATCAATAATGCAGAGTATTAAATATTTTATAATTACTTTACAGTTTCTATTATTTCTAATAAATATCATCAATTTTAATTTTATCATAATTGCTTTTTTAATTAAAACATGTTAATGATAATTTTATTGATATTGAAAAGTTATCTTTTACTTTTACTTTTTTTATTTAAATTTTAAGTTATATTTAATATATCAAATAAACAAAAAACAAATCTTAATCATTTTAATTTTTAAAAACATGTTGATAAATTTATATAAATAAAAATTTAAAACAATAAATGAAATAATAATTTTTTTAAACAAAATTACGAATGATTATATTAAAAGAATTTTATAATAAATTACTTACATATGTTTTTGACAAATCAAATTTAATAATTACATTCTAAATTAATATAAAATTTTTTTCAAAAATTATCTTATAATAAAAAAAATAGCTTAAAAAATAAAAAAACAATTTTTTTAATCATTATTGTAGAATAAAATTATAACAATTGTATTAAATTATTTAAAAACCAATTAATAAGTAATTTTTAATAGAAAAATTTTAAAAAAAATTAAAAAGTTTTAGTTTTTTATAAAAATGATTTAATATGGTTAAATTTTTGGTATATCATTATTTTTAAAAATATAAAAGAAATTTAATTATTTAAATTAATATAATGTAATTAAATATTTATCAACACCACAAACACGTGTATAGTTTTAATAAGATTTTTTGTGTAAAGCTTATTATTAATTAAATATAATATTTTTTAAAGAAATGATAAAATAAATATGTATTTATAGAAAAAATTTAATAAGTTACAGTAGAAGATTATAAATGATATAATTATTCTAGATCTATATTAAGATTGTTGATTTTTAATTTTGTAAAATTGTTTATTATTTTTTAAATCTTTGTATTTTTAAAGTTCCTTCTTAGTATTATCAAACTATATAATTATATTGATTATTAAAAAAAAATTTAATTAATATAATTATATTAAAATTTTTTTTTTAAATTTTTTATAAACAGTTGTGTTTACATTTCAAATATTAATTTTGTAATGATAAGAATCTTTTAATGATGCCAAAAAATATATGTACTATAAAAATTACAATTTTGAAATTATTTATGTTCAACTTTTTTTTTTTGACAAAAAAATAAGGTTATATATAATTGTTATTAAAGAATAATTATATAAAATAAAATTTTTAAACATATTTTTTAGTTTAAAAGTTTCAATCTATGATTTAACTACTAAAAAAGTACAATGTACAAAACATTAACAACACATTTATTTATATACTATATTTATTATCATAATTAAGATACTTTAATAAAAAGGTTTTAAACAATAATTTAGTTAGTTTTTTAATATAAAAAAAAGTAATTACTTTATAATATCTTGTACTAGGTGCAATTTTTTTTTTAAATTTATTAAAAAAACTTAATATTTTTTATAAATAAAATAATACAGTTGTTATTTAAATTATGGTAATTTTTGGGTATTTAATAAAAATTTCCCCAAATAATAAAAAAACTAATAAAAATATTTGAATGAAATTAATTTGTTATTTCAATTTAAAAACTAATATTTTACCAGAATATTTTAATTTTCAACAGTACTTGAAACATGAAATTAATCAAAACATTTAAAAATACATCATAAAAATATTAAATTTTTGTTTACAAAAACATTTTATACAAAATACCCTTAAAATGACATAAAAAAATTTTTTTTAATTTATTTTCTTCAAATTAATTTTTTAAAAATTTTTTAACATCATAAAATATTTATTTTTCCAGTTTCTTTTAAATGAATTGAAACAATGATGCGATTTTTGGTGTTAAGAAAAAATAAACTTAATTATATAATATTTGATATAATTAATAGGAAAAAATTGCTATATTAATTTTTTTAAGTTAAAAAAAAATTTACTATTAATATTTTTAAAATACAATTTTTACACCTTTCTTCTAATGATAAATGAAATTTTTAAACATAAATATCTTTTTAGTTTTATAAGAAATATCTCTATAAATACATACCTCCTTTTAAACAAGCATTTATTATATTATATTTAATATAAAATAATTTTTTTAAAAATCTAAATAACATTTTTAAATATAATGATAATTATTTCTTATTGTTTATTATATATAGTTTTACTATATTTTACATTATTATCTTTTGTAAAGGTATTTTTATTTTAATATTTTATTATTACTATTAATTTTTTAAGATATCATTAACAAATGACATTGATGAAATGTTTGCTAGGCAAAAAATTTTACAATCAATCCTTGACCATTTTCAATTAAAGAAACCTTTACCAATTGATGTATCATCAAGTGTGAGGAAAAAATATGAAAATCATATTGATAAAATTAATGAACATGATGAAAATAAAAAATTTGTTACCTTTTTTGATATACCTTCAAATAAAATTATGTTTCCAATAATATTTTTTAAAATACCAAAAATTTTAAGATCATATATTTTTAAAGAAGGATCTATAAAATTAGATTATTACTCATATACAGATCATGATGAAGAATTTTTTGGTAATATTTATGTAACAACAAAAGATAATGAAATAATGGAATGTATTGGAAATGTAACATTTGAAAAAAATTTACCATTAAATGGTACTATTAATATACCGTTAAATATTAATTTATTATCAAAAATAATTGATTTAAATGAAGAAAATATTGAAATTTTTATTAAAATTCATAAACAAAATGTAACTTTTCCATATTTATTAAATTTTGCCTCCCTCAAATTTCATTCAATTGATACAAAAGAACGCAGTAAAAGAAATGTAGAAAATATATGTCAATCAAAATCTTCAGAAAATTCATGTTGTTTACGGTTATTAAAAATAAATTTTGATGAAATTGGTTGGAACTTTATTTTAAGTCCAAAAGAAATTAATACAAATTATTGTTATGGAAAATGCTATAGTTACAAATCAGATTCATTGGTTGGAGATGCCATTTACAGATTATACTCAATAAGTAAAAAAGAACATAAAAGATGCTGTTATCCTACACAATTTAGAGAATTAAATATTACAATATTTAAAGAAGGATCATTCATTGAAACTAAAATAATAAATGACATACTGATTAAAAAATGCAGCTGCTATTAATTTTTTAAAAATAAAAAATGTAAAAATCTAATCTTAAAAAATTTTTTTAAGAAGATAACACCAAATTTATTTAATACTAAAATATTATATCTACAATTTCAATCATAACTTTTATTTTATTTAAATTGTAATATATATATATATATATATTATACGATAAATATTGTAAAAAATATTTTCTAATAATAAAATATTTTTTCAATAAAAAAAAGTATAAACAAATATTATATATTTATCATTACTTATAAATTTTTTTTTATGTTTAAATATTAATTATTAAACAAAATTTTTTTTAAATAAAAACAATTACTTCTGATATATTAAATGTTCAATAAGCAATTAAATAAATAAATATTTTAAAATTTAATAAATCAAATTAGAAAAAATCATATGGTATATTTATTTTTATAGTTTACAAACTTTAAAATGAAAAATTGAATGATATATATAATTTAAAAAAAAAAAGGATAAATGAAAGAATTATTGTATCAAAACACTTTGTCCCATTGGTTTCAAATTTTTACTAATTTTAAATGTGCATCCAGTATTTGTTTTTATATCTTCAACTGTTAGGTCATCTCTTATTTCAATTAATGTTAAACCATCTTTTTTACAAACATCAAATACAGCCATATTTGTAATGAGACGAGAGACACAATTTTTTCCTGTTAATGGTAAATTACATTCATCTAAAATTTTTGGATTTCCATCTTTATCAACATGTTCCATTGTTACAATAACACATGCACCTGGAGCAGATACAAGATCCATTGCTCCACCCATACCTTTAACCATTTTTCCTGGTACCATCCAATTTGCTAGATCACCATATTTTGAAACTTGCATTCCTCCAAGTAATGTTAATTGAATATGAGATCCTCTTATCATTGCAAAAGCCTCATCAGATGAAACAATAGCTGCACCGGGTAATAATGTTATAGGTTCTTTGCCAGCATTAATAAGATCAGGATCTTCTTTTCCACGTTCTGGATATGGTCCAGCTCCAATAACACCGTTTTCTGTTTGTAAATGAACAGTAATTCCTGATGGAATATAATTTGGACATAATGTTGGAATACCAATACCAAGATTAGCATACATTCCATTTTTAAATTCTAAAGCTGCTCTAGAAGCAATAATTCTACGAGTTTTTTCACTATCACTTTCTACAATTTTTTTATTTTTTGCATCATTAGGTGATTCTTTAAACATTGGTCTTTCAATTGGTTTAATATAATCTTTTCCTTGAATAACTCTATTAACGTAAATTGATGGAACATGAATTTGATTTGGATCTAATTCTCCAATTTCAACAATTTCTTCAACTTCAACAATTGTACATTTAGATGCTTTACACATAGAAGTATTAAAATTACCAGCAGTATGCCTAAAAATAATATTTCCTAATTTATCAGCTTTCCAAGCTTTAATTAATGAAAAATCTCCTGTTATAGCTTCTTCCATAACATAATTAATACCATTAAATGTTCTTGTTTCTTTTGGTTTACTACCTTTAATCATTTTATTTCTTTCATTATGACAATATTTTACAGGTGCACCACCTTCTTGAACAAGTGTACCAAAACCTGTTGGTGTATAAAATGCCGGAATTCCTGCCCCACCAGCTCTAATTTTTTCAGCTAATGTACCTTGTGGTGTAAATTCAAGTTCAATTTCACCATTCATATATTGATTCATAAATAATTTATTTTCACCAACATAAGATGATATCATTTTACTAATTTGTTTAGTCTCCAGTAATCTTCCTAATCCATGTTTTTCTGTACCAGCAGTATTTGAAACACACGTCAAATTTTTAGTACCCTTTTTAACAAGTGCAGAAATTAAATTTTCAGGAATACCACATAATCCAAAACCACCAACAAGTAATTTTGATCCATCTTTTATATCATGAATTGCATCATTGGCATTATCATAAAATTGAGCGTTTAATCTTCTTCCTATAGAAAAATTTCTTATTTGCCCATTAAACAAAACAGAAAGAGAAAACAATTTTTTTTTATAATAAAACATGCTTTTTTTAAATCTAATTAATAATATTTAACTAAAAATAAAAATTTTTATTTAATAAATTTTAATAAAAGAAAAAAAAAAACTATTTTAATTTTATTAGATTTATAATATATAAAATTAGAAAAATATAAATAAGATTTTTTTTTAAAAGTACTTTTATAATATTTACTATAATTAAAAAAATTTTATATTACTAAATATTGCACTAATAAAAAAAAAAAAAAAAACATTTTTGCCATAATCAAATTTGAAACTAGTTTAATATAAGTGCTGTTTAAGTTTTAGTAATCGTCGTAAGACAAAAAACATTTTAACAAAACTAAACCTGTTTATTTATATTACTCTTTATAATATATACAATTCTACTTTATATAAATAATGAAACAAAATTTAAAATTCTGGTAAAAATTTAATAAAAACGTGATCAAATAACTCACACCTATTGATTACTAAACAAATTTTAAAAACTTAATTTTTATAATTAATGATAAAAATGATAAATGATATCATTTAAATATGTATAAGGAATAAAAATTAATAGTATAATGATAAGTGATAATTTTTTAAAAAATATTTATATCTTTTGGAAAAAATAAAAAAATTAAGATAATCTTATGGATAAAACTTTAAAAACACTATAAATAATATCATACAATGACTGTGTATTTTTTTAATACCTTTATCTCTTCTTTTTAAAGAGTATATCAATTTGAATTAAAGTAAATGTTAGTCCATAAAACCCTTGAGAATTTTACATAAAAAATAATGTAATTCTAGGAAATTTTGTTACTACTTGCGATTTGATTATATATTTGTTTTTAATTAAAAAAATATATATATTTTTTTTTGGGATATATTTATAAAAAGTCTTAGGGGAAAAAAAAATTTTGTATTTTAAAAAAATAAATTTTAAAAATAATATTTATAAATAGGTAAAATTGAATAACTAATAATTTATTATTAATATAATTGTACAATACTTATAAAAATTGAGTAATATTTTCTCTGTCATATCAATATAAATGATCATTAATTAATTTTTATTATTGATGAATAAGAAATTTTTTTGTAAAATTTATACCAAGAAATTGTTAAATTTATTATTCTTGTATTTAATATTATTATATTAAAAAAAATTTATTTGTCAAATTTGGAAGTATTTTAAAAGCAATAAATTCTTTTTGTATATCAATTGACAAAATTATTAATGTTCTTGACAGTAAATAAATATTAAAATAAAAATTATCATTTAATATATTACAAGACTATTAAACCAAAAATAGTTAAAGTATTATTTTATGATCTTAATTTTGTATGTTTAATACTTAGTATTACAATGCTGATAAGATTCAATTTGTATGTATTATTATGATATCAAAGAACTATAATACATTAGTTTATAAAGTATAGTAATAATTAATTGATATTTTAACAATTTCTTAGAAATTAATAAATGTAAAAGATAAATTTTGTTGCACTTCAACTAGTTAAGAAAATTTTATTTCTAATAAATCAAATAAAAAGAAGAAGATAAAACAAATTTTTGTAACATAAATAATTATTTATAAAAAAAATTATTGCCAATAGAATTATTTAAAAATATCATAACTTTTTATTCAATATCAAATGTTAAGTAATAATATATATAACAATAAGAAATATATTTTTCATAATTATTACACTTCAATAATTTTATTTATTTTTATTCTACATAAGATGATATACGAATATTACTATGTCTAAAAAAAAGAAAACAATTTTAATGAATCTTCAATAAACTAACCTATAATTTTGTTGTGCTGGAATAACATGTGAAGATTGCATACTACTTCTAAAATTAATCATTTTTAAAAATTTTCTTCTGCATGCATTAATCATTGTTAAACTAATCAATCCACTTATAAAAGGTACCCATTCAATTGAAAAAAATAAAAGTGTTCCTAATCCTTTAATATTAAATTGAAAATAATCAGATGCTTCAAAAATTAATATTGGTGTAAAAGATAAAAACATTGGAACTAAAGCATGACAAAACATTACTAAATTTAATTGATTTTGTAATGATATAGATTTAGGAGACATTGAATTTTTTTGTGATTTTAATTCTTTTCTTATTTTATAATATGAGTAATAAATTATAATAACAGCTATAAAGCTAACTAAGAAAAGATATACATTATAAATTAAACCATATATTAAAAATATATTTAAAATAATTACTTCTCTACCATATTCTATAAGTTCATATTTATATGACTCTTCAATTAATTTTATTATATGTTTATAACTTGGATCATCTGATGGTATTATACAGAAACTTAAAACTATCAATGATATAGCATGCCATATAATTAATGAAAGTATAACTAAAGTTAATTCTACATTTTTTATTTTATAATTACTTAAAAAATATATATTAAAAAAAAATATTCTACAAAAAGAATACTTACCGTATTATAATTAAATATCTATAAAAAAAAGTAATACAAATATTACAAAAACTTAATTGAAAAAGTGTCATATGAAAAAAAATACAAGCATAATTCCATACTTTATTTGGTATTAAAAATGATATACCTTCAGTAAAAATTATTATATAACCATTATAAGTTTCCATTGACATCATTACAATTGAATTTGATAATGCTAATAAAAGATCAGTAATTGTTACTAAATAAAGTATTCTTTTATAATTATTTATTTCATGTTTTTCCATTTTATATAAAATAAATAAAAGTAATGAGTTAACTGCACCTCCCAAAATAGTTCCAATAAGATCATTTATTGATAATAATCTTCTTATAGTCATTAAATAATTGTGTCCCATAAATAAAGTATTCATTATACTTTTTCTTATAATATTTTAATTATATAATAAATTTGATTTTTTTTATTTTATTAGTTTATAAATTTTTTTAACAAAAAAAACATTATTTTTTACTTTTTTTATACGCCTTTTTTATACTTCATAAATATTATTTTTTTTTTTGCTCATCATATTTTTTTTTATTATTAATACACATATCTATGAAAAATTTTTATATTTTTTAAGAATAAGAAAAAAAAAATTTATGAATTATTACAAAAGAATTATATATATAGAAAATAATTATTTGAAAAAAAAAATCTTTTTTAACCATGTAAATATGTTTTTAATATATTTTAAAATGTCTAAAACATATATTAAATGTATTAAGAAAAATGTTTTCATTTATTTTAATATTTTTATACTAACAAACATGTATAAAAGTAAGAATTATCTCAGAAGACAAATCTGTTTACAAGTTAAAATGTGAGTAATTATTTTTTTTTCAAATATCAATTACAAATAAAGTATTAGAAAATTTTAAATATTGTTAATAAATTTCAAATAAAATTAGAATATAAAATTTTATCAAAAAAAAAAAAATTAAATGTTTTGCAAAATTAAATTCAATTATATATTTTAGTTAAGATTATAAAATCTTAAATATTTATAACATATTTTATTATATTATAAATGTATTTTTTAAAATTTAAAGATACAGTATATTAAAAATAATGTTTCTAATATAATAAATTAAAAATTCTAAAGGTCAACTAAACTTTTTATAATAATTTAAACTTTTAACAGGTAATTAAAAAAAATTACACTAGAATTTTTTTTTTTTTAGATTTATTAATAAAATAAAACATAAATCAATCTTATTTTTTAGTTCAATTTTGACAAGAAAATATATTTTATTATCACAATAGATTACCTTTACAAAAACAATGATTTGATAAATGATAATATTTTATTTAAATTCACATGTGTTACTTAAAGAAGTTGAATTTTTTTTTATAATCTAAAATATATTTATTTTCTTAAACACAATGATAATTTTTTTTTGTATTGAAATAAAAATATTTTTATTATCAAATTATTGCCCTCAAAAATATTCATTTTTAATTAAAATAAATAATTGTTAAAATTTTTTAATAAAAGTATACAAAAAAAAACAGGTGTTTCATTTTTATTTTTAAATTAAATATAATAATATAAAATATTTTATAATATTATAAATTTTTTGACCAAAAAATTTTTCTCAAACAATATGTTACTCTTTTAGTGAAATAAAATACATATTTATTTTTTTGTAAACATCTTAACAAAGCACTTATTATCTTTTAATAATAAAATATTAATATTTTTAAAATATTTATATATTAAGGTTAGAAAAATTATATATAAATTAGTAGTATCTTATAGATATATCACATTAACTGATCAACATAATAAAATGATATTTTGTAAAAGGTTATTAGAAATGTGATTAAACATTATAATATTATTGTTATCAATATATATAAGAATAGAAAATAAATATAAATATTTTAACCTTCATAGGAGTTTTTTCATTTTTTAAAAATATTTTTTTTTTTTTACTTTAATATTTTGTTATTTATATTTTTGATAATAATAAAATCTTTTAATAATATTCAAGTATTATTTTATGAATATAAATATATTATTTTTCAATTGTTTTTACTTTTTAAAAATTTTGTTAAAATTATTATTTTATTTTTATGGAAATGTAAAGATTTTCTATATAATAGAATAAGATATATTTTAAGACTTGTTTAAGTATCTATCAAGGCCAGAGGGTTGATTAATTAAATACAAGGTTAATATATAATTTATCTATATATAATGCTTCAATAATTTAAATACATCTGTAAACTATCAAATAAGTTTTCTTTTTTAATAATATATTATATTAAAAGTATTTACTTTTATGGATCATTAAATTTTTAAATATAATATAAAACTGTTATAATTTTTATTTATTATTTTTAAATATTATTTTTACTTTATCTTTTTTTTTGTGTACAGTTAAATATACAAGAAAAATATATTAACTAAAGAGAGTAAAGAAGATTAATGAAATATAACATTTTCCTAAACATCTGTTGATGGTAAAAACCAGGCATTTATATATTTATTAACCAATATAAATTTATACTTTTATACTATAATATAATTTCACTTTATATTAAAACAGTTTTTTTTATTTTAAAAATTAGGTTGATTTATTTAAAAACTTTTTATTTCAATTTATAATATAAGAACTTAACGTTACATTAACTAATTAAAATTGTCTTTTCACATAATTTATTTTCTTGTAATTTCCTTCTTTAATTTAATATATCTTTAAAGAAATAAAACAATTTAAAAGAGTAAAATGAAAAACCAAAATATACTACTACAACTCATAAAAATTTCAATCATCATCTGTCCCCATACTGTCATTTCATATTTATTATTCATCTAAACTTTAATTATTACCTTATTATAGTAAACTTCTTATTATTATGCCATTTATTGTTAGTATTAAAATAATAAACAATACAAGTATTAAATAGGGACATACTTTTATGACACTTTATATTAGATAATTTAACTAAAATGTACATATATTATAATGGCCAAAAATAATATATTTTATTATATTTTATATACAAAAGATATTTTTATATAAAGTATATTTTACAATAAAATAATATATGTCTCATATATCTATTTATATATATTAATAATAGGAAAAAAAAACAATGATTGACTTAATTTAAATATATTATTTTTATTCATATTTTTAAATTTTAAATCTTTTTTTTTTAAATTATATAATATTTTTTATTACCAAATTTACATAAAATATATACTATATACTATTTTAAAGGTTATCCTTTTGATTTACTATATGTCATTAACATTTTCTTTTAATCTTTTTGATCATGCCGTCTTTGGTTTATATTATATTTTTAATACTTAATATTCTTTTACCATTTGTCACAATTGAATGTTAAAATAGTCTATTTGTTTTTTTTTTAAATAAAACTTTTTAATCAGTTTTATATATAAATCTATTCTTTTAAACAAAAAAAAAGAAATAAAAAGTTAACAAATATTATTACTTTTTTTTTGTTGTTATTTTAGTATATTAATATCAAATTTCTTTTTAATAATTTTATGTTTTGTTAGAGGGTACCTCATTTATTAGAATAAAAAATGTTTGAATAATCAGTAAAACTAATAATAATGTAGGATATATATATATATATATATCTGAGTACTTTGACCTATGAAATAAAAAGCTAACAGATCTACACATATGGCATTATACATATCTCCTCCTATATCTAACCTAAAATGTTGTACTTATTGGTCATTTATTGTTTGTTTTTATAAAAATATATCTACTGGAAATCTTTTATTATTATATATTAAGTAAAAGTACACGTACAATCTAATAAAATTTTTCTTTTCTGTTATTATTACTAAAATTGCAAGAAATTCTTGTTATCAAATAATATTACTTTATATATAAAATTTTATTTATTTATTAAAAATAATTTTTTTTCTTAAAATATCTTTTTTTTTGTTTTAATATTTTATTTATAAGGATATAATAAATTTAATTATTTATATAAATTTTTTAAAATATTATACATTAAAATAAATTTTATACGTCAAATAGATATTTAATACTATTTTTATCAACTTATTCATCCAATAATTAATAAATGCTTTTCGTAATCAACATTATGTACATAAAAAGATTCTTATCATAAAATGTATATATTTTATTTTATGACAAACATTATTAGTAAAATTGAGAATTTTGTTGACAATTAATATTATGTACATTTTATAAATACTATAAAAACAAATACATCATTTCTCGTAATGTATATATTTTAAAAATATACAATTATATAATTGAAATTTTTAGTTTTATAAATAAAAAAAAAATTAAGATTTGTCATAATGTTTTGTTTATTTTTTTTTTTGTACAAAAAATTTTGTACTCATATCTAATAAGAATTGTTTTTTTTTATATATATATTAAAAGGTATTTATTAGTAATATATAAATAAAGATGTTTTTAGTTTCGTTGAGACTTTTGTAATATTTTATACTACAATTTTGTAACATTAAAAGAATTTAAATATAAAATTTTTCTCCTGATACCATCTTTACTCATTTTATTATATTTTTCTCTTTTTCCTTTAGGTAAAAGATGTCCTTGTTGATGGATTCTTTCTTCTTTTTTTTTTTTTAGTTGACCCTTGCTTTTTATTTAGTTAAATAATATTATTAATAAATTTTTTTTTTTAGATACATTAATATTTTTTTGCTATTTTTATAAAATAAATATTTATAAAGTAAAAAAAATTAATTATAGTTAGTATTTTATAAAAAATTTTTTCAATTTTATTTAGTATATTATAAAGTATTTTATTTTAATATTTTTAATCTTAAGTATTATTTTTTTTCCTTATTAAATATTTTATATGCATAGTTAATTATAAAAAAAAGAGTTCAGTTAATTAAATATTTTATTCTTTATCTATAAACATTATAAAAAAGTAAAAAAAGAAAAAATTATTTTTTTTTAATGTTAATACAATAAATTATATACATAAATTTACAACATATATATTATTATAAAAGCAATAAGAGCATGGTAAAATGAACAATACATTATTAATTACATTGTCGTGGAAGTTATTGCATACAATAAAGCTTTAATCACTAAACAATTAATATTTTTTTTTTATTTCCCATTCATTTTTCAGTCATTTATTTTAAACAATTACACAACAACTTAGTTTATATAAATTTATAATTCACAATACTAAAATGTGTTCATTCATCGTGACTTTTTTTTTTCTCACAATCTATATTTAGATTTATTTTATTCTTTTAAAAAAAAATGAAATATCAATAAATTATTAATAATTAAAGTTTTAATAACCTTTTTAACAATATTTTTATTTCAAATTTTAGTCTTTTTTTTTCAAATGTTTTTTTTTGTTTAGTTTTGTTATCATAAGTATTGTTTTTCATTTAAAACAAGCTTAAGACTGAAGGTTATTTTTTTTATATATTTGTTAGATTTTGTATATTCTTTTTTTTTTTTTTATCAAACTACCAATAAAATTGGTATCACTTTTGTTTTATTTAATATCATCATTTCTTCAGTTTTATTGAAGAAATAAAGATATAAAAAAGAAATCTTATTTTCGTAAAATTTGATGTTATAACTTGTCATTCTTGAATTTTCTTTTTTATGTATGTCATTTATTTGAATACAAATTTCTCTCTTCAATTTATGATACTTTTATAAAATATTTTTATATCTCTTTTTATTAAAAATTTTCTTTTTATAGTATTATAAATCTCAAAAAAAAATCTATATTCAATTTTTTTTTATACTAATCACTTGATATAATATAGCGTTTAATAACGCTATATTTTTTTAAGAAGCAAAGATTTTATTCCTTATTAGCTCATCTATCATGAATGGAAGGAGGAGTGAAGATGAAAGTAAGTTAATTATTTAAAGTAAAAAATAATTATTATATTATTTTTTTTGTAGATCTGTATCCTTTGATGGTAAACTCTTCAAATGTAACTGTGAGACGTCCAATAATTACTAGAAATTCTTCTGATGGAACATCTAATGTTAAATCACCACAATTATTAAGTAATATTAATAATTCTAACTCTCCAACAATAATACATTCAAATAATAGTGTTAATAAATTATTAGAAGGATTAAATAGCATGTCATCAACAAGGTATATTAAAAAAAAATATATTTCTAATAAAAAATGTATCATTTTTTTTTATAGTATTTTAATAAAAAAACAAGCAGAAATACAAATGAAGGCAATGAATTGCATGACTAAATGGGCTATAGAAAATGATAATGCAGCAATAGATGATGTAATGAGAAAGACAAATGAAGTATTTAGACTACTTTCTGATAGATTGATACATTTTGCCAATGAACATGAAGCATCTATTAAAGTACTTAAAAAAATTGAACAAACAGAAAAAGCTATTAAGATGGGTGAAAAAAAGTTATTACAAATTAATGAACAGGAAAAAAAAATAACAAAAGATATTAAAAAATTTTCTAGAACATCATCATCTTCATTTTTTAAAAGTAGAAAACCAACAGATTTAGCTATATTACATCATGATTTAAATAAGATTAAAAATGCTAAAATTAATGCTGAAAAAGAGTTAAGTGATGTTAAAGCTGAAATGGAAGTTGTAAAAATGTTTAGATTCAGAAAAGGAATGGAGGTATGTTTTTTTTTCTTTTTATAAATTATTTAATTTTTATTATTTTTTTTTTAAGGGAATGTCTATTGCATGGAAAAATTTTGCTATCGATTTAGCTTCAATATTTACATGTCAACAGGAATTAATAAATATGGTTCCAGCTGTATCAACAGAAGATGTTAGAGAAATGATCTATGAAGGAGGTACTCAGACAAGTAGTATTGTTGAAGATTTAAAAGAAAAATTAAGAATAAATAATTTTTCAAGTAATAATGATAGAAATTATGGTAGAAGAAGTGAACCAGTAAGATCACCACCACAATTATTAGGTGAATGTACTAGAAGAGGAACACCACCACCACCATATTCTTTAGCAATTGCACCAGAATATGAAACACCAACACCAAGAAGACATTCAACATACGTATCACCAGCTTCATCAGAAGATTCAGATTACTCATCTAGTAGTAGTACAAATGGAAATAGACAAAATGATAGAACTCCTTTAAGAGTACCAATTTGTCCAAATGGACAGATACCTAATGGAAGACTTTATCCTACTCTTTCTCCAAATCCATATAAGGAACGCCTTCGTTACCGTAATGGAAATCGTCTTTCTCATTATCAAAATCATGAAACAGCAGCTTAAACAGTTTTATATTATTCATATATGTATTATCATGCTACCTATTAAAGTGTTACAAACAATTTAACCGGACAGATTACATATTCTTAAAATACTTTCAAAAAAAAAGTTACCATGAAGAACTAGTCAATATTTGGATAATAATTACTTTTTTTTATTTGAATTTTGATACAGACATAATTAATTTGACTTAAAAGTATAACTTATTGTATCAAAATGGATTAAAAAACTTTCACTACTATTATGAAAATAATATGTAATCTTTTTATAAGCATAACCTTTCATTTTTGTATTAACAATTAAACATATTTAATATTTTTCTTTTTTTTGTCTTTATTTTTTTTTAATTAAATGTAATAAAAAATTACTAGAGATTCAGAATCGCATTTACATCTTTATATTCATTTTTCAACTTCAATTTTTAAATAAAGTTTACTCAAATGAATATATATATCAGATCAAAGTGTAAGATAATCATCATCATCTCTATACTTGAATTTAAGGATAACATTTTTTTTTTTTGAAGATTATTAAGTAATAAGACTAAGATATTAGTTTTATTCCTTACGTGTATATCGTACTCAGATATTCAAACATGACAATTAAATGCAAAACCACTAAACAAGTATATCAAAAGTTCGTTATAAATATTTTTAGTTTTATCAATAATTTTCTTTTTAAGATGGATTATATATTTACTCTTCAAATAAATATTTTTAAATAAAAAAAATTTTTTTTTATATTAACAATGTATTGGGGAATATTTAAAGATTTGATAGTGGGTTTTTTTTTATAGTTAAAAGAAGTATATATAAAGGATTATTAGTAAGTTACATGGGTAATTAAAGTATTTAAAATCACCGAAATATGGGTATAAAATTTGTAACTACCTTAAAAATAAGTTATTTTAAGTTTTACAAAAAAAAAAGAAAGATATGTTTGGGTATGTTTTATTTTCTATTTTCTTATTAATATTTATTTTAGTATTATTATCATTGGACTATTTTTAAATCAATTTTTATTTATTTATCCATATGGTGATTGTGGACCATTTTTTAATAGATATAATCCTATGTTTTTACCAATGGGAGGAAATTTTTTACCATGTAATAATATAAAACCACAAATAATACCACAACCATCTGTAAATAATATGATTCCTAATTATACACCCTGTACAAATTGTAATCCTTTACCACAAGAATATCAAGAAAATTATCCTCAACCACAAATTACACCACCATTTTTACATCCACCACCATTATCATTAAAACCAATTACAATTATGTCACAGGAAGAAAATCAACAAAATCCATTATTATATAGAACAATATATCAAAATTTATATCCACAACAATTACCATCAACAAATAGATTTTTATCAAATTGTAAAGAATGTTTTGATAAATTAACAGTTTTAAAATATTTACAAAATCGTAATATTCCAGAGGGTGATCCAATAAATGAACAAAATAATATACTTAAAAAACCAACAAAAATAATAACAGAATATGAAAATTCAGGAGAAAATAAAAATCCTTTTATACAATCATTAAAACAAGGATTAATAGAACAAGAAACATATGATGGAAATTTATATAATAATGATAAAAAAGATAAAGAAAAAATTGAATGTAATGTATTTCCAAATACAACATATTATTCACCACCACCAGCTACATCATCATATCCAACAAATGAATGTTGTGTTGATTGTGAAGAGGAATGCCAATATAATATAACAAACACTGATAATTTTAATAATAATAAAATATCTAAAAAAATTAGACGTTTATTAGCTAGTCAATCCCTCAATACAGATGTTAAATGTACAAATAAACAATTAAGAAATATACTATCTCGTTATATAGGATCAGATGCCAAAAGTAGTGTTAAAATAATTCAAAAAGTAGGAGATGAGACATTGTTAGAGGCACACAATGTTATTTGTAGTGAAGGGAAATTTTATTACATAACAAGATCATCCTCATTTTGTCAATTAACTATTGGAAATGTTCATTGTTATATTTTTAGAGTAATACCATAAAGAAGTTTTTACATACTTTGATAATTTTTAGTATATATATATATAAATATAAATATATATATATATATATTATTTAATTTTTATTATCAAAATATATAAAAAAAAATTTTTCATTATATTTTTATTTCTATATCATTTTCTTTATACTTTTTTTTTTTTCATATATATGTCAAATAAAAATTCATAAATTAATAACAAACAGTTTATAAAAGTATAATAGTTATATTAATAAATATGTGAAATACATTTAAAATCAAATCAAATAACAAAAGTAATATTAATTATATGTTTAGTATATATAATGTTGTTAATATTTTATTACTTCAAAATTGAAAACATTCCCCAAAGTAGAATAAATGTGTACTATTTAAACAAGCTAATTTCTTTAGTAAAAATTTTTATTCACACAACAAAATATATATTTTTGTACATATTTTTAGGATATAAACAACGTTTATTAGGATATATACCCTTAAAACAAAAGTACTTATTTTAAAAGAAAGCGGTATTTTTATACTATTTTCTTAAAAATATAAAAATGTTCTAATGATTAAATTGAAGAAAGTCTTGGATTTATTGTTATTAAAATGTTTGTGAGAAAATATATATATAAAAAAAATTTTTTTTTTTGTTATTAGAAATAATTTTATTTAATTGTTAATTTAAGTAAAAATATATTTTAAAGAATAATAAATATATTAATTTTTTTTTTATTATTAAATAAATTTTTATATTTTGAATGTATTAATATTGAACTTTTTATTATAAGATATAAATATTAAATTATGTCTATATAAGTTCTTTTTTTTATCATTTAACCCGCAATTACTTCTTGAAGTGAGTATTCTTGAAAAGGCGAAAGAAGAAAAAGAGGTGAAATAATGGAAAGAAATAAGTTGATAAAATCTATATTTACTTTAAAAATCTTTTTCCTAAACATTTCTTTTTTGATTGCAATATTATATTGAATTTTAATATACTATACTATTTTATAAAAATAAACTACATATTTTATATATTTCATCATTCACCTTAACCTATTATATATTAATATTTGTTTTTTAATATAAAAAATTGTTTTAGAATAGGATTCTTAAGTGTATGATGCATGAAATGTTGAGGTTTAAGGTGGTTGATTCATTATTAATCTTATGAAAGAAATTTTTATATATACATTATTTTTTTTGAAGAGTTTAATATTGTGGATGAAGACAACAGTTTATTTATTAGTCCCCTTTTCTTTGTATTTAATTTCGTTGAATTGAAACTATTCTTATACATATGTATATTATACATATATATATATAAAACGATGAATGAAAAAGATCCTCACTTCAAACTATTATATTTTTGGTCACTTGAATTACTTGATAAATCCCACAGGGCTATTTATACAAAAAAATGTTTAATAAAAGATAAGAAATTACTAGTGAATTATACTTTTTCTTTGTAATGGAGCTATTCCTAAATTTTTCATGATATAGTGTTCTTCTTCTCCTGTCTATTTACCTTCTTACAAGACATTATTAGGAAATGTATTGAAATTTGAGAAAGGATTTTGTGAAATTCACTTTATTAAATAATATATTTAAGAATTATTAAAACCTAATATTTATCCAAGGATACTTTAGTTGATTTAATACTGTAACGGTATTTTTTTTTTTTATAATATTATTTTAAAATATTTAATATTTAAATATATATGTATATATATGTATATGTACATATATGTTTTATAAATATTTCAACATCATTCATTTGTTATTTTTTTAATTAATTTCTTTATTATTAAAGTTTAATAATAAAAAAAATAACCTTAAGATTTATTTTTGATATTGTCATATCAAAGATTAATAATTATAAATATTTACAAAAAAATTACTATACAAAAATATATGATTTTATTAAATATAAAATATCTAACTATTTTTACAATTTATTTTTTTTTTGCAAAAAATTTAGCTTAAATTTCTACATAAATATATTTGTTAACTAATTCATATTTTATTTTTTTTTTTTATATTTTTTAATATCCATAAACAAATGATAAAAGTTTTTATTTTAAGATAAAAATAACTCACTCTCATAAATTTGGATGACCCAATTGTTTTTAATGCTTTTCTATTGTTAATTTTTACTAAAAATATGATTTCTGCTTTATATTATTAATCATTTTAATATGATGTTTAAAAAATATTAAAAATAGTGTAAAAGTAATCAAATTTAAAGTTCATATTTAATTTGTTTTTTAAGTAGCATACTTATTACTACATTCATTTTTTTTATATAAGAATAAAATATAAAAAAAAAAAAAATTTTTTTATGTCTTTAAACTATTATATAAATGTAACGTAATTAAAATTTATCTATACAATTATATTGCTATTATGGTAATCAAAAGAATTTATTTTATTGTAATCAGTATTTTTAACAAATGTTTTTAAGATATAAAATAATATTATATTCTTATTGTTTCCGTTTAGATTTTATTTTGAATCTCAATGTTCATTTTAGTTATCTGAAACTTTTATATATTAAAAAAAAAGCTTTAATATTTTTTTTTTTAAAAATTATTTTAATAATAAATAATTAAGTATAAATACTATGAAATAATATTCATATTTAGTATCTATTTATTTATACCTTTTTATATATCTGCATATCTATATATATATATATATATGGTGTACTTATAAGTTTGTAAATTTTTTAACTTTTTAAAACTTATAAATAAATAACACAATAATATATTCATCTTTACTTTTTAACATTTTCAGTTAACTTTAAACAAATGCTTTCTAATATTCAAATAATAATATATACTTAAATTTACTTTATTAATTTATGTTTCTATTCTTATAAATATTATATAATGTAAATCTAACAAAATTTTTCTTTTTATAGATGATTAAAAAGTAACATAATTAATCAATTAATTGCTTTAAAATAATTTATTTTAATTTTTTTTTATATTTTTATCAAATTTAATATTAAAAAAAAACGAGATATTTTATTTCTTTTCAATATTTATAAATGTTTTTTTTTTGCCTAAAAAAGTACATTCATTTAAAAAAAAATTAAAAAAACTAGAAAATTTTTTCTCATAAAAAAATTATTACTATGAATGATAACGAGGATAATTGTCTTTTAATAACTAAACAATTTTTATATTACATTTTTTTGTATACATTTATTTAAGGAAATAAGTAATGATGACGTGTATGGAAAATGACAAAAATTGTCTTTATGCTTCAACATCATTCACACCTCCCTATGTTAAAAATTTTTATGAAAGTACAACATTAACAGTACCAAAAAATTTAAATGATAATTCACATTCATCAAACTTAATGGAGAGTTTTATTATTCGTTTCTTATATACAGATTTCTTTCTAATCCTTTTTTTATTTGGTTTTTTTGGTAATCTTTTAAATTTATTAGTATTGTTATCAAAAAAAATGCGTAATAGAACAAATGTGGTATGTTTTATTTAAAATTATTTTAACAAAAACATTTTATTTTGTTGTTATTATTATTTTTTTTTTGTTTGTTAATATTTGACACTTATGTATCATCTAAATATATACATTAACAACAACAACAAAATATTTACATATCCATTTGTTTCAGTTATTTGCGGCAATGGCTTTTGCTGATTTGGGATTTTTGTTGTTATCTTTAATTCCATGTGTTTATATGAAGTGGTATACTTATATTCCGGGATGGTTTAAAGCATTTTATATTAGGAATAATATTTTGACAACTTGGCTTATTAATTGGTTGAGTGCCTTTTCAATATGGTAATTTTATAAATGAAAAATTAATTATTTAATTATTTATATATATATCTTTTTTTTTCTTATCTTAAATTTTTATTATATTAGGGTGATGTTAGCTGTAACAGTAGAAAGATTAGCTGTTGTGAGAAAACCTTTTGGACAATATAGGCCTATAAATATAATATTTGGTACAAAAATTTTAATTATCCTTATTCTTTCCTTATTTATAACATTACATAATTATTTATCAATAAAAACAGAAAATGATAATTCTGGAAAGTATGTTCATACAAAAATTACAAATAATCCTATATTTACAATATGGGGATGGTTACATGCTTTGTCAGTCGTTGTAATTCCAAATATTGTACTATTAACATGCAATGTTATGTTGATAACAAATCTTAGAAAACAATCATTTCCTGTTGAGTTGGCTCAAGAAAATAATCAACCATTAATTATTAGTAGAACAAAAATTGAAAAAAAAGTAATTTAATAATAAAAAATATTAATAATAAATATTATTTTTTTTTAGATAACATGTTTAATTGTTGTAATATTAACAACATTTTTAGCATGTAATATGCCAGGAGCTATTATATTTTTATTACGAACATTAAATATCAGTTTTAAAGATGTTAGTTTATAAAAAGGTAATTAAATTTTATATAATTATTTGTTACAGAGATACTATAATCAATTACTTCAAGTGATAAGTAATACCCTAACAACAATAGGAAAAGTATTAAATTTTGGACTTTTTTGTCTATCAAGTAAACATTTTAGAAAAAGTTTAATTGAACAATTAAAAATATGTTGTTTTTATATTAGGCATATACCAAATTCTTGTGGGAAAACAAAAAGCACTTATTTACAAGGTAAGATTTAAAAAAAAAAATTTGTTTTTATAAAAATTATTAAAAACAAACATATGAAAATATATAATAAATGGTTAATAATATTATACTTTTATTTTAGATACAAAATATATAAATAAATTATCGTATTGTCAAACAGAAAGTATAAGACTTAGTACGAGGGAACGTTTAATGACAATAACAACACCTACCAATACAAATGGTAATCATACAAATTCTAAATTTTCAAAACCTTATCATCATTCTTTTCATTTTCCTATCACTGTAAATAAAACAACTGGAGAAGGAGGACAAATGAGTATAAAATATTCATTAAAAGATAATTATAATCCAAAGATGCGTGGTGAAGTCGTTGATACAAGAATTATTGCAAGAAGAGCTGCTAGTACAGCTTTATAACATATTTTTTTTTATGTAAAATATCAAGATTTATTATTTATTTCAATACATGTATATATTGTTAACTTTATAATGTCTTTATGATCTCAAAACATATTTATTGTAGTAATATTTTATTACATTTTATTAATAAATATTATTATTGCAAAAAAAAGTAATTTTTTTTTTATTATTATAATATATATCCTTTTTTTTAAGAAAATGTCTTTGATTAATTATAAATATTTTTTATAAAGGAAACCTATTACAGTTTCCTGTTTATAAAGATGTAAAGTTTTGCATAAGATTTCTATTTTATTTTTCATTTTTCTAATCATTGAAATAAATATAATCTCTAAACTTTTAAAAAATTTTCATAAAAAGTAAAATATATGGTACTTTAAATTAATAATGTAATATTTTTCTAAATTAAATTATTTACACAAAAATAAATTTAAAAAAAAAAGACATTATAAAAATTAATAAATTAAATAATAACTTATTAAATAGTAATAACCAAATAATATATATTCATATAATTGATAAATTATTATAATTCTATTATTAAATTTATAATATTAAGATTTTTGATTTCTCATAACTTTTTTTTTTACATTTTAAAAACTTTATTACTTTATAAAAAATAATAAATGAAACATTATTTGGTATTTGATACTTTATACATATTAGCTTAAATGCATCAACACATAATATTTAACAACTATTTAAAATTTAAACTTAAAATAAAACATTAAATAAATTAAAAAGTTTTCCAATTTTTTGCATACAGTTGAATTAAATAACCATAATATTATTTAAAAAAAAAACAAAAAAGAGCATTATACTTAAAAGTTATAAAATAATTTTTTTTAACTTCTTTTATAAATAATTAACTTAAAACCAATTTATTTTACTGTATATATATATAAATGTAAAAATTAATTTAAAAATATTATAATTAATAATTTAAAATAATATACTTTTTATTAGTAAATTTTTAGTTATACTTCATTGAAATATTAATACTTAAAATTAAAATATATATAGTAATGTATAAAACTTATACTAGTGTTCAAAAAATTTTAATATCACTCAAACATAAAAATTGAAGCATAATGTGAATATAATTTGATTATCTAAAAAAATAAAAACGACTTTTTAAAAAGTACTTTTATATTAAAAAAAGTATGAATAATTTTATAAAATTTTTGATCGATATTTAATTTTACTTATAACAGTTATCAAAATTCATAACTTTTTTATTTCATAAATAATATTTTATAACATATATAAAAATTAAGTTACTTTTTATTTAAAAGTATTACTATTAAAATTTATTTTTATGCTTTGATTAATAATAAATTTTTTTTCTATAAAATTATAATTTATAATGTTTTATTTTTTCATCTAGTTTTAAAATTCTTTAAAAAAAAAATTTTACATATATAAATTAATTGATTTTTTTAATTCAACTTTTATCAAACAATTTTAATGAAATTAAAAATTAAACATAAAAAAATGAACATTAATTTTTGTCTTATTAATAAATCAATTTTTTTTATTTTACATCTATATTCTTCGTCTTGTTTTAATATTTAAATTTTTGTTTTTTGAATATTAAAATTACCATAAAATTTGTTGAGAAATTATTTTAAAAAAATTTTTATACAACTAAAATGTTTATCTTTTATTACATAAATTTTAATGAACTGATAGTAAAGTTAAAATTCAAAAATCATTTTTAAAATATTTGTCATATATATTATCTTTATAACATTTTTATTTGTTTATTTTTAATTTGTTACATTAATGATAAAATATATAGTTAAATTATTAATATAATTATTTAAAACTATTTATGTAATAGCTTTTTAATAAAAATTTTATTAAAGTAAAAATAATTTAAAAAAAAAAACATTTTGACATATTTATAATAATCATAAAGTTTTACGTCAAATATTATTCCCTATAAAATTTTTTTGGAAGTAAAAAAATGTTAAAAAAAAAAGGTAGAAAATATTTTAAAATATTATTAATAATAAAACATTAGTAATTAATAAAATATAATAATTTATTTGATGTAATATATAAAAATAGTATAAAATTATGTAAATATATAATTAATATATGTACATTGAATTAATTTATTATTTATTTCCCATAAATATATGATGTATTGTCTACATACCAATAATATTTTTTGCCAAAGCTTCTTGGTCCATTCTAAATCTTTTATTTGGTTGACTATTACCAATAACATTTTTAGTAAAACTTGTATCAAATGTTACAAAATTTTTTATATTATCATTTTTCAATTTTTTTGATGGTAAAAAATGCATATTTGTATGTTCAAAAGATATATTTCTATAAAAATTATTATTAGGTATAAAATTTTTTGAATAAAGAAAATTTGTTGATTTGTTATTCTTTGGTTCTTTTGTTAACAATTTTATTTCACTTGATTGTGATTTTTCTAAATCAAGACCAGGAAAATAAATAGTATCACACTTTGTTTTACTTTTAGGTCTATGATAAATAATTAAAAATAATATTAAAATTTTATTACATACCTAAAAAGTGATTTTGAAAAAGAAAGATTTCTTAGCTTTGTTTTAACATGATTACTAAATACTGATAAAAGTTTGGCTTTTTTTAATGGTGGTTGAGCATCAGATTCTGTATCAAATACATTATCAATCAAACAAGTAGAATTTCTTTTCAAGTTTGGCATTTGTTATTACATAAAAAAAAGATGATTAATATAGTTATGGTAATATATTTTAATAAAATAACGCTACATAACAATAATCTTTTATCTTTGCATATCGTTTATTTATAATAAAATGAATTATTTGACAAAAAATTTTAAAATTCAAATTTTATTTTATTATTTATTAATTTAAAAAAAATTAAAATATTAAAAATATTTTTTTTTAAAGTATTTATGTCAACCAAACAAAATACAAGTTCTAACCAATATAATAACATTGAACAGGAAAATGAAAACAGTACATCCCCACAGACAATAACAATCACTAATTTGATAAATGGAAAAAAATATGAAATATCAAAACGTATAGGAAAAGGTGGTTGGGGTGTGACATATTTATGTTATGATTATAAAAAAAGAGTACGTGCTTTAAAAGTGGAAAAAGATACAGCACTTGAGTGTGAAATTGAAATATTAAATGCTGCTAAAAAAATAAAATGTATTCATTTAGCAAAAATTTATGATTATGGTAGTTGTCCAGAATTAGATGAACCATTTATAATTATGGAATGTTTAGGAAAAAGTGTTTCTGATATAAAGTCAAATTTACCAGGAAAAATGTTTAGTAAAAATACAGCTTTAAGAATTTTGATGCAATGTTTAAGTGGATTAAATGAATTACATATGCTTGGATATATATCAAGAGATATAAAACCATCTAACTTTTGTGTTGGTAGAAATTCTATTGCACCAAAATCTATTTACATTATTGATTTTGGTGTTGCAAGAAATTTTAAAAATGATAATTCAAAGACAATCATTAAAGAATGTTTACCAACTTCATGGAAAGGTACAGCAAAATATTGTTCATTAGCTAATCATATGTATCATAAACAATGTAGACGTGATGATGTTGAAAGTTGGTTTTATATGGCTATTGAATTATTAGAGGGAAGATTACCATGGAATGGAGTTAATAGAAAATTTAGATCTACAATTGAAGAATATAAAAAAATGCTTCGTGAACCTGATTGTAATTTTTATGTTAAAAGTCCAAAATTTTTAAAAGATATACTTATAAAAATTGATTCATGGAAATTTTTAGAAGAACCAAATTATTCTTTTATTCAAAATCTTCTTATACAAGAAATAGATAGAGAAGGTTATAAATTTGATGATCCATATGATTGGGAAACAATACCATTAAATGATATGAAAGAAATTGTATCAGAAATTATAACTTCAGAAGAAAATAATAACAAAAAATAAAATAAAAATTATGAAAAAAAATAATATTTTTATTTATATTAACAAAACAATTTATAACTGCAAACATTGTATAAAAATTTTTTTTTTATAATTAAATATTTTCTTTGTAGATTTAATATTTATTTTTGTATTAATGTGGAGGTTCAACTAATGTATAGTCACCAAATGATCTTTTAATGAATTTAATATAATTTCCATACATCGGTCGTATAATTAATTCTGCTGATAATCTCATTTCATCTGTTCTTAATTGTGTTTGAACTTTAAATTGTCTCATTATATTAGCAATTACACATTTTTCTTCCATCATTGCAAATCTTTGACCAATACAATTTCTACTTCCTGCTGAAAATGGTATATAACAATATGGATGTTTAAGATCATTATTTATAAAACGTTCTGGATTAAAAATTTCTGGATTTTCCCAATATTTTGGATCTTTATGTACCATTGCTGAAACAATAGCAATTCCTGTATTAGGTGGAATTTTATAACCATTAATTTCAACTTCTTCTGTAGTATTTCTTCCAAATAATGGAACTGATGGATAGAGACGTAATGTTTCTTTAACACATGCTTCTAAATATTTTAATCTTCCAATTTCATCAAAATTAATAGGTCTTATTTCTTCACCAAGTACATCATCAATTTCTCTATGAACTTTAACTTGTATTTCTGGATTTGCTGCCATTAAATGAAGGAACCAATTTAAAGCAGCAGAAGTTGTATCATGACCTTCAAATGTAAAAGTATCAACTTCTTCAAGTAATCCTTCCATAGGAAGATCACCTTTAGCATTCATTTCAAGCATTAAATCAAGGAATGCCATTTTATATGAGGAATCTTCATTCCTTTCTTGTTCCATTAATTTTCTTATTCCACCACATTTTTCTGCCATTTCTTTTCTTTTATTTATAACAGTATGAGTAAAATCATGTAATATTTTAACACATTTATCATGCTCCTTCCCATCACCTACTATATTAAACATGAAGTCTGAATAATATTGTGGCTTAATTTGTCTTTGATGAATGATGTATTTCATTTTAAAAACAGCTTCTAAATATTCTGTTTGGACAGTTTGTGCTTTAATGTCAATACCTAAAGCTGCCTCACAAATAATGTCAAGTGTACAAAGAGATATTGTATGAAATACATCAACAAACTCATCTTTATCTGCCAACTTTTCAAATTTTCCCACTAATGTTTTAGCATGCTTATTAAAGATAAATACAAAATCCTTTAAAATATCATAATGAAATGCTGGTGTTAGTAATTTTCTTCTTGGTTTCCATTTATCTGGTTTACTAAAATAAAATTAATAATTTAGTTAATAAAAATATTTTATTATAAACAATAAAATAATACCTTATTAAAAGTCCATCACCAATCCATGGTGATAAAAAATTATATTGAAAAAGTTTATTCAATAATTTAGAACTTCCTAGTACTCCTTCTATCTCCTCAGCACCATAAATTGCAACAAAAGGCAATGGTCCAAGCCATACTTTACATATTCTAGCTCTTCTATTTTGAAGCATATATCCAATACCCTGAAATTGTTCATAAAATTTGTCTGGTTCAATTTTAATTTGATGAAGATTGCCAATTAGTGGCAATGTTGATATTCCTGGTACTTTCTCTAATGTTTTTAGATAGTAAAAAATTTTTTTAATTACAAATGTTAATAATAAAGTTATAGAAATAACTAAAAAAGTGTTGCCTATTGCACCCATGACAATATAACAGTGACTGAAATTTTAATTAACTTTCAATTAAAATGTAAATTTTTAATTATCTTTAATGATTATAATATTTTTTCTAAAATAACTTTAAATAAACTTTTTAGACTTTAACTATCAATAGAACAATTTTACCTTGATAAATTAGTCATAATACTTTTATATGTATCAACTTTTTATTACCATAAAAAGTACCTTTTAACAATTATAATAACTAAGAATATGGATGAATTAGTTAATTTAAAAAAAAAAGCATATAAGTAAAATTATTTAATATTTTATAATACTAAAAATTAGGTATAATCAAGTTATGAGATTCATACATATTTTATTATTTGAAGCAACACAAAATTTACTCAAATCTACCATTTAATAGGCACGTATTCTTTGATTAAATGAACAAAATGACTATAAACTATACTACGATCAGAAAGCGATAAGATGAATTAGAGTTTTTATATAACAATCTTTTGACCTGATAGATATAAAGAAAGATAGAAGAAATTTTTATATAAAATGATCCTTTAATATAATATTACAATTTACCAGAAGTAGGACACAGATGAAGGTGTTTGATAACAATTATATAAAATACAATAAACAATTACTATATTTTCACCTTTAATATTAAAATGAAAACAAAATTTTATATTAAAAGAGAATGTTTTTAATTTATTATTATCAGATATTTATATATATAATTAACAAAAAAAAAAAAAAAGAAAAATTCTGTAATTTTTTATAATTCTATTTTTAAAACAACCATTAAAATGAAAGTTTCATTATAATGACAAAGTTATATATATGATATATATCTATATATATATTTTTTTTTTTGGTATAATAAAATATTTATTTTCTTAGTTAATTTTTAAATAAACAAAATAAGGTGAATTATATTTTTTTCATGACAGATGACGAAATAAAGCTATTAGAAAACATTTTTGCATAAATACCTGGTGATATATTAACAACAAACATTTTATTATTTTTTTTTTTTTACTTTTAAAATAAAATATTTATTATAGAATTTTCATAAGAGATGATGAAAAAAGTATGATGATGGCTATTAAGATGTTCAATTTATATGTGGATATTGGTGATTTTTATTATATTTGTAGTGGATAATGAAGATCTAATACATTTTTTTTATATATTCATAATTCATACTTATCCAATATTTTAATAATTAATAATCTTCTTAACATTTTATAAAAAAAAAATAAGTTTTGTTTTTTCTTCATCCAAAACGTAGTGGACGAGGACCGACAGCTCTTTTAAGTGAAATACGTGGATCAGTATTTTCAATAAGATAACCATTATAATAAATCGGTCTTCCATCAAACTCTTCGACTGGAAAATCTCTTACTGTAAATGAAAAAAAAAAAAAATTAACATTTTAATAAGCAGCTTACATTGTCTAATAAAGTAATTTTCAGAATTTTCAATGGGAATTGTATTAGTATAATGACTTGATAGAATAATAATTGCTCCAATTAAGCATAAACAAGATGAAAAATATTTAACCATTTTTACAAGAAGGAACTAAAATAAAATGTTATTAAAAAAAGTAGTATTTTTTATTAACTAAATATTATTCACTTTTAATTAAAGTATGGATAAGTCTTTCTTCAAAAAAGGAGAGCACGCGGTAGTAAAAATGATGTAACTGAAATAATTTTTAGTCTTAAATATATCATACCGCCCTCCTATTTATATGTAAGCTAAAGAAATGAGTTTTTGAGCTTTAGTTAATATTAAATAAGTGAATATATACATAAAAGGAATATATTTGTAACGCCACCCTTAACTTTGTATGTACTTAAATTTTAATATTATTTTGTTTAAATATTAACAAAAAATATATTAATTTAATGATAGAAAAAAAATTTTTTTTTAAAATATATTTACAATAAATAAAAATGTCAAATTTTGATGATCTATTCTATGGAACTAATTTAAAAAAAAAAAAAGAAAAAGAAATAGTAATAATAATTAATTGTCAAAAAAAATATGTAATATTAAAAGAAAAAATAATTACAAGTCCTATAAATTTTTTAAAATTAGACAATATGATAACAAAAATAATAAATGAATATTTTATTAAAGTATATACCATCATTAACATATTTGATATGTTTTCTGTAGAAATGCTTTACAAAACAATTTATGTTATCATATTAAAAACTTTACAAAAATTATACGATACCATAACAATTTTTTGACATTTTACCATAATATAAAAAAGTTTGTTTTTTTTAAATAACAAGAAGAGTAATTGTAAGAAAGTAAATATTTTAAAAATTATTTACAAAAAAATTTATCTTTTTCCATTATTTTATATCATTTAATAATAACTTGATAAAAAAATATATAAATAATTATGAAATCAACAAAAGTGTCTTATTAAAAAAAATTACTTTATAAAAAAGTATTGACTCTTAAAATTTAATGAAATTTTGATTTACAGTTATATTATTTTGTCGGAAAAAAAAATAAATAATTGGTAATGACAAGTTAATGGATCATTTGTTTGCTTTTATTTCATTTTTATTCTAACATTTTTTTCGTTTTCCTGTAAAATTTCATAAAGAAAAAATGCTATCATAAAAATAAACATTTATTAATGTTATTTTTAAATATTACTTTTAACTGCCATTCGAGGTAAATTTTTATGTTCTCTTGGTTTTTTTTTCTAAAATTACCGCCATCAAAGAAATGGAGGCTATTTTTCTAAATAATTAATATGAATTAGAGTATATTAAAATTCTTAATATTCTAGTAATAATAAAAATTCAATTGTACCTCTTTAGTAGAAAAAATATTTTCCTATTTTATAGAGTAACATTAATCATAGTAATGGCTATGCAATGAAGGTGATATTGTAAATTTTAAAGTAAAAACTAAAATATTTTAAATTTAAAATAAAAAAAACAAACTAATCAGAAAAAGATAATTTAATTTATTTAATTTTCATTTCATTAAACCAAAATAAACCTATAAAGTGTGTTTGATAAAAAAAAATATTTGAAATACGTTGTTAACTTTTTAATTAAAAATTCATCATTATTGATACATATTAGTATCAAAAAATATTGTTGTGATTTTAAGAACTGCTTTACATTTGTTAAATATATTTAATATGATTAATTTTTTAAATGATATTTAAATATGTTAATAAGGAAAATTATTTAAATTTTTACGAACATAAAATTTAAGTTATTGCATTGTTTTGACAAAATATTTGTTCAAAACTACAATTAAAATACTGATAGTATTTTTTTTTTCTACTTATATTTTTTGTCGTCAAAAGTCTGTGTAGTCTTAAATATTTATTTTTAATATATTCCTAGAATTAATTCATTGCCTTAAAATAAAACTTAATTTGATGTTTAATTCAATCTTTAAAATAATTAACTTATAAATGTTCTTAGAATTTTTAGTACATTTTTTAAACATAATTATTTTTTTATTATTTTCTTCAATAATTTTTAACATAACATAACGTTTGATTGTAAAGACTATTTTTTATAAAAAAAAATTTTTTTTATTTGTTTAGTAAAATACATGAATTTATTTATCAATTATTTATCTGTAAATGCATATTAATAATATCATTTTTAGCTATTTAATAACCTTTACACACTCTAATATTTTAAATATGATTATATTAATGATATACAAAATGTATTCATTAATGTATTTAAAAGCTTTGAATTATTAAAATTTAATAATAATTAACAATTCATTAGATATTTACAAAAATAATACAAGAGAATTTAATTTGAATCATGTAAACAGAATAATATTCTATTCTTATAGCGATTTTTCATCTCAATTGGTAATACGTACATTAAGTGGAATATTTCTGTTATAAATACACTATAGTAAAATTACTCTTTATGTCAAAAAATTCAACTTGGAATTTTTTGAAAAAGGGACTACCATTTTTTTCAATTGTTGTTGGTGGAGCATACGGTTTACATTTTTTTCAAAAAGTTCGCTACGACTTTAGAAAAATTAAGCAAGAAGAAGTTGCAGTTGATGAAGTTGTATGTTACATTATTAAAAAAATTTCTTCTATTTATTTAAAATTTAGAAAGGAGAACTTAAGAAAGTTGGTATAAAAGTAAAGGATAAGGTTACTATAGATAATATATTCGAGGTAACTTTTTTTTTTATTTTTATTAATAAAAATTATTTATTAGGAAATCGTTGAACTCGATACTGAAAGTTGGGAAAATATTCGTGGTCCAAGAGAATTTGAAGATAACGAAGAATATAATAGATTTAAAAAACGACAACAAGAGGAAGCTGCTAGAAAGAGAAGAGAAAAAAAATTACAACTTTTAGAAGAAGAGCAGGCTAATAAATTGTAAATGGAAGAAGATAAAGATTTAAAAGTAAAGGATATTATAGAAGAACAAGAAGATAAAGAAAAAAAAGAGATTGATACAACTGAAATAGTTACTGAAGAAGATAAACAACTTTATTACGACGAAGTTGTTGGTTGTATAATAGAATTTGGAATTAGTGATAATATTGAAACTGCTTTACTAGCTGCAAAAAGAACATATCCTCAAGGTGTTGACGCTGCCATTGATTGGATTATTGAAAGATCAAATCAATCAGATTTTGCTTCCTCATCTTCATCTAGTGATTCAGAGGAAATAGATTTAAAAATGGGTGGTTATACTTCACAACCAATTTCTGAAGGATTGTTTAGTGATATAAAATCACTAAGTAAAAGTTTAAGAAAATACAAAATGGTTTTGGTAGCAAATATGGCATTAGGAATGGGAAAAGGGAAATTAGCTGCTCAAGTTGGTCATGCAGTTCTTGGTACCTATAAAAATGCAATGAAAACTCCTGATGGCCAAAAAGCTATTTCACATTGGGAAAAAGTAGGTCAAGTTAAAGTTGTTGTAAAAGGACAAGATACAGAACATTTAATGGATATATTTAAAGCTTCTAAAGATAAAGGGCTCTGGACTTATATTGTTCAAGATGCTGGTTATACACAAATACCACCTGGGAGTAGGACCGTTGTTGGGATATTTGGACCAGTTGAAGATATTGATGAAATTACAGGATCTTTAAAACTTCTTTAACATTTTTTATATTTATTTTTATTAGGAAATTTTTTTTTGTGTGTACTTTATATTTTACAATACACATTTATGAAAAATATTATATTATAAAGATTGTTGTTAGAATTAATAATACCATAGCAACGACTCATGTTACTTTAAATAAAAATATTAGTTACTGATATATTTTTAGCGATAAAATCTTTTGTTAAATTTCAGTTTTGCAAATACAGAATTACCCAAAATATAGTTTACATCACTTGAATTAAGGTGCCGGAAGTCCATTAAGTGCATTTCTAAACAATAATACAATATATCTATATATATATAAATATATATTTATATAACCGCTAAACTTTAGATAAAGTTTATTATTTTGTTTTAGCTATCAAAAAAGATATGACTGGAGGTAAGTCTAAATATATTTTTTTCTAAATAAAAAAAAAATTCTAACTTTTATTTAGTAGATGGTACTCAGAATACATATCCTTGTTCTATATGTGGAAGAAAATTTGTACGAGAATCACTAGAAAAACATGAAATTGCATGTCAAAAAATAAATACTAAAAAAAGAAAAGTTTTTGATTCTGGTAAACAAAGAGCCACTGGATCTGATATTAATTATAAAGACATAAAAAAAGTTCAACTTGAAAAACAAAAGGTATTTCAATAATAATAAAAAATTAAAATTTTTATTTATAGTTGGGTGGAACATTTCCACGACCAAAAACTAATTGGAAAGAAAGACATGAAACTTTTATTGGTGCTGTTTCTGCTTCAAAACAAGTTGAAATTGCTATTAAAACAGGTGCACCATTGCCTCCACCACCAAAAGCTACCGTTCCAAATGATTATATTGAATGTGAATACTGTGGAAGAAATTTTAACGAAAAGGCTGCTGAAAGACATATACCTTTTTGTAAAGAGCAATCAATGAGAAAGAAAACTCCTGTTTCTAGATCTGCTTCTGCATCTAGAGCTATATTAACTTCTGGAAAAAGTCCTACAACAAGTGCACCAACAAAAAGAGAACCATTACTTTCAAAAGGTATATCATCAAAAGAGCCTATAAGACGTGGCTCTATTGATAAAACATCAATTATTAAGAGTACTAATACTAATAATAATGTATCACATTCTAAAATAACTACAACATCCAAAAAAACATCAAATTTGCCTATTCCTACAAAAAGGAGTAATTCTAGTATCAGAAACTCATCTAGTTTCATCAATTCATCTTACCATCAAAAGTATAAATAAATTATAAGCTTGCTTTTATTTTTAATATATTTATAGCTTATTTTATTGCTTGCTTAAATGTTTTATTATTAATATTAATTACTATAATTTTTCTAGTTTACCAATAATAGAAGTAACTAATGAGGGTATAAAACAATATTCTGGAATATTGGGAAAAGATACTAAGATGGAAAAAAATAAAAGAATGTCATCAGTAAAAAAATTACCTGATACAATGAATCAAGAAGATTATTATATTGAGTATCAAAAATATAAAGACGAAACACTGAAAAAATCTTTTATTAGTAGTATTATGGAAGATAATAAACTTCCAACATCAAAAGAATTAGACTATGATTTTGACTAAGTTAATAAATTTTCATTGAAGTAACATCTAATTTAGTATAAAATTAATAAAATGATTTTTATAAACATTTAAGATAATTTAAAAAAAATTAAATATATTTTAGTTAAAAGTTATTCAAATATATTTTTAAACATTTAATATAATTATAAAAAATAAAATTAAAAACTTTAAATTGTACTATGACGACAAAAATTTATTAGAAAGAATATTTTTAAAAGCTTACGTTATATTTTTCCAAAGAATTATATATAATAAAATGATAAATTATTTAGTTAATTACAAAAAAAATTTCAACTAAACCAGATAAATAATTATTTTTATATTCAATAAAATATTTTATATTTATAAAAATTAAAGTTAAAAAAATTTAAGAATAGTAAAAAAAAAGTTTCATGGTATGGTATAAATTATAATTGTTATAATTGATCTTTCTGAACTTAATTTAATAATAAAATTGAATATTTTAAAAAATATTTAAAAATAACTTTAATTTTAAAAAAATAATTTTATTTATATTTAAGTACACAAAACTGTTGAATGTTGTTGCATATAATAAGCTTATGTAATTAATTTATAATCTTTTGTGATTTAAATATAATATACATTTTTTTTTTGATAATACGAATATTACAGTTTAAGATTATATTATAATTAATCTAAAAAAAGTAGTTTTTTTTTTTATATTTTATAACAATTAAAGATCATTTTTTTATGAGATAATATAAATTTTCATATTATCATTTAAAACGGCAAAAAATAAGTGGAATTTTTTTATATGATAATCAAAATGTTTTTCATAAATTCTTATAATTATACTTTACCTGCTAACAAATTTACATTTAAAAGTGTAAAATATTTTCCATGTTCTCTTGTATACTGTATTATTAAAATAATTTTTTTAACTTTTAAATAATAGTAAATTTACCTGATAGCTCTTAAAAATAATGAATTTCTAATATAATCATGACTAAATTAAAAACAAAACTATGAAAGTTGCAATAAATTAAAATTAAAAGCAAAAGAGTGAAATATTTTTTTTAAAAAAATACAACTTTAACAGAACAATTAATAATGTCAAAATAAAATCAACTATTCAAATTACATTTTTGTGATAAATTAATAAAATTTAATCTCATCTTTATTAGATTTTTTGAACTCAATAAAAGATAAAAATTTCAAGTACGAAAATAATAACTTAAAAATGTGTGCTCCAAAAATAAAGAACCAAATATATTAAACATCATAAAACTTAAAGGCTATAATACATGTTGAAAATGTAATAAAAATTTCAACCGTTCTTGAGATAAATTAGATCGTATTTTTATGTTGTTAATATATTTTATTATTTTTTGTATATCAACAACTGTTCAAAATATTAAAATAGTTTGAACATATATCTTAAATAAAAACGAACTAGTAGCCGAATCCAAATATTTGTTTTAAATTATCTCCAATTTGAAGCAAGATATAACAAAAATGCGGAAATTTTTTTTTCTAAATATTCATTATTAGCAACTTTTCCATATCTTAAATTAAACTTATCAGATTACCATGAGACCAGTTTCATTGAATTCACCATAAAAAGTTGGTCTAGAATATTTTATTTCTGTAAAAATGTCTTCAATGTTAGCTGAGATTTACAGTTGATCCAAATATGATAAGCCTGACCTTCAGCAGGAATACTAAAAAAAACCGTTTTTTTGGAATTTCAAAACAAAATTAGGCTCATTCGATAGCCCTTGAAAAATCATAAATTTTAAATATAATCAAGGCTATATCAAAATGAAAACTTGAGAAGTTATGATGAGTCAAAGTTTGAGGCGAAAGCGGGGAATATTTTTTGAAAAAATCCGACTTCTATGATGAAGTTGAAAATATTAAAATTAAAATAAATATTCTAGATCAGATTTTTGCAAGAAGTTGATTAAAACTGGTCTCATCTTCGTATCTCTTCTAGATCTCAAGATATAAGGCAAAATGTATCTTGAAAAAGTTTCAAGTCTGAAACTCATAACTCAAGTATATGAACACGTAGAAGCGTGAGACTAGATGCGCTGGTCTTCTTGAAACATTTGAGCTATAGTCTACGTTGAAAATGTTTTCTAAATTTCAACCGTTCTTGAGTTATATTGTTTGGTATTTTTGCGCGCTCAATTTATTGTCATCATTTTTTATATCTTAGCAACTGTTAGATATATAAAAATAGTTTGAACGTAGACCCTAAATGAAAACTGATTAGTAGTTGATTTCAGAAATTCGTTTGTCTATATCATTATTTTGAAGCGAGTTATAGCAAAAGGCGGAAATTTTTTCTAAATATTCATTGTTCCCGACTTTTCAACAACTCAGCTGAAACTTATCAGATTACCATGAGACTAGTTTCATTCGATTTCTCTTTAAAAGTTGGCTTAGAAAAAAGTGTTTCTATACAAATAACTTTAAAATTTACCAAAATTCATAATCGGTACATGTATCTCGAACTTGACCTTCAGCATAAGTACTAAAAAAACAACTTTTTTTTGAATTTTAAAACGAAATTAGGCTCATCTGATAGCCCTTGAAAAATCATGAAATTTAAATATAATCAAGGCTATATCAGAAGCAAAACTTGAGAAGTTATGACGAGTCAAAGTTTGAGGCGAAAGCAGGGAATATTTTTTGAAAAAATCCAACTTCTATGATGAAGTTGAAAATATTAAAATAAAAATAGATATTCTAGATCAGATTTTTTCGAGAAGTCGATTAAACCTAGTCTCATCTTCATAGGGCTTCTTAATCTCAATATATGAGGCAAAATGTATCTTGAAAAATTTTCAAGTACGAAGCTCATAACTCAAGTAAATGAGCTCCTAGAAGCATGATAGTAGATGCGCTGGTCTTCTTGAAACATTTGAGCTATAGTCTACATTGAAGATATTTTCTAATATTCAACCGTTCTTGAGATACATTATCGGGTATTTTTGCGCGCTCAATTTATTGTCATCATTTTTTATATCTTAGCAACTGTTGGATATATAAAAATTATTTGAACGTAGACCCTTAATGAAAACTGATTAGTAGTTGATTTTAGAAATTCGTTTGTTTATATCTTAATTTTGAAGCAAGATATAGCAAAAGGCGGAAATTTTTTCTAAATATTCATTGTTTCCAACTTTTTTATATCTTAGCTGAAACTTATCAGATTACCATGAAACTAGTTTCATTCGATTTCTCTTTAAAAGTTGGCTTAGAAAAAAGTGTTTTTATAAAAATATCTCTAAATTTTACTAAGATTCATAATTGGTTCAAGTATCACAAACTTGACCTTCAGCATGAGTACTAAAAAAACAACTTTTTTTCGAATTTCAAAACGAAATTAGGCTCATCTGATAGCCTTTGAAGAATCATGAATTTTAAATATAATCAAGGCTATATCAAAATAAAAACTTGAGAAGTTATGATGAGTCAAAGTTTGAGGCGAAAGCGGGGAATATTTTTTGAAAAAATCTAACTCCCGTGATATAATTGAAAATATTAAAATTAAACAAACTATTCTAGATCAGATTTTTGTGAGAAGTCGATTAAATTTAGTCTTGTCTTCATAGGACTTCTTAATCTCAAGATATGATGTAAAATGTATCTTGAAAAAGTTTCAAGTATGAAACTCATAACTCAAGTAAATGAGCACCTAGAAGCTCGAGACTTGATGCGCTGGACTTCTTGAAACTTTTAAGCTATAGTCTACGTTGAAAATATTTTCTAAATTTCTATCGTTTTTGAGATACATTGTTGGGTATTTTTGCGCGCTCAATTTATTGTCATCATTTTTTATATCTTAGTAGATATTGGAGATATAAAAATGGTTTGAACGTAGACTCTTAATAAAAACTAATTAGTAGTCGATTCAATATGATCTTTTTATCATTATCTAGAATAGTGATAAAGCTAGGAAAAAAAATTTTTTTTTAATATTTACTATTTTTATCCTTTCAATAGTTCGACTTAAATTAAGCATATAATTATAGGATTAGTGTTAATTAATTTGTGCTAAAAGAAAACTTATAATATATAATCTTTATGATAATAATGTTACTTTTGTAACAAAATTAATGTTGGTCCAAATTTATAATTTGTTGTTTGAAAATTTTGCATATTTCTTAAATAATTGAAATATTCAAATTATGAATTACCTTATATTTTATGTCCGATTTTATGTTTCTATTATTTTCCTAACTTAATTATTTATTTCAGACTAAAGCTTATAAATCGAAATAAAATATACTTTAAAATTTATAATAACTTTTGATTTAATTGTACTATTACTTGCTATCAAATGTTTTTAACATAATAATTTATTTATAAAAATTGTTTTTTAATTATTTTTTAAATATTTTATTTTATAACTGTTGAAAGTTATAATTTTTAATTTATTTTTATTTCGCTTACAAGAAAAAGTACTCTTAAGATCTATTTATTTTAATTGTAATTAAAATGGCTTTTATATCTGCTAGAAAATTATTTGAAAATAAAATGGTTTTACAATTACATCTGTATTTGTAAAGTATTTAGGAAATAATGTATAGTATAAATTTTTTCCATAGTAACATATAGAAATTGATAATAATGCTATAAACTCAATTATATTTATTAGTAAAAGTAAAACAAATCCATAATGAGAACATAAATTATAATTAAAACTTATTACAATAAAAGCTAATTTTTAAATTGTCATATATTTTATTAATCTAGATTATTTTCTGATAACTTTAATACCTTTTTTTTTAAAAAAATATAAGGATAAATAATTTTATATAGTTATAATTTATTTTTGTCATAAACATATCAAATAGTATAGTGAAAGTTTTTCAAAAAATATTCACAAACTACAAAATATTTATTAATTAATAAAAATTATTTGCTACAAAATGTTTAAATCTATTTAAAGTTGATATTTAAAATATTATAATATTTTTTTAAATAACAAAAATAGGTAGAATAATTTATAAATCAAACTCTCAATACTAAAAACATACCAAAAGTGGTCAAGGTTAATTAAATCATTATTGTTTTTTTTTATTTATAAGATATTAAAAATTTCTATCTAAAAATAAGTAAAATATTTAATAAATTTTAAATGTTATTAGACAATTTATAGAAGATGATAAAAAGCATTAGCGTTAGATATCTGAAAATAAAAAGAACAAAATTTGTTAATTAATAGGCATATTTATTAATAATATTAACTAACTGAAAAAAACTACATTAAAAAAAAACTTTTAATTTCATACATAAATTAATTTGTCATTTATTAATTTTACTAATCTTCATTTGATTTTAATAAAGATATTTTTAACTAGTAATTTATTCTATTATTTATGAAAGTTTTTTTTTAACAAAATCTTTTCATACCACATTATTTTTTCATGGTTGACTTAAATATAAAAGTTTATACTGATAATCTATTTATTAAAATTAAAGTAACTTGTTAAATATTGGTTTGTTTATTATAAAGTAATTTTTAAGTCATTAATACAAGTAATTTTATGTATTTTGTTATGCATAAAAACTAAATTTTTTTTTTATTTATTTCGCAACCAAAAATAAATTTCTAGTCTTGAGTGAAGTTTTGCATCTATTTATTTAAATTATTTATTCTTTTCTATACCATTAAAAGATCAACAAAATTGATATATTAGATGATTACAAAAGTTTAAATTTTTTTATAATACAGTAAATGCATCTTTCATTTTTTTTTATTAAATTTTAAACTTTTAAAAAGTTTTGTATAATTCTATGATACCTATTTTAGTTATTTTTAAATAAACTTTATTCATTTACTTTTTCTTTTAAAAAAAAACTATCTTTGAAAAGTATGCTAAGAAGATTATTAGTTTATAATCGTAAGTCAATGTAAAATTATTCAACTTTAACAATCATTATTTTTGATTGCATGTCTTTAAATTCTAAGAAGAAATAATCATCACACTTATTTATATTTTACCAGTTTTTCATTTTCTTTTTATTATCTTTTTTTATCAAAATATATAATTTAATTAACAAAATATTATTTACAATTCTTTAATTTTATAATGTTCCAGTTATTATTGCTACGTTTTTTTCATTTTAAATATAAATTTGTACTATTTAAAGTTAACTAGTGTTAAGTTATAAAATTAAGATTTTGTTTAATTTTATTAATAGATATTTTTAAATATAATTGAAAATATCTTGTCAATATTTTATAAATAGGTATATTTTTTTTTATACATTTTTATTAAATTTTGCTATCTTTAATAAATATTTTAAAACATAAAAATTAATTATAATTATAATATTTTTAAAAACTGTATTATTAAAAAATTACACTTCAGGAATATTTAAAAATTTCTTTGTTTTAAATATTTATTTATATATATATGTAAAAATTAAACTCTAAAAATTTGTGGATTTTCCATATTAACATCTCTTAACAATGATTTTTCTCTTTCAATAACTTTCAATTCTTCAGGAAATGGTGTTGTTACAGGAGTTGGAAATGGAGTACAACCAGCATTATCATATGTATAATTATTACCTGTATCTTTATGACTTTTTATTTCTTGTTTAAGACGAATAAGTTCATTATCCATTGTGCGATTAAATGTTTCCTGATCATTTAATTCTCCTGCTCTAGCTAAAACAATTTGTTTTTTTATCTCTCCTGAATCTTGTTCTTCTTTTTTTCCACCACCACAATTTATAACTAATATTATAAATGTTATAAAAATATGTAACGTTAATTGAAATAGATAAAGTAACATTGATTATATTTATATATTATAATATAAATTATTCCAAAAAACAAAATTTTTATTTTTGAGTTCAATGAATATATATATATAAATAATAATATTATTAAAATTTACATTTTTTTTTAAGCAAATTCATTTTTATATATTTATTTATATATATATGAAAAAAGATTAAATTCAATGATATTTAAAAAATAGATTTAGAGTATAAATATACAAACAAAAAAAAAGTTTCTAAAATAGTTTTTTAATTATCATAATTAATTTTATTATGAATTAATCATTATTAATTTAATACTTTTTCTTTTAAATTAAATTTCTAAGAAAGAAATTTTATAAAATTTATAAAAAATATTTTAGTTTATATAGTTAATTTTGATTAACTATTTTAAGTGGCCACTATATAATTTGTTGATAAATAAAAGATTTTTGATCATTTGATAGTTAGCTTTATATCATCCTATAAGTATACTTCAGAACAATTACAAAAACTTTTATGAATATTATTTTTAAAATTATAGATAATTAAAAATAAGCAAAAATTTATTACTATTAAAAAGTATATATCTTATATAAAAAAAATTATATGAATTTATGTATAAAACAGTCAAACAAAGTACATTGAAAATGCTATAAGAAGAAATAAGAAAGAAAAAAGTATTTGTTATGTGAAACATCAATATATATTTTAAAGTATTTTTTTTTTTTTTTTGAAAATGATACAATATAGTTATATATAAATTTATCATTATATTCTATCTTACAATGAACATACATTTTCATTAATATATAATAATGATTATTATAAATATTTTATTTATATATAAAAAAATTATTTATACTTAAAGATGTGGACAAATTGTAGATAAAAAGAATGGGATTACAAAACGTATTATATTATGGAAAGGCAGTTAAGAACAATTTTCCATCTCTTTTGATTTGAAAATTATTAAATGACGCATACACTATTTTTAAAAATATTGTTTATTTCAATATATTATGCTATCAAACTATAAGTATTATCTTTATTTACTTTCAGGAAAGTGAAAATAAAATAAAAAAATAACTATGGAACCGGAAATATTCAGCTGTGAAAGTAAATTTATATCTGATGACAATCAAGAATGTTACTTTGCTGATTCTGAAGATAATACAGATTCTGAAGCTGAAATCGAATCCAATACTGTTGATACTCAACTCTTTACTGAAGATTTTTTCAAACTTATAAATTTAAAGAATAACTAATATATAAATATTTTTACTGGAAAAAAAAGGCAGTATAAATATATATCATTTAATATATGTAATGTTCCAATTTTTTATATACTGTATTATATTATTTTATTATATCACCGACTAATTATTTTAATAATAATTTAAATAATAATTGATATTTTAATCAAAATAAATATTTTCTACAATTTTAGTCAATTTACTAAATATGTTTTCTATGACATTTTATTAATATCTTTTTAATAGTTGTATTAATTTGATTTTTGTTATCTTTAATGAAAAAGAAAAAAATTAGTGAATAGTGACATGCTTTTTAAAATACCATTTGTTGGTATATATATATATTACTTTAGAAATATATAACAACATTCTATTGTTTATAACAATATATTGTATAACTTTTTTTTTTAAACAAAAGTTCATTTTATAACAGTAAAATTAAAATGCTTTATGTGTTATAATATATGTTCACATAAATAACTATATATTTTTAATTTTAAAAAAATGTTTACATAAATTATTATCAAAAGTTAGTTGTATTAATTATTAAGAAGTAAAAAATTTTAAAATATTTAATCAAAAGATAGAAAGATAATAAATGAATAATTAATGTCTTATTAGGCAAATACTAATTAAATTTAGAAAACCTCATAAATCAAATGTATAAAAAGTTAAAAGTTTCTAATTAAAAGGTTAATATGTCAAAAATCAATAAGAAAATTAATTTATTACAATATATTTAAGCTTTTTAAGTCCTCAAATTTTGATAAACCACAATATATTAAATATTGTATAATATATATTTATATTATCATTTAGTATTCGTCAAATAACCTTTTTATAAGTATACCCTTCAAAAAAATACATATATAAAAGAAGTTATTTATTGAACATTATTTAATACAATTTTTCAATGATACACATAATTTTATTTTACCTATGTATAATACTTTAAAAAAAATTTTTTTTTTTATTTTTCTTTTAAAAATATTTATAGTTAATCAAATTTAATATGTAACATGAAAAAACAAGTTCTACATTTTCTTTTATTAAATTAAAATAATAAATAATATAGAAATGTATATATTTATATATAATATTGATATTTTAAAAATAATTAATTTGTAATTTGGCATTTTTAACATGTGATTCTTAATATTATACGTATATAAATATATATTATAAAAATTTAATTTTAAAATTTTTTATTCTTATATTTTATAGACTACTTAAAACAATAATATATCCAAAAAAAATGAATTTTTATCTATTTTTAAAATATATTACATATCTCTATATTTTAAATGCCTTAATAATGTGTGTTAATGGAAGAAGACGAAATGAAATTAATAGAATTGATAAATCAAAAATTTCAAGTTTAATTTTCAAAGCTAGACGTTAAAAGTCTCGAGAACATTTTATTATAGATATATTTAAAATAATTGTAAAATTATATTGTACATTTTTAATTAATATATATATATATATTTCATAATTTTTTTTTAAAATAAATTTTTTTTACTATTAACTTTATTTCTTTACACGAATTTTGATACAATTATTGGTAGTTTATGCATTATAGATGTGTCTTAATGTGAAAATACTATAAATTTCTTAGTTATGTTATTATCAAGATCTAGTTTATTATTTAGAAGGCTATCTTCATCACAAGTTCCAAATAAATCTTCATCTTTAGTTAAAAATATTGATTCAGATAAAGGAGAAAAAATTAAAAAATATGAATTAAAAGCAAAACTTGAAAAACCTAAATGGTCTTTATTCAAAGATCGTCATACTGCACCTACAAATTTATCTTTTCCAAATGAAATAGGTGTAGAAGGATATGATCCTGATATACCATTTAAGGATGTTTTAGAAAGTATTCCAAGAATTACTAAATCTGAATTATCGGTAATATAAACATATTTTTTAACAATTTGAATAGATTAAATTTATAGAAATTTGCCGAAGAAACTCGTAGTTCAATAAATATTGAAAAAGTAGAATGCATTGAAAGCACAGGAATATTGAGGCATGGTGATACAAATATAAATTATCAATTTAAAGAACCGTCAGATATTAACATGTGGAAAACAGGTTGTGATTCTGACTGGGGAGAAGGTTTTTCAACATGTTCATTAAAATTAACAGATGAAAATACAGCATTATTTTCAGGAAATTTGTCTACCAAATTAATAAATGATGGAAAAACAGAAAGAGCTGGTTGGGCTTCAATGAAATCAAAAGATCGTCGTTCATTTCTACGAAAAAAGTATATGACAAGATGGTTAAATTACTCTCATTTAATAATTAGATGCCGAGGTGATGGTAGATCATACAAAATTATGTTACATACACCTGGTAAAATTGATTTAACATGGGGAGATTCATATTCTTATCCTCTTCATACACATGGAGGACCATATTGGCAAATTGAAAAAATTCCTTTCTCTCGTTTTTTTCATACAGTTTATGGTAGAATTCAAGATAAACAACAAAAAGTCTTTCGACAACAAATTTCTTCTATAGGTATAGTTTTAATGGATAGAATGGATGGTCCATTTAAATTAGAAATTGATTTTATAGGAGTTACACATGACAAATCACACAGAGAAGAATTTGCATATGAAACTTACACTTTACCTATATGGTATTCTGACGGTTTTTAATAAACATAAATCTCATTTTATAAACGATAAATTTTTAAAAATAAAATATGAACAACTATTTGTTATTATTTCTTACAATAACATCAAATCCATCCACTTTGATTTTTCCTATTTTAAGTAAGTTATTCATAGAATTTGAATTTTTAAATTCGACCTCAGCAAGCCCTAAATGTGTAATAGCTTCACGATTTTCAAATATTTTAATATTACTTATTTCACCATAACTTTCAAGAGACTTCTTAATTTCTTTCGATCCAGAAAACCAGGGAATATTATGGAGAAAAACTTTGTTACTCTTTGGATTTGTTGGTATGTTTGCACGAGAAACCTGACACAAAAATTTAGATATTAATTTCATTTCAAAATAAGAACCTAAAAATTATAATTAATAAAAAAAAAATAATTTAAAATAGAAAAATGAATAATACATATAAAAAAATAATTCAAGAAAATTTAATCAATCATATTTAGTATAAAAATATTTACATTTTTTCATTAAAATTAAATTACAATTTAAAAATATTTGTCAATAAAAATTCCCCGTACAAAAAAAATTAAAAACTCTAACAATTAAATATGGATATATGTAAGTATAATATCCACTCATTACAATTTAGTTAAAGTATACTACAAAAGTTTGAAAAAAAAATATGTTTGCAATTTTTCCAAATTTAATATTTGTCGAAGAACTTCTAAGCCAATAGATTGTAATTAAAGCAAAAAAAAATACTACTGAAATTTAAAAAAGTTGACATATCACAAGTTAATAAAAATTTTTCCATAGAACATTGTTATAGTAATAAAAATAACATTGACTTTTCTAAGATAAATTCTTTAAATTTAACAAAAGAATAAATTTTACAAAAATAATTCTTTTACTAACATTTAAAACATAAAAACAAAAATTCTAGCAAGTTAAAACCACATGAATATATTTTTTTCACATATTTTCAGTTTTAAATTTTGTAGAGTCTTTAAAATTAGGTACATTAAGTTCAACATTTACCAAATCTCCATCAATAACATGAGGTCCTTTTTCAATGGTTTTTAATGCACTTTCAGGTGTTTGAAATTCTATCGAAGCATAACCTCGATGAAGACCTGTTTCTGGATCGAAAAACAATGATACATCTTTAATCTTTCCAAATCTACTAAAATATTTTTCTATTTGTCCTTAAATGAAAAAAAATCATGTGATAAATCAATGCACAAAACATACCTTTTCCTGTAATCCACTTGACATGTGTTAAATAAACGGTTTTATTTTCATTACTAAAATTTCTTATATTTAATTTTAAAAAATTTTTTAATAATAGTTTTCCAGTATTCATATTAAAACAACTATAATAGAAGAAATAAAATTTTTTTTTGTGAAAATATGGAATAAAAATGTTAAACTAATAACGGGTAGTAAATGGGCCTGCTGTGCAATATACCAGAATAATCCTATAGGGAAATGTTGGAACATTGTATACATATGCTTATTTTAAATAATGCAGATTTCTACAAAAATTTTGAAGAATGTTACCCTTGTTTCAAGTAATACCATTTTTTATAATTATTTTTAATTTATTACTAAAAAATAATATTCTGCTCAAGTTTACATTTCTAATCACTTGTTGATTTTTTTTGTTTTTTCCATTACATTTTTAAATTAATTTCTATTCTTTTTTTTGTACTTTTGTTGAGAATATATTTTTCAAATTATAAAAAGTGGCAAAATTATGTGTAATAGTACTGTAGGATAATTATATTTCTGTTGCGAAACAAAGTATTTTTATGATAAATTAATTATTTTACCATCTATACACTTAGGTCAAAATTATATTTGCAATTATAAAAATATATTCCTTTCTTTCTAACCATTGTATTTTAATATATCATTATATGGTTTCTGATCTAATTTTTTTATGTGTTTTATTTGTAACATTGCCATTTTGCATTATATGTATTTAGTTAAGCTAGAAAAAAAAATATATTTTACGAAATTTATATCCTCCAGTATAGTATTTATTAAAAATATTTTGTTATTTTTAATATTTGACAGGTAACAATCATGTATCTTCTAACGTAAATTTTCTCAATATATTATTTATTAGTGATATTAAAACATAATGCTAACAATCTATTAATGAAGTTTTTCATCATATCTGAAGAGTGGCGTCTTTGTCAGATTTACTATAATAAAAGGAGGCGCACATTGAGCATTGAAAAAAGAGGTCGTCTATCTTACTTTTCTTAGTATGTATTAATAATGCGTAACTTTTAACGTCTTATTGTAGACTCTGTATCTTAGTATGCATATATGTCTTTTTTTTTTTCTGTATATTTTATATATAAACTGATTTATAATTGTATTATTTTAATGAAACAAAATATATAGTATCACTTAATTTATTTTTCGTTTTAGTTTCTTAAATTTAGACAAAAAAAAAGATTAAAATGGGAGAAAGAAGAGGTCCACCAAATATTTCTGGCTTATATTCAGTAAAGGTAATTTAATATTTTATTTTTTTAAACTTTTTTTTTACTTTAGGTTGATAATTTATCTTATAATACAACTCAACATGAGTTAAGAAGACTTTTTGATAAGTATGGTGAGATAGGAGATATTCACATTCCAAGAGATAGAAATACTAGACAAAGTAAAGGATTTGGTTTTGTAAGATTTTATGACAAAAGAGATGCTGAGTATGCTTCAAACAAATGTGATGGAAGAAGAGTTGATGGCAGAAGTATACGTTGCTCTTTGGCACGTTATGAAAGACCAATAGACGAAAGACCCAGAGGTGGTTATGGACGTGGGCGTCGTGAAAGAAGTCGGTAGGTTTCAAATTTTTTTTATTTTGTTTTTGTTTCCCCATCTACAGTCATTAACTATGCCCTTCTTTACGATATAATTATGAGTGCCATGGAATACGATTTATTTTTTTTGGCAACAATTAACGTAATTTAAAAGTATATTATCAGAAGCAGTGGTTCCTGAGAGTCGCTGTCATTTTTGATTCCGATATCTGCATTTTGCCGTTTACCTTATTATACACTTATATACATGTATTTTCCTGTATGCAAACCCGGTTCATTACTTTAGCTGTTTGTTATTTGAAAAAAAAAGCACATTTCTTTTCTGATTTAGGAGCTGTTGTAAAAGGTTAAAAAAAGTGCTATGTAGTATGTTGGCTGTGTTCCGTTAAAACCTTAAGATTGTATTGGGGCCGGTATGCTGGGAAAACCCGAGTTACAGAAATACATATATAGAAAGATTTTCCAATCTTTACTATATTAATATGATGATACAAATAATTTATATTGAAATGGCATATGATTATTATTTTTCAGCTCACGTTCTTGTTCCAGATCACCTTCTTACAAACGAAGACGTTCTAGATCTCGTAGTCCAATACGTTCTCGTTCTAGAAGTCCAGTACGTTCCCGATCAAGAAGTCCAATTCGTTCCCGTTCTAGGAGTCCAATTCATTCAAGAAGTGCTTCACCAGTAAAGCGTTCTTTGTCGCCAAGAAGAAGTAGAAGTAGAGATTATTCAAGAAGTAGAAGTAAGTCTGTTGATGATAGACGTTCTGGTTCCAGATCTCATTCACCCTCAGTTGATAGGAAAAGAGATTCAAGATCATCAAATGATAGACATGATTCAAGGAGCTCAAATAGACGTTCATCATCTCGTGAGAATGATAGAGATAGCAGTCCAAGTCACGATTAACTTTTTTAATCGTAAAAAAAATATTTTTGAAAATTATTTTTTTCTATTTGATTTTAAATTTTCCTTTGATTAAAATATTGTTTATCTACAATTATTTTGTATAATTTTTTTAACTAACTTTTGTTTGCTATAATAAACTCTATCCAGATTGTATTTTTTCTTGTTATTATTATAATTGTAATTTTAATAACTTTTTAACTGCTTGATGATTGATTATTATACTTTGTGGTATTGTTAATTATTGTTTATAATACAATAAAAAAGTTTTATTTTTACTACGTTTATGTATTTAAATAAATCTTCTTAAGTACAATTTTATTTTATTTCTTCAAACAGGTGTAATAAAATATGTAAAAATAACATTAAATATTAGAAGACTATTGAATAGGATATATTTTTTTTTTTAAATTTAAACTTTTTAAATATATGATTACAAATCATATATTTTATATTATTTTAAAATTAAAAATGTATATATTTATTTTTTAATATTAAAAATAAAATAAATTTTATAAAATATAATATAACATAATTTATCATTAACTTCCTTCTTATGATAAGTATAGTATTTTTTTCTTTTGAAACAACATTAATTTTAAAATTATGTTTAAAAGTTATGATTCCATTTATGTAAATACTATAATAATCATTTTTTATCTATCCATAATATGCATATATTTGCTATTTAGATATTTTATGTATCCCTCAAATAAACATTTTCATATATATGATAGTGAATTAATTTTTAGCCATTTTCTAAAAAATATAGTATTTTATATATTTCTCTGCTTTAAGTTAATATTTCTTCAAAATGCGTGCATATATACAGTTTATTTTTATGCATAATAAAAATAAATATCTATATTTGTCTTTTTATTTTATGACATTCTAATAATATAACAAATATTTCTATTATTTTAAAATTATTGTTTTATAAATTAATAATATTTTTTTACTTTTAAATATAAAAATAAATTTTCAAAGTATTATTATATTAATTAAATTATTTATATAATAATATATTCTATCATTTTTACGGCATATATTAAATATTATATCTTTGCCATTTTTATTAAACTTTTTATATAAAGCATAATTTTATTTCTTTAAAAAGTTTAACATTTTCATTCTTCAAAATTCACTATATATTACTTCTTCTCTTTTTCATTCTACTTTTTTTTTTTTTCCCCAATACTTCATACTTCTCCTATCACTTACTCAGATGACGTTTTAAGCAAAAGGACATGCCTCCGTATTGGCCTACACAAACTAAACATATATATATATATATATATTGGAAAGATGTGTAAGAGAAAAGAGAAATATATAAAACAGCATATGTGTATAGATGTGTATATTTACAAATTTATATGTTTTCCCTTAAAATTTATATATAACTTTGTATTTATATTTTTATCCGAGTTGTATATTTTAACTATTTATGGTTTAACTTTTTCTTATTTTAAATATCTATTAAAAATTTAACATTTTTTTATTTTTTATTATTATATGTAAAGTTTGGTTATCGACTAAATAACAGTTAACATTTTTTTTTAATGATTAAATAATGATTAAATTTTTATTTTCAGCTTTTTATTATTAAATAGTGCTATTTTTTTATGTATAAATTCTTAACATTATTTTAATGAAGCAATTAGTAAAAAATGGCATTAAAAGTTACTGTACGAGATAGTAAGTATTTTTTTTTTATAAAATATTTTATAATAAAATTATTTATTGACACGTGTCTATGCTTAATCATTTGTACTTTTATTGAATGTGATTATTTCAAAATAATAATAAAAAAAAAAAACAAAATAATTTAACAACTAATTATATTAATTTATAGAAATTGTTAATGATGTAATTCGACCATTAAGAAAAACAGGAAAACAAGAAGGATGGAATGTTTTGGTAGTAGATCGTCTTTCTATGAAAATGTTATCAGCTTGTTGTAAGATGCATGATATTATGGATGAAGGAATAACAATAGTAGAAGATATAAATAAACGCCGTGAACCATTAACTAATCTTGATGCTATTTACCTTATAACACCTACAAAAGATAGTATTGATAAATTGGTACAAGATTTTACAATAAGAATGCAATATAGACGAGCACATGTCTTTTTTACTGAAGCATGTAATGATACATTATTTTCTCAGTTAAGTAAAAGTTCTGCTGCTAGATATATAAAAACATTAAAAGAAATTAATATAGCTTTTACTCCATATGAAAGTCAAGTATATACTCTTGATTCACCTGATACTTTCTTTTTATATTATACACCTGAAAAACAAATACAATTAAGTATCAATCTTGAAAGAATTGCTGAACAAATTGCTACTGTTTGTGCTACATTAGGAGAGTATCCTGCAGTTAGATATAGATCTGATTTTGAAAGAAATGTTGAATTAGCTCAAATGGTTGCTGCTAAATTAGATGCTTACAAAGCTGACAATCCATCAATGGGTGATGGTGCTGAAAAAGGAAGATCTCAATTACTTATTATTGATAGAGGTTTTGATGGTATTTCTCCTATTTTACATGAATTAACACTTCAAGCTATGTGTTATGATCTTCTTGGTATTGAAAATGATGTTTATAGATATGAGACTGGTGGTGGAGAAAGTGTTGATAAAGAAGTATTATTAGATGAGAATGATGATCTTTGGGTTGATAATAGACATAAACATATTGCTGTCGTTTCTCAAGAAGTTACAAAAGGATTAAAAAAGTTTAGTGAACATAAGAAAATGCCTAGTGATGCTAAAAGTATTAAAGATTTAAGTTTAATGATAAAGAAAATGCCACAATATCAAAAGGAATTAAATAAGTTTAGTACACACTTTCATTTAGCTGAAGAATGTATGAAAAGATATCAAAGTGGTGTTGATAAATTATGTAAAGTTGAACAAGATTTAGCTATGGGAATGGATATTGATGGTGAAAGAATTAAAGATCCAATGAAATTAATGGTACCTCTTCTTATTGACCCTAGTGTTAGATTAGAAGATAGATTAAGATTAATACTTCTTTATATTACAACAAGAAATGGTATTACAGATGAAACTTTAAATAAACTTCTTCAACATGCTAATATAAATTTAAGCGAAAAAGAAACAATAACAAATGCCTCACAACTTGGTTTTAATATAACAATAGATCAAGGAAAGAAAAAAGTTTGGCAACCAAGTAGAAAAGAACGTCGTGATGAAACATTTTATCAAAGTTCTCGTTGGGTTCCAGTGATAAAAGATATTCTTGAGGACGCTGTTGACGATAAGCTTGATGCAAAACATTTCCCATTTTTAAATGGACGTCAGGCAAATCAGCCATATCGTGCTGCAACTAGTGTTCGTTATGGACAATGGCATAATCAACGTGCTCAAAATCAACAATACAGAACTGGACCTAGACTTATTGTTTACATAATTGGTGGAGTTACCTATTCTGAGATTAGAGCTGCATACGAAGTTACACAAACTAAAAAACCATGGGAAATTATTATTGGTTCTGATCAAATATTAACACCAGAAAAGTTTCTTAATAATCTTCGTGATTTAAATAAAACCCGTGAACAATAGATTTACAATGTTTTCACCAAACACTGTCAATATTAAAAAAAAAAAGATATATTCAATGATTTTTTAAATAAAAGAATTTTGCTAGTATTGTTAACAATTTTGAAATTTGCCAAATATTTCATTAATGTTAACCAAACTTCAACGAAGTACGCATCAATTTCAGATTAATAAAAAAAATATATAAAATAAAATAAAAATTTTACAAATTAATCATATTTCACTTATAACAAATTTTTTTTTATAAATGCTTATATAAAAAATATATTTAAAATTTGTTTTATCATTTTCACAATCATAAAATAAATAAAAAAAAAGTTTTTATTTATATTTTAATTATTAAACAAAGATAGAAAAACAAAATTAAGAAAAAATTTGGAGATTTTTTGTTAATATAGTTGCCAGAAATAAAAATATCTATATTATAAAAATTTTTTTTGTAATAAGAAAATTATATTTTTATAAAAATTTTACATTTCCTATCAATTCTCTGATCACATCTAATAAAATTCATGGTAACACAAGTTATATTACTAGTATATTATTGAACTTTTATATCATATCAGATTCCCATAAAATGTTATATTAATTTTTTCTTAATTCTTATACTCTTCATTTTTTATCATATTAAAAATATTTTACCTTCTGTGAATGGTTTTCTATTTGTGTAATTGACTTATTATTAAGATACTTTGTACTTTGAACTGTAATGAATTTTAAAGTGTCTTTTCATATATTTGTTTAATAACTATTTATGATTCATTTAAGTCTCCTTATCATTTCGCTCTGAAAGTAGTAAGATATTTTTAAAAAAAAAAATCTTGTCTAATGACATATAGTTTTTCCCAAAAATTTTTAATTCTTTTTTCAATAATTATCGTATTTTATATGATAAAACTTAACAATTCTTAATAGTTATCTTTTTTTTTTGTTTACAATTTTATTTATATTTATAAAAAAAATTTATAGACTATGTATAAATACGAAGAAATGTTACAAGCTTTTCAAAATAAACGTATATTGAAAAATATCCTTTCTAATTTAATGGATAAAGATATCATGAATTTAAACTATGTATCTAAGGGTATAAATATGGCTATAAGAGGATTAAAACATTATGAAAAAATACCTTCTGAATCACTTTATATAACTTTACATATTCAACAAAATTCTTATACATATAAATCTGTTCCTGAAAAATTTGATCCAACACAAGTTTCTAAGATAACATTTAATTTTCTTTTACTTGGATTACCATTTCAATATGAAAATTTTATTGATGAATATTATATAATACTCAAAAAAATTTGTACGGATATTAACATGTTATTTTTACAGAATCATAATAATTTACATATTAAAATACAATCATACTATCATTTTTTTGAAAAATTTATTATCTCTTTTATTGGTTCTATTATTTGCAATAATAATGTTAAATTAGATATTGATATCAAACCATATAATGGAGATTTTAATTTTATATATCCATATTTTATATATCCAAAATATAATATGTTTGAAGGATTTAAAAATATTAATAGTATTACAATTAGAAGCAATTTTGATAAAGGAATAGATGTTTATAAATATTTTTTTCAATGTCTTCCTAATAATAATTCTTTTAAAATAAATATAAATTTTATTGAATATTTAAATGAAAAACAATGGGAAAATGTTAAATGTATAATAAATTCACGAAAATGGGTTAAAATTAAGATTGGTATAAATTGTTGGGGTGAAGATGGTTCATTTTGGCATTATATTCCAAATGCTATAACTACTGATTTTTTAAAAAATATTTATCGATTTGAGGTTAATGGAGATTCATTCAATATATTAAGAAAATTTAAATCACTTTTTATAAAAATGGTAAATCTTAAAACATTGGTTTGTAATTTTCATGTGTATGAATATGTTATTAAATCATTTAATCAATTGTCAAAGAATAATTTTGAAAAAATGAATGTTTATGAAGAGATAAAGAATCTTAAAAATTTAACAAGTGTTAATTTTATTTTTAATTATATATATGATTTTAATCAAAATAATGAAGAAAATTTAATGGCTATTGATTATACATTTAATAAACTATTAGAATCTTTACCTTCTTCAATTACCAAATTAAGTGTAACTGGAATAAGAAGTATAAATGTAAACTTAGCAGAGAAGATGAATAAATTACTACCAAATTTAATTTATTTGAATATTTCAAAAGTTAATCATTTGGATGAAAATTTTCTTATGAAAATGCCTAATATTAGGTTTATTGTTTCACATGCATGTCAACCAGTGAAAATTCCAACAACAATTTCTGTTTGTGGAACTTTTTGTTGTATTAATCCAGAACCAATTGAATGTGTCAAATTTTTTAAAACTTATTGGAAGTATTGTTACTGTAAACAATATCATAAGGCTTGGAAAAAATCTATAAGACAATCAAAAAGATATCGAAAGTTACTTAAATATTCTACTGACTATAATATGAATATTTTCTATAATGAGATAAAAGATGGTTGGAATGTTTTAAAAGTATTTGATGAAGAGTATTTCAACAATATGTATAAAGATATATATTACCGAACAAATATAGCATAAAAAATTTTTTTATTATTTTAAAAAATTTTATTCCATAAGTATTATTTTAATAACATCGTTTTCATTAATTTTATATAAAAAATCATTTAAACTTTGATTAAATAACTTCTTTTCTACACTTATTATTTCATCATTAAATTGAATATTGATAGATTTAATTGAAAGTTTAGAGAAAGACATTTTTTTAGAAGCTCCTTGTATTATAGTTTTAAAAGTTAATGATAAAGGAACTGTAATTATATATGAGGTAGAATTTTTAACTATCTCTACTTTTATTGAACCTAATTTCATCTTTGTAAAGTCCCTGTCTTTGCTTGTTGATGAAACAATGTCAGTATAAATTTTTTTGAGACGTTCTATATCTTCTACATGATCAGGATCACTTTCTGGTACATCTCTCAAAAAAATTACCTCTGCTTTATTTCTTTCTGTTCCAGTAATAGTATGTTTATTTATAATTTTAATATTAGGACATTTAGCTATCACAAAATCTAGTACATCATCACCATCATTGTATTTTGGTAATCTAGATAATTCAATTTCTAGAAACTCTAATTTTGGTATTTTTTTAATATTATTAACAAATTTCCAACTATCAATATTATTATATTTAAGAAACATTGACTTCAATGAAGGAAAATATTTGTAAATATCATTCGGAATATCATTCACCTGACAACGTATCAAAGATATTTCTTCTAATTTTGGAAGTTTTAATAAACCTTCCTTTAAATTAGATAGATCATTAATGACACACTCATCTAAGATAAGTTTTTTTAAAGAGTCAAAATTTTTTTCAGTTGAAGGGCAAAAAGTATTTATAGGATTTACAGCAACTATAAGTTCAGTAAGATTTTCAAAAACTAATGGTATAGCATTAATACAATTTTGGTTTAAAGAACAATTACCAACTGAAAATACATGAATATTTTTAACAATTTTTCTGTAATTTTCAATTTTATCAGATAATAATTGATTAGAAAGATCATCTAAAATATTTCCAAAAACGCTCAACTCCTCAAGTTTTGGAAATACTTTTAAAATATTAAATAAATCATTCCATTTCGTTAACAAGCATTGTTTTATAAATAATGTTTTACATCTATGAAAATATTTATCTGAAGAAATGTCACTCTCATTAATAAACCCAACAGGAACTTTTTCAAGACTGATTCTTTCAAGACTATAAATGTCATATAGTGCCTCAGTAACATCTTTATCGACTAATATTTCAACTTCTTTTCCTTTCATTCTTTTTATTAATTTTTTATTATCATTAATTGTAGGGGTATATTTATTTTTTATTGCTGATATCAAATCACAGGGATGCTCTACATCTTTAGGCCATACAAAAACACCTGATTTTGATTTTCTAAAAAAATAACAAAATTAAATGAAATAATTAAAAACATACTGTGTTTGAAAATAACGTTTTCCCTCAAATTCACCATTATGTTTCCCAATATTTTCATCCAATTCAATTCCATACCTAATTCCGTCTCTATTTTCTAATTTTCCAACAAATCTTATTGTTCCAAGTCTTTCTTCATGTAACAAAACACGACTTCCAATTGGAGCCAAATATTGAAAGTCATCATTTTTCTCCATATTAAAATATAAAAAATATTAATTATGAATAAACTTTGTCTGTTACAAATTGGAGAAGTGTCTTAACTTAACAGTTTCCTTACCGCCAATAAATTGTTTTCATTTTAACGACTGAAAAATTTTATCATGGCAGAAATTACAGAAATATCTAAATATACTTTAGATGGTAAATTTATTATCTTTTTAATGCTAACTAGTATTTCAGTAATTTCGGATACTGCTACAAACATCGGTTTGTCTTTTACAGAAAGTCAGATAAAAGCCATTGTTTTTGCAATTAATAGTGGGCACTCCGCAAAAAAATTAATATCTGTTTTAACACTTGGAATGTCAGATGAAACAAATAATACATCAATACCATTTAATGAAAATAAATGAAATTTTATTAGTTAAATAAATAATTTTAACAAAAACGTTCTTTAAATTTAACATGAACCTTGAAGATAGTACCATGTCCTGGAATGATCCAATCTGTACTACATATAATTTTTTTTCTGAAATATTCTTGAACTTCAATGTTACTAGAAAACGGTTTCCACAAACTAGGATTGAAGATGTCATACTCATTAATAAAATGATCACCCGTAATAGAAACTATTCCTTTGAAATTTTTACACCTTTTAACGACGACATAATTATTCTCTCCATATCCTTTGGTTATCTTAACATTTGGTGTAATAAAATAGTCATTATTTTTAATATTCATCATTGTAAAAGTACCTTTTTTTTGATCAAACATAAAATCATTTTGGAATACAATGGCATTTCCAAATTCGTTCAAATTTCCTATATGATCTATATGAGAGCTTGTTATTATAACATAATGAATATCACTAGGAGACAGGAGTAATTCATTTAACTTCCTTAATATCTCAATTCTCATAGATTTCCTTCCTGAAGCGTCAATTGAAAACAGTCCTGTATCTACAAGAATGTTTTTTCCCATATCCTGAATTAATGTTATTGTTGAAGACATATTGATATTCTTTTTGTTAGAACTGTTTGTATCTGCAAATATATTAAGATATCCTGGTTGAAGAATTCTAACATTTGCTGAAGGAATTTTTTCCAAATTTAACTTTTGTAGAATAATTGAATCAGATTTTAACACAAAATCCTTGTTTATAGTTGAATTGGGACTATCATTTACTTCAATTCCCCTAGAAACATTTGAAGCTTTCTTTCTTAATTCATCTAACCATTTATTAAATTCTTCTTTGAATTGTTTCAATTTTTCTTTAGAAGCCTTTTCACCATGTAATTTTTTATTAACTTGATGTGTTGTAGTAGAAATTGTTGTTGTTGTAGTAGATGTCAATGTCGTTGTCGAAAATATTTGGTTTGTTGTTGCTTTTAAAGAAGGACGATCAGTGACAAAAAGAGTCTCTGTTTGTAAATTATTTTTTATATACTCCCTAAAATTAGCATTTGATATATATTTTTCAACATATTTTGTAAGTTCCACTACTTCTTCATCAGTTAAATCATCATTAGTTTGTAAATTTTCTTGAGAACTTTTCTTCTCAACAATCGAATGAGGCATAATCAAAGTTTTTAAAGGTGCAGAAGAATTCAAAAAATTTGGTTTTTTAAAAAAGATTTTATTTGAACCAGATAAATTTAACAAACTTGATTCAATCTTCTTAGGTGCAACTTCATTATTTGGTAATATAATATTTGGTCTAATTGTTTTTGAAGGTCCTACAGTAATCTAGAAAAAAATAATAACATAAAAAACGGTGTAAATACCTTTTGTTCTGTCAAATCAATCATGCCATTTAATTCATCATCGCCTGAATTTTTATTAATTACACCATATTGATTTCTGTTATCTAATTTAACATCTTCAAAAATATCATCTACTTCGGAAGATACTAGCGAAGTCATAGATATTTTAGAGATAGAACCATGGCCTCTTCCTCTAATAAATTGTTTATCATCACCCTCAGAATTGATAGTTTTTAGAAGTATAGCAAGCGAAAGAAACAAGAATAATTTTGTCATAAAAACATTCCATAAAAATTGATACATTTAAGATAGATATTGCAGAGATGATAGAGGAATTGATTATTATATTGTAAGGTTGTTAATATGAAAGAACTTAACATATTTTCATTCATTAAGATTACCCTTTTTCATGACATTATTATAAATACGAAATAACATTATTCCTCTTGACCGTGATCTTATTTCATTACTATTTTTAATTTGATATTTATATTAAAATATAATTACGATAAAGTTGTTCAGTAAAAAAAATTTAATTAACATTATTTATTTTAATTAACCAGCAACTCTTTTTCTTTATAACTATAAATTAGTACAAAATATCTTATCTGGATCATCTTATCATTGTAAACAGAAAGTTTAATTTTATAAAAAAAAACAATCTTCTTATTTAATGTTATAACAAGAATAAGTACAATAAACACGTAATTCAAGAAAAAGTGAAATGCGCACAAATAAGGAGATGATCAACAGACAAAGGTATAAACATTATACAAATTATTAACCGCCAAAAATAAACTGCATTGTTATTAAGACCTTTTACTATTCGACCATCTATTTCTAGGCTATTACCGTTTATCCTTAATTTTTTTTCTTATCATTATTTGCACTTTAAATATTGATAGCGGGAAACTTATGGATACAATAGTTTATTACAATTTTTTTTTTAATTTGACCATATCTTTAATCATGAAAATTATATCTTATTTTATAATGTTAGAAGTTTAAAGATTATTTTTATTAACTTATAATACATTAACATCTTTCTGTTTCTTCTATTGGCTCTCGCCTAGGATCGTATCTTGTTTGGAAATATTTTGTTACCTGCCTTTAACCACAAATTTATGGTTATCTACATAATAATTTTTAACCTTTCATATCAGTAGACATTTTTTATCACTATTTTTCTAATGACATATTTGTAGCTTTTTTTAGTATAAATATTCTTTATCAGTCTGATTATTGTACTTTTTATATTTAGTTATGCCTGTCACAACCAGAGCTTCGTCAGCTACTCCATCTAGTAAAGAACAACTAGGTACTCAGTCTAAAATATCAGGTTTTTTTTATGTAAGTTCTTGTTGTTATGTCATATGTATTTTCCCTTGTAGGCTCAAAAGAAAACGCGTGGTAATCAAAAGAAGATTCATGATGCTTCTCAATCTCCAATGAATTCTGGTATTTCTGATTTAAAGAGATCTTCTACTCCTGAACCATCATATTCACCTGTCAAAAAACCTACACCGGAGAAAGTCGAAAAGGTTATTAGTATAAATGACAAACCAAAAAGTATTCGTCGACGTATTAATTTTGACTTTTACAGTTCAGACAAAATTGATTTACCTAAAATTTCTGAAGAAAAATTTGAATTGATAGTGGAAGAAAAAAAACTTAGTGAATTAATAGAAACAGGTGAAAAAAAAATTATCTCTGATGAAGAACATGTTAAAAGTAAGATAGATTTACCACCAAATAATGAGAGTGAACCAGGTCCATCATCAAAGAAACAAGTACACGGAGAAAAGATTTTATTGAAAGGAGTATCTTCCACTGAGAAAATTAAAGAGATTACTCAATTGATGAAAACAAATTGTAAGTTTTTTTTGGGGAACATTTTTGTTATCAAATTTAAGATAGAGGATTTATCTGTCTATTTCTTTATCATTAACTTTTTATCGTATTTTTTTATAGCGACTGTTAAAACAAAATTAAAAAAAAATGTTAAAAATCTACAGGAGTATCATGAATTATTAGCTAAAAAAGGTAGTATTAAAAAACTTGTTGAACAAGGGAATGCTATTAAAGCTGCTACAGTCATCGAAAAGAAAACATTAATATTGTCACCAAAGAAATGTGCTGTAGTAAAAAAAACAATTCCTTCTCTTGCTTCGTCATCAACTACATTTGTTGATAGACTTAATAATTTAAAGCCCAAGTCAGACAATAGTTTAGACTATCAAGTTGCTGATAGACCTTTGAATTCATTGTCATATGGTAAAACTGCTGGTTTAAATCAGGAAATTAAAGATGTCTCTGAGAAGGAACTTCCAGGACAATTAGGAAAATTACTTGAAATATTTGAATCAACAGACAGAATATTTGCCTTACAATCGTCTCATAACAAAAGAAGTGCTTTGGATGATATTATTGATGCTGTTAAGAAGAAGTTAAACAAGACCGTTTTAATAAAACATTACGCTCAAATATTGTATCTTTATAAACAATCATATAAAATTACTCTTGAAAAGCCTCACAATCCTCTTGGAATGTTTAAACATAAATCAAGCAAAGAAGAATATGTTATTGAACCTAATCTTGAAGACGATCTCACTGGATATTGGACTCCATCGACTCCTCCATGTATTAAATCTACCAAGATCGACTACACACCAACAAAATTGATATCTCCAGTAAAAGGAACTTCAAGAAGATCTCCATCTAAAAAATTACTTAGTACACCTGTCAAAAATCAAATAGAAGCTATTACTCAACCAAGATTAGAACCTTGGAGATTAATTTGTAGGCGAAAAATTCTCAAATATCTTTTATACAAATTTTTAATGAATAAGCATGATGAATTTTTAAAAACAAAAGGAATTGTTTTAACTTCTGAACATAAAAATAGATTAAAGAAATTTCATCCTGATTTTGTTGTTGAGGCTGCTGATGATGTACCTGAATTTGAATTACCAAAACCAGCTGTAATAAATGATGATGTAACAAAGAAAACTGTCAAGGACTATTTTGATTCTATAGAAACTTCACCAATAAAATTACCAGATAGTGTTTTGAAGACTGTAGAAATTTTAAAAAGTCCTGAGAAAAAAGCTTTATTGATGAATAAGAAAGGATCTGTACCGTTAACTCCAACTAAGTTTAAAGAACAAAAACAAGAGATTAAGTCTGGAAATAAGTTATCTCTTTTAGAAAGAATTAAATTAAAAGAAGAACATAAAAAGAGATTAGCAATGTTAAGGGATCCCGAAAATGAAGCAAGACAAGAGAAATTAGAAAAGTTGGAAAAAAGTTTTTTAAAACACGTTTCAGCTTATTATGGTATCAAAAGGTGTACTTCAGTTTCTATTGATGAGCTGACAGACAAACTTATTTATAGCATGAAAAGTATAAATAGAGGTAAGAAATATTTTTCTATAATTTATGTATTAATAAAATAATTTATTTTTAGATCAATGTATGGATTTAATAACTTTTGTCTGTGAAATAGCTCCTGATTATTTCACAATAAATGTCGTTAGAGGGAAAAAATATTTAAAAATGGCATCAACATCTTTAAATCAGTTAATGGATATTGTCAAAAAAGAAATGGACATATGTAGAAGTAAAAGTAAAAGTAATTTTTAATTTTTTTTTCTTTTTTCATTTTGTTGTAGTAATTTATCATAATAATAAATTTCGATTTTATTTTTTCCTAGTTTTATGGTAATTTGTTATAAGATTTAAGAGTAAGTTAATGATTAAGATATAATCTAATTAAAGTTTAATTATTTATTGTCATTAGTTATGCATATGGATGTATATTATCTTGTTAAAATCCTCTAGCGTCAATTTCAAATAATAGTTTAATATGTGTAATGGGTTACAACATAATTTGGTGCACTTATAACTTAAAAAAAAATTATTTGATTTTTAATTTATACCCTAAAAAAATATATTGAATGAAATATAAATATAAGTAATGTAAAATTATGTAATAATAATAATAAAAAACAACAAAAGAATAGGTTGTGAGTTTTAAGCATATTTAATTTGTAAAAATAGAAAATAAATATTACATTTCTTTTTCTTTAAATGAAACATATTAGTTCAATTTATCTTTTCTTACAAATTTATATATCTTAATTTGTAAAAATCTTCTTTCTAGTAATTTATTTTAAAATATTATTTAAAAAAAATTAACTTAGATATAAAAAAATGACAAATTATATAATCATTTTTTTTATTATTTTATAAGTGCGATGAGGCATTAAAGCTATATATTTTTTATTTTCCTCAAGCATTAAGATTTTTTCTCTATATTAACAAATTGTATTTTTAATTATTTTTAGTTTTAAAAACATTTATAATTTTTTTTAATATATACAAATAGTTGGTATCATAATTTTTCTTTGACTTATTTAGATACAAAAATTAAAGTGTATTATTTTTTTTTTATAAATTTATAATACAAAATTTTTATTTCCTATAAATACATTCACTTTTAACTTCTGATTATTTCAACGGATATCTAAAAAATTTTTTTAATTTCTTTGATTAAAAAATATGTATTTATTTCATAAAATAAATGTCTTTTGAAAAATTTTAACATTTAAAAGTTTTTTCCTATTATATAATGTTTTTTTATTAAGTAATAAACAATTTTTGAATATTTTATAAATAATTACTGTAAAAGGAAGTTTTTTTTATATTATTCTTTTTTTTTATATTTTATACATGATTTCTAAAAAATAACTTTTTTTTTTCATAAAGATTAAAACATTTAAAATACTTTTTTTTACAATTAATTTTTTTACTTAATATGTTAACAAAATGTATAATTTTTATTTCATTCATCTGATAATTATTAAGTAATGCTTTACTAAATAATGTCAGATGTATTTAATAAAAAAAATTTTTTTTTTATAAAATTCTTAGTAAATTCAATGTTGATCTTATATGCCACATATAAACATTATTTTGTTGACTTCTATTTATTTATAATATATTTTAATATTAAATGAAATAACTATCATTTTATAATATTGTTTATCATGCTATTATAAAACTTTTTAAGATAATAATTAAAAAAATACTACTCTGCTAATTGGTTTTTTTTTTTAATTATAATAACTATTTTATGATTATTATCTTAGATATAAAATAATTTTATGTAAAATTATTAACTTATTTATAATAAAATGAAGCATAAAATACATGGATAAGCTATTTATTATTTTTAATAATTTTGCTTTTTTATATTTAATAAGGAAGAAATATATAATACCAAAGTCAAAATTTTTAAAAGAAGTTTAATGAAATATGCTATTAATTATCTAATATCTGTTTCTTTTTTGTTATTCACATACTTTTTGCAAATGTTTTATATTTGTGTTTATTAATTGAAAATTTTAAAAATGTTAATTAAAGGCAATTAAAAAAATAAACAATACTTGAAAAAAGATTTTGTCAAATGGTTGTTTTAAAGATTATTAAAAATTAAAATTAAATTTTTAATAGTTTTAAAATTTTGTTAAAAGAGAATATATTGTATACTCAGTTACAAGTATTTCTTCTTCACACTTCATTTCAATAGAACAATCATGAGAGTTTAGTTTAAGAAAGAAAGATGATAATGTTAGGTGGTAGAGTATTATAATATAATAGTAAAGAAGAAAAATTTTTTGATGTGTGAAATCATTATATATTTGTCAATTTATTTATTATTAATATATCTATAACAAAATAATCTCTTATTATAAAAAAAAAATTAATTGTTTTTTTATTGAAATGATCATAATAAGCATTTCTCATGGTATTTTTATTATTATTTTTTTTTATATTAAAAACTATTATTTTTTTTTAACATTTAATACCTAAGCAATGAATCAGATTTAAGAATAATAAAAAAAATGCAATATTTAAAGATAAGCTATTAGATATTAACTTTCTTTAAATTTATTATACATTATTCTATTAGGAATTACAATTTTTGATATTTATTATTTAATATTTTAAAGTAACTCTTTGATAATTTTTACATTTATATTCTACTAATGTGTAAAAAGTAAAATAACATTTTTTAATATAATACACCAACAACTTTTGAATTTTCAAAATACCAAATTTTTTTTTATTAAAACAGATAGATTATTTTTATTTTTTAAAATTTTTGCTAAAAATATATTGTTTTATATTCTGATACCATCATATATTTTTTTAATATTAAGGTTAAACTAAATTTTTGTATATTTTTTTTTATTTATTTTTAATAATATATATATATATTTTATAAATAATTATAAAAAACATAAGCATTAAGATTATTATTAATGATAACTTGGTTTTATTAAAAAAGTTTTCTTTAATATACATCTACTTATAATTTATGTTTTTTTTAGTAGAACTTTTTGAGATTTAATTATTGTAAAAAGTATGTTTTGTCTGAAACCTAGACAATAACATATAATAAAATTTGTTTAAAGTTTTATTTTTTATATTTTATTATAAATAAGATTTGATAAAAAAAATTGAATGAAAATAAATAGACATTTTATTTTACTTTTTGTAACAGCTTCTTCTTTTTTTTTATAATAAATAATACTTTTTTTTAGTGAACTTTGTTTTCTCAATATCAAGTAAACATAAAATTTTGTACAATAATATTCATTTTAGAACCTTTATTAACATTTCTTTTAAGTAGAAAAACTTATAAAAACTAGTTAATTTATTATACATATATTGTTAACATTTTATCATTTATATCCTTATTTGTAACTATCAATTTAAATGTTATTTTATGCATAAATACTTTCTTTTTTTTTATTTTCTATAAGAAGAAAAACACTACAAATGTCAATGAATTTAAAATATTGTTAAAATTTTTAGTAATTGTTATTAGGTAAAAAAACTTTTGTAAACTATTTATAGTTTTTTTTGTATCTTGATTATTATATTTACCTTTGACAAGGATAAATATCAATGTATATATAATGAATTTAAACTTCTTTTTTTTCTTTGTTTATAAGAGATATTAAATTACTTGAAATTGTTAAAGTTAAACATTTTTTTTTCTTAGTAGTAAACTAATGAACAATTTTATAAAAATGTTGGTATAATTTTTGAAATTTGATACATTTTAATAAAGTTTTTAAAATTTTTTATTTATTATTCTATGGTATTTAAAAAAAAGCAAAATTTTAGAAAATGAGGAAAGAAAAAATAATTTTTTTTAATAGTTTTAAGCTGTATATTAAATAGTCATAACATTGTTCAATATATATATTGTTCTATTAATTTATTATATCATTAATCTTTAAATATATTGTTTCTTTTAATAATATTACAAAAATATATTAATTTTTTTTTATTTCTATATCTTTATTATTTTGTTATTTGGTCAGAATTTAATTGATAATCACCATATAAGTATATTGTTTTAATAACAATAGATAAGTACAAAAAATTAATACATAAAATTGTATTCAATACACATTATTGTAATAGTACTTTATTTTCATTATTTTTTGATTAAAATTTGTTTCTTCACTACTATATATGACATTTTTCATATAAATAAATATATCTTTTTCAAAAATTTAATTCATTCCTTATTAAATCTAACATTCATTTTCATCAACCAAATATTTCTACTATTTTTAAGAGTTAATTACAATCAAGACAAACAAATATATTGTCATTTCTTATATCAACTAAAAATATATTCATTTGACGTAAACATTTACTAAACTTTTGTACTTTTTAACTATTATTTTAATACCTTTCAAAATAAATGTATCCTTTTTTTAATCTTTGTTAACAGAAAAACATATCAAATAAATGTATTTCTGCCTCATTTAATCAATCTAAATAAAAAAAAAAATTTTATTCCAATATGAACAAAAATAGAATAAAAAAAAAGAAGTTTTTGTCAACACATTTTAACATTTTCTTTAAAAATTATTATTAAATTATACTTTTTGTGACAAAGATATTTATAACATAAAAAAAAGTTGATAATATATTTTTATTTCTTTTTGATATCAACTTTTTATATAATTCTATAAAAATAATCTTTTTGATTCATTAAAAATCATTTTTATCAAAATTTCTTTTGAATAATCTATTTATGTAAATATGATATTTAGAAAAACTAATTATTTTTTTTTTATAGTATTTATTTTAAAAAGATAAAATATTATTATATACAAATATTTCCAGATGTGTTCCCGTATGCCAGATGTCAAATTACTGGTAAGGAGTCAACAATTTATGAATGACTTCAGGTTAGCTGGAATGGATGGACATTATGTTATTAATAGTACAGGTCATAATGTATCTGCTTACTCACTTGGTATAGAGGAACTAGAAAAATATTGTTATGATGAGAAGGTTGCTAATTTTGCTCATTTACTTAAAATTGCTGCTAATACACTTGGTTCTAGTCAAAATTGTATTGAGAATGTTGATCAAGAATTATCTAAATCTACAATATTTTATATACAAATAACTTTATCTTTTATTTTTTTAGCCGTATGTATTATTGGATCAATTGGTAATCTTTTAACTGTTCTAGTTATCAATAAAACTAAATCACTTCATAATCAAACAAATTATTTTTTAGCAAGTTTGGCTTGTTCTGACTTTTTACTTATTCTTGTTGGAGTACCATTTGATTTAATAAGTATATGGCATCCAAGAAGACATTTAAATATTAGTTATTATTGTGAAATAACAAGTACCTCAATATCATTATTTACATTTGCTAGTATATTAGTTATTGTCTCATTAACAGTAGAAAGATTTCTCGCAATATGTTATCCATTTAGTTTAAGGTCTATATTTGATAAAAGAATGGCATTAAATGTTATATATGGTACATGGATTATTGCTTTAATACCTTCTATTTATATTGGAATGCAATTTAAAATAGTTAGTAAAGATTTTTGTGGTTTTAATAGAGAAATTGAATTTTTTACAGACTATAATGTACAAAGGTTAGAAAATGAGACAAATACTACATTACATGATGATGGAATTTCAAAGTATAGAGAAAATATATTTGGAACTTGTGATTTTGTAAGAAATGATAATAGTATTATTAATAAATATACATTTGAAATAATGCTAGTTGTAACATTTGTTATTCCAGTTCTTTTTATTGTTTATTGTTATGTACGAATCCTTCAAACACTCTCTAACATTTCATCATATCACGTTCCAATTTCAGCTAAAACAAGTATTATTAGTAATGGAAATTTCAATGAATCCAATGGTCCTAAATTTAATCAATCTAATCAAGTGGTTAGTAACAAAAATTTAGACCAAATACCAATAAATAATGGAAGAAAAAATATTGTAAGTACTTGTTTTATAAAATCATATTCAAATAGACATAAGATGACTCAAAAAGATTCAACAGTAACAGTTTCTACTCAATTATTAACTATACACTCTGGAACAGATAGAATCCTTTCTAATCAACGTGCACAAAAAGTTGTCATGAAAATGCTTATAACAGTAACTGCCGTTTTTTTCTTATGTTATCTTCCTTATCATATAGAACGATTAATTGTTATTCATGGAAAAGATTTTTGTGATAATAGTATTTGGTGTCGTTTATTATATCCAATAACAGGACTCCTTCAATATGTCAGTGCCATGCTAAATCCATTCATCTATAACTTGATGAGTGTTAGATTTAGAAATGGTTTCAGAACAATTGTCAGAAATATATTTGGTCGTGTTAAAGGAAAACAATTTAAAAAAAAAAGTTGTACTGGGGATGAATTAAAAGGTCAGAAACGGAAAAAACTCGATATTTAATCAATAGTAAAAAGCCTTAAATTATTTTCCAATAAAAAAAATTAAGAATCTCTATATACTATGTATATTTATATTAAATTTCTTTTTAAGTTAAAATACCTTTTTAAAATGTTTGTAGAAAATTTTTAAATTTTTTTTTACTATACTTAAAAAATAATGTTTTGAAGTGATAACAGAAAAGAAAAAAAAACCGAATATTTAAGTTAATAATTCTACTACAACCTCCAAAATAACAAAAATTAAGTTTAGAGATAAAAAAAAATAAAAAAAAAACCATTAAACTTTTACTTGTAAATTTCTGTAGAATGATAACAGTTATCCTAATGTCCCAGAAAAGTGGTACTAAAAAAAGAATGTATATCAATAAAACCGATGTCTATTTAATATATCTAAGCCTTATTAGCTAAATTCTTCAATTCTTTGATACAATCTTCAAGATATGCATCTTTAATACCTCCCTCATTCTTTTGAATGGCTTCAGTAACTCCTCCAGTAATATATTTGATAAGACAATCTTTTTCGAATTTTTGTTTGGTCTCTTCAGATTCAACCAAATAGTCAATTCTTCTTTTAATTTCATTACTAACATTTTTAACATTCTTTCTATAAGTTGCTTCTAATTGAAGTTCTAAGTTATCTTTCATAACTTTTGGGAAAGCTTCCTTAACTGCAGTAAGAGATTCTGTCTCAGCAGCTGCCATTTTTCTGAATTCTACAGCATTCTTAAGGTCTTCTTTGATAAGTCCCTTAAAATAGTTCATTCTTTCTTGATATCCTTCATAAAGCCATTTGTCAAGCTTATATCCAACACTTCTTGAAAGAATGAGATAAAATGCAATCCATCCTCCAAGTGAATATGCTTGTTCCTCACATACAAAGATTTCTTTGTTAACAAGAAAAGCAGCCAAACCTCCAAAGAAAAGGTATGGACCAGAAGTTCCAGTTATACTTTGGAATGGAGTAAACCAAGAGTTTGGCATAACTAAAAAGCGAGTTTTTGGTGGATACATTGGTCTAGCTGGATATGGGTAGTTAACGAGGTCTCTGTCTGGATGTTCTTTAAAGTCTTTTGGCATTTCTGGAAGAGGCTTTGGAGCAAACCATTCCTTATCACAATCATCAAACATACATTTTGGACGTTGACTTTCTCCTTTGAGTGGAATTCCTGAAAAAAAATAATTATTCATTTTAATAATTTTCATTTATATTAATATCAAAAATTGATTTAAAAAAAGAATAAACATACCTTTGAATCGAAGAACAATTTTTTGGAAGAAATTTGGGTTATCAAGCTCTTCTGGCTTAACACTATCTTACAAAGAAAAAAAAATAACTGTGAAAAAAATGAGTTGGGCACTTACCTGTCGATATCGTTGCAGAATGAGCAGATCTTAAGGAAAGGAAAAGAGAACCACGAGTTGACTGAGCCAGACGACTAAGAGACATTTTTGGACTATAAAAATTTATTAACATTAATTCACAATTAAAATAAAGTAATATGTATACTATCAAAAAATACGCGATCAGGGGAAGAGTAATGTGTTAGATATTATATTGAATGGTCCAGTGATTGGAAATTTATTGGAATAGTAACAACTTATTTTTTTTAAATAAAAATCACCTTAATCATTTAAAAAAAGTAAGAAATTATAAAAAGTCCTTAAAAACAAAAACAATTGTAAATACGTGGTCCAAAGAACACAACAAAAATTAAGACTCATTCCTTACAGTAAAGTGTTTGGGTGACACTTCATCAACAGGAATTCCCTTTAAGAAAAATTTATAAGTTGGGTATTTAGACGACTAATTGATAATTACAAAGATTATTTTTAACACTGTTATAAATAATTTCTTTTTATCTTTTGTTATTTTTGAATTATAAATTTATGAATTTTTAAAAGACAACTCACATTGTTTACAAAATACGCTTTATTAAATTTGTGACAAAAAAAAATTTTTTTACTAGCATATTGTCTTTGAGTAATTATAATGATTAAATAAATGTAATTATCAAAACTGAAATAAAAAATTAATAATGTTTACTTCAACCAACATTTTAAATAGTTTAATTATTAATTAAAATGCATTTACGTGAAACTAAAATTAGAATGTGTTTTTTATTTCAATATTTTCTGAAATAAGAATAGTTTATTAATAAAGCAAAACAAAATGTTTTAAACTTGAAAATAATTACTTATTTTTTTAATTAGTAAAATTAGAAATTATTCTATTTTTGAAAACTATTTTGGCATGTAATACTTGGCATTAAAGTGAACTGAATTCTAATTAATATACACAAAATATTATCTGGTACTGCAGAATAATTAAAAAAAGTCAATTTTTGATTAATTTTTGACAGAAACTTGTTAAAAATAAATGAAGATAAAAAGCTTCAATTTTAAAAATTATATAAAATACATATTTTAGTGAATTTTGGTGTTTTAAGAAATTAATTTTATTTATACGTTTTTTTTTCAAAACCAAGTCTCATGAATTAGTAAAACAATGTTTTTCGTTTCTGTATTTGGATAAATAATAAATTTTATGTTTTGGCACATACTTCAAAAGATTACATCATTTTGTGCGCAAAATAAATCTAATCACAGATTGGTTAGATGTCAATAAATTTTAATTTAACTCTTGGCTCTTACAATATATTTTATGATTCAACAGTGAAGTAATGAAAAATTAATATTATTATAATTATTTAGTGCAATAATTAACTTTTTCAAGTTATTCTTAATTTATGTTTAAAGTATTTTTATAGATAAACCAAGAAGTTATTATATGACTTCTCATTACTCAAAATAATTTTTTTTTTAAATATATATTAAATTTAATGTAGATAATATGACATTTAATGTCAAGTTTTCACAAAATCTAATAATGTTAAATAGTATTTTTAAAGTAATTGTGTCACTTTTAGTAGCCATTTTATGCCTCATGTAATTTATAATTCCAAATTTTTTTTTTTATAAAACATTTATGTATTTTTTCTTTAAATACTTATAAAAAATCTAATTAAATAAATGATATATTTTGATTTTTTTTAAAATATTTATAAAGTATACATTACTGATATTGTTTCTCAATATTATAATAGTTTATTTTTTTTTATCTTTGAATTTTACTTTTTTTTTATCTATAAATTTTCCACTATCAAAAATCATGAGACGAACAAAAAAAAAAACTCTCATGAGAAAATAATAAATTATCATAATGTTGAATTTTAAAAGAAATATATTTAAATTTGAATTTTTAAAAAAAAATCTATTAAAAACTTTTTACAAAAGTCAATGTCATTTTGGATATCATTTATCAAAATTGGATGATAGCAATACATCATAATTCTATATATATAATATTTCTTTACATTTGATATACTATTTTTAGGACACAAATATTTTATTTAATAAATTAATTTTGTTGACCATAACATTTTCCTTGAAGCATTATTAAAGAATTCTTATTTAAAACATTCAAACTAGTTAATTATCATTCTTATTTTCTCTCAATGTAACTAATTTTAATATCATATTTTTCTCTTAATATAACTTTTCTTTTACATAAGCTTACTTCAGTTAATTTTATTCAACTTCAATTTTCTTTTTTCTTCTTGAAGGGTTCTATCATTTTCATTTTATTAAGAATAAAAATGTTTAAATAACTAAAGAGTTGTAGACTTTTTCCAGTAACTCCTACATGTTAAAAATTCATTTAAAATAATCCTTATTATTGTTGTGTAATAATAGAGTAATATATTTGTACCGTCTGATTAGTTTTTCTAGATACAAAGTAACATATGATAAATGTATGTAGTCTGGTCATGAGATATTTTAGAAATGATAGATTAATACGGAGTCTACTATGGCATCTTATAACTACATAAAGGAAAATGATTATTATATCATTTTATTTTTTTTTTAGTTTATTTTTAGTGTATTTTATTACAATTTTTGTAAAAAAAAAATGTTATTTTATTTGTTATAAACAGACTTTTAATACAACTATTTACGTAATAACATTTCATTATATTAATAATACGATATTGTACTTTAAAAACATTCTTTTTTTAGATGAAGCAAACAGTAAATTAGTTTAATAATTATACCACTTTTAAAAGTAAAAAATATTTTTATTTTTTTTAATAATGTTTCAACTACAGTAAAGTAATAATATATATAAATGTTTATACTGTTACTTTATCATTTAATTTTAAAAGCTTTATTTTTCATAGATAAAAAAATTATGATAATATCTCTAAACATTTATTATATATAATTTTTTATTTTGATTAAAATTCGTGCAATTTGGAGTATAAATAATTTTTACCTATTTCATTTATATTGCTTTTACTGCTTTACTATTAAAAAAAAACAAATGTGGTTGTTATATAATTCAAGTACAAAATTGCATTTTTCATGTATAATATTACACGAAAGCATATATCACTTAATAAAATGTCAATATATCTTTAAACAACAATTTTTAATTAAATTTATATTTCATAACATACCTTTAAAAATTATTAAGTAAATTATGGTTATTTTAAATTGACTTTTAAAGTTATGCTGTTTGACTTTATATATATTTATTATATAAAAAAAAATATGTTAATATTGATGAAATTATTTTTGATTAACTATACTTTATAAAAGAATTATTTTTTCATTATAAAATTTGTTAAAGATAATTGTGACATTAAATAATATATTTTAATTTAATTTTTTTTTCTTTGTTAATGTTTTATCTTAATTGCATGTTTATCAATTGTATGAAAAACAATTTTATTGTAAAAAATCTCTTAATCTTTGTTTTTTCTAATTGAATACTGGGAACCTATTACTTATTTTAATTTTTTTTTCATGTTTCTTTTTTTTTATATATAATTTTATTATAAACTTTATTTTTAATATTTAAATTTTATTAATGTATCAACAATTTTTTATATTAAAATTAAATATGTATTTACTTTAATAGATGATTAAAGTATTGTTTAGAGTTAAGAAAAATGATGTTTTGTAATAAATAATGCTTTTATTTATCTTATTCAATGCCATATATATATTTTTAGATTAATTAGGAGTTTATTTTAAAAATATACAATTTTTTTTTTAAAATTTATATCATTTGGTACATTATTTTGTATATATTACTCAATTTTGAGAGACAACAATTCTTTTCTTATAATATCGCTTTTTCTCTTATAACATACTAGGAAATTGGATTGTTAATGAAGATTTTCAAATAGTAGATTTTAAAGATCATGCTATTAATGTATTTGATAATATCTTTATACATATAAATTATCATTTACAATAATATTTATATATATATGTATATAAATATTAAAATATAACTTATAAAGTAAATAATTTGTCTTTATTATCTCTCTCTCTTTTTTAAAAGTGAATAATGAAACAATAAAAATTTGTATTTATTGGAATATTTTATTTATCAGAATCATTCCCCGGAGTCTAAATTATTTTAATTTTATAAAACGTATTCCTAGGCATATTTAGATAAAAAAAAAATTCATTAAATATGCTTAAACTTTTAATCATACCGTTTGTTAAGTTCTTTTCCAAGAATGACGTCGAATGTATTCGAAACTTTTTATAGCTAATTTTTATCATTCTTATTTTAAAATTTTTGTTGTTAAATAAAAATTTAATTAGAAAAGGGTAGATATCAAAGTGGAAAAGAGAAGAATTTTAATTTCCATATCTTTTTTATAAAAAGATCCAGCATATGGGGTGTCAATGAAATGTGGTGTTTTATATATAAAAATATAAGTATAAAGGGACTTGTCCAGTATTTCTATATTAAGAGTAATACTCTTTTTTGAATAAATTCACTCTCATTTTTATTCTATAAATATAAAGTTGTTGTGTAATTTATCTTTATCTCATGTAATTAACTAAATTTATTAATAGGTGTCGTATTTTTTTTTTTCGTCTCCTCCCACTCATCATTCTTGTGCGTTTTGGACTTATTGTATATATTTATGTGTTACTATAACACTTGAAGTCTCAATTTTAATCAGTGGGTGTTACGAATAGTTAATAATTTTAATGGAAATGGTTATAAAATAAAAGATATTATCATTTCTTAATTATAAAATGTTAACAACATTAATATAAATGGATATCTTGGGATATTAGAATTACATTTTTATCACAAACCTATTATTTCTTGGTTAATTTATATGCATTGACTAATCATAATAGTTAGATTATATAAATATTATTCTTTTATTTTTATATCTTATTATTATATTTTTTAATATATAAATAGATTTTATTCAATTGTATTTCAGTTATATTACTTATATCATGATAATTTTTTATTTTTTATTTTTTTTTTTAGAAAATTTACAAACAAAAGAATGATGACAAAGAGCTACTGTATCTCTAAAAATTTTTTAAGGCTCTTTTTAACTTTTCTTATTTGTTCTAGTGTCATATCTGCATACTATCCAGAATGTATGTTTTTTTTTCTTTTAAATACAAAATTTTTTTATTTCATATTTAGATGGTCTACGTAGACAAATGAGAGCTTTAGATTCAATTGAAGGATCTGATTTTGGATTTAAAAAACGTGCATTGGATAGTCTTGAAGGAGAAGGATTTGGTTTAAAAAAAAGAGCTTTAGATTCAATTGAGGGATCTGATTTTGGATTTAAAAAACGTGCATTGGATAGTCTTGAAGGAGAAGGATTTGGATTAAAGAAACGTGCTCTTGATTCAATTGAGGGATCTGACTTTGGATTTAAAAAACGTGCATTGGATAGTCTTGAAGGTGAAGGGTTTGGATTAAAAAAAAGAAATTCTAAATTTGGAAACAGATATTTAGCTTTCTTAAGATATCATTAAATCAAAAAAAAAAGATATACAATAATACAATATAGTTAGAAAATGTTCAAAAGAAAGTATATAGCAATTTTTATGAATAATTAATTTCCTTTATATTCTTTGTTACTCTGTTTCCCGATCACTAATATGAATCCCATTAAATCAAGATATACAAAAGTCATGTAAAAAGTGCTTCAAAGAGACATATTTTTCTGGAAAGTAAAAATATTTTATCTGTTAGTAGTCATAGATTGATCTCCAAACTTTTTTAGTTAATATTTTATTGAACTCATTTATTTATCAGAAGACAAATTATTAAATCATCTTGATCATCATATAAATTTTTTTTTCTTTACAATAAAATGATTGTAGTGACAAAAGTTTGAAAATATATTTTAATAAATTTTTTAATAATTTTATTTTTCTTTTTTAATTTTCTTTTTGTAATATCAAAAAGCATAATTTGTGAAACAAGTTAATTAAAATATTATGATTACTAGTTTAATAAAAAAAATTTCATTTTTAAAAATATTTTTTATAATATATGTACTTAAATAATAAAATGTGTTATAATAATTCTAAATAAAAGGCATTTTGTTATTATTTATAGACAAAACATTTTTTAATTATTTTTCATTTTTACTATAAATAATGTTTTAATTTCAAGTTCAAAGATTGTTACTTGATCTATTCCTTAAGTTTTTTTAATTTTATACACAGCATTAGTAGTGCAACATTTTTTTAAATATTATTTTTTATCCTATTTTTGTTTATTAAAAAAAATGTATATTTAAAATTTAAACACCATATTTTTTATAAGCAAAACTTACATATTTACCTTTTTAACTTAACTTTTTAAGCTTTAAAGAAAAGAAAATTAGAATAGTACATAGTAGTTTAAATGGATATAATTTCAAAATATTTTTAAAATTTCATTTGAAAATAATATTTTTTTTGTTATAGAAAAAAAATGTTGATAAAAAAGAAAAAAACTTATTAAACAATTTATTTTGTTTCATATTATCATAATAAGAAAATGATTATACATTAATTGACAATTATTAAAGTGTAAATTTAATAAAGGCATTTTTTTTTCTCAATTTTTAAACAAAATTTTAAAAATAAACAACTTAAGAAATTTAAATTTCAACTGATAATCATAATCAGCTATTGATCATGAAAAAAACGTTAGAAATATTATGTTAATGGTTGAAGAATGATGAATATAAGTACATTTTAAGTTCATGCAATTTAAGTGAATATTTAAATGATTATGTTTCCGGCATTAAATAAGATGACAAATACAATTAAATAGTAAATTAACCATAATAGTAAATTTTTGTTATCATTTTAAAAACAAGAATAATTATTATGATAAATTTAATAAATATTTTGCCATTTTTTATATAAAAATTATCATTTAATTTTGTGTTAGAAGTAAATGTCATATTGATATTTATTTTTTTTTAAAATGTCTACTAAAATGTATTATCATCATATAACAATAACAATTTTTTAATAATAGTAAAAAAGAATTTTTTTTCTAGTACAAAATTAAAATATCTCTATTAAAATACTCAATACATTTATAAAAAATTAAACAAAAAAATTTATATAAAAAATTACCCTATTTTAAAAATTTTTATGACAAAATACAATAGTACTTTAATTTTAAATTTATTTTAACAATTCATTTTTTACTTTAAAACACTACTTACTTATTTATATGTACTTTGGATACTTAAAGGCAAGGAAATAAAATTTTCTTGAAAAGAAACATAATATTACATAAAGAAGTTTAAAGAAAATCATATAAAACTGAAGGCTCATTTTTGAGAGTAATATATTTTTTCTCACAACCATTCTTAGATACATTTTTATTATTTTTTTTAAGTTTTATCCAAACTGAAAGTATATCGTAATTCAATGCTGATATTGAAATTTTTTATACTTTTTTCAAATATGTGATTTAAGTTTCACTTTTGTTTTATTTTTTTATTAAGAATTTCAAATAATTTTTGTATTTTACAATTTAAATAAAAAGTATCAAATCTCATAAATAATAATAACTTTCTGTAAAAATTGATCTATGAATAAATCCAGATTCGTACTATTACCAAAAAAAATCCAGCTTTATTTTAATACATTTTTGGTTAATAATATTAACAAATATTTTATCATTTTAATTAATTAATTAATCTTATTTTTTTAAAAAAAAATAACATAAATCTTCTCATCAATTGTAAATAAATGAAGAAAAATGTATGCCTTTGGTTTACGACTAAAAATTGAAAGTTCTTGTTTTATTTCTTTTTTCTTTTAATAACAGTTTAGACACTTTGATTATCCTGAAAAAAAAATAATCATTCTCTTAAAAATTTACAATTAAACATTTTCAAATAATACTTTTTGCAACTAACAATTATTTTGGTATTTTTTTGTCTATATTTCATGAACAAATTGTCCATTTTTGATGGTAGTTATTTTATTTAAAAGAGAATCAAAGACTGCAAAATTTGTCTTCTATTTCATGTTAAAAAATTATGTCTTAATAAGTTATGACTAATCATAAATAAAAAAAAGATATAAAAATGTTGAATTTTTTTAAAGATATTTCAAAGTATTTTAAGAACGAAAAATATAATAATGATATTATGTAGTACTCAAGATATAGAAAATAAAATTACCCTTAAGTTTTTTTTTTCTTGAAAAATGCTTTTTTATAAGTTTTAGAATTTTAAAATGTTTTGAATTATTATAAATTTTTATTTAACTCCAAATTATTATATCCAATTTCAAAATTAATCTTTATAAAATTTTAACATAGGAAACGTTTATCATAAGTTTTTTTTTTTCATACTTATATAAATTTTTGCCTATAAAAATCTTTAATTTCTAACGTTGCAGTAAATAGAAATTTCCCAATTTTTATTGCAACGCCAATATAAAGACTTTTTTTTTGTTAATACACTAAACCTTTTTGTGATAAGCTTATTTTTCTTCTTTTTAAAAAGTTTAAAAAAATGTTCCTATGTAATTATCTATTATACATTTTGTTGGATTTCATAAAATGATCTACATCTTTTGTAAGTAAGAAAAGTTCTAAATAGTACTTTACAACTATTATAGATGCACTTTTCCAATGACCTAGGATAATATAACACTGCCACACTAGATGGTGGAACACATTCATTTCATTGTATTAATGAGTGAGGCTCTTAATAATTTATACTTGAACGAATGTGCTTAGTTGTGTCGCTATCAAATGTTATCCTACTTTTTTTATATTTATTATTATGCCTCTGACCAATACAGCTCCGCACCACCAGTCGATAATCCGCTGCGCTGCGGTCAATTCGTATTTAGTATTACTTTTCCAAATACTATGTAACTGCATTTTAGTTTTTTTTTTTAGTTCCACTGTACTTAGATCGTTTTTGTTGGCTTTTTTGTTGTAAGTTACTGAAAATAGTTTATTTATTATTTATAGTATAAAAATAAGTTAAGTTTGTTGTATTTTCATTACAAATTGTCTATATACTTGTAATTTTTACTTTTAATAATACAACATAAAAATTATTTACTATATCTACTATCTATCCCGACTTTTACCAATATAGTTGACATTCCAATTTAATGTGCCATTATTACTGATTTACTTAATTTTAGATTTACATTAGTGGTTCATTTTGGCCATTTTTTAGAGCTCATCAAATCTCTCTTTCTTGATAAAAGCTCATAAATTATTTAGCTGTTATCGACTCAAAAAAAATACGTAATAACTGATAGCACTGACATTACATTTTTTCGTCAGTAGTTTTGTATTGTTAACAGTATAAGTATAATTGACGTTGCTTACACTGTTGAGAACTATTTTAAACAGACAACACACACATACAGATTTTTGAGGATATGACAATGTCTGCAGGGAATACTCAAGATACTATTCAAGATCCATCTGTAAGGAAATTGTTAAGATTTTTAGCCAATTTAGGTAGAAAGAGAGAATGATGATTGTGTTTGTGTTATTCTAGGGGGTAATTGTGATTGTGAATTGAAATATAAAATAGAGAACATTAGAGAAGTATTTTATTTATTTGGAATGTAGATTAGAATTCTAGCAGAGGAAAAGTTGGACTTGAAAGTAAATACGAAGCTTATGTCAACATCACTTTCATTATTACCTCTATTTTCAACTCTCTTTCAGGAATTAATATATTTATACTTAATTATATAGCAATTTTTGAAAAACTAATTTTCTTACATTTTTTTTTTATTTTTAGGTTGCCGTTGCAGCTGAGGTAACTGTAAAACAAGAATGTGATATAAAGGATAAAACTAGTATTGCACAAGAAGAACAAAAATCCGTTACTGCACCAGATACAACTGAAAATGTAACAAAAGAGACTAACGGAAATGCTACTGGTGCACCAGCAGAAGAAAAGACTGAGGAGAAGAGTGAGAATGCCAATGGTCCAACTGGAGAGCAACCACCAGAACCAACTGAACCGGAACATTTTAGAAAAATTTTTATTGGTGGATTGACAGCAAATACCACTGAAGATATGCTTAAAGAATTTTTTGGACAATGGGGTGGTTATATTTTGGATTGTGTTGTTATGCGTGACCCAAGTACTAAGCGCTCGCGAGGATTTGGTTTTGTGACATACGTCTGCCAGGCAGATGTTGATAAGGCAATGGTGAACAGACCTCATAATATTGATGGAAAAGTTGTTGACACAAAAAGAGCTGTTCCAAGAGATCAATCTAAAGGTGGTGATGCCAATCTTTCATCTAAGAGACTTTATGTTTCCGGAATTAGAGAGTCTCATACAGAAGAAATGTTAACTGAACATTTTAAAAAATTCGGAAATGTTCTTAAGGTAAGATATATTTGTATTTTTTTTTTTATTTTTAACATATTTATAAATTTCTAGACTGAAATTATAAACGATAAGCAAACCGAAAAACCTCGTGGATTTGCTTTCGTCACTTTTGATGATTACGACTGTGTAGATAAATGTGTTCTTGTTAAAAGTCATATGATTAATGATTTACGTTGTGATGTAAAAAAAGCTGTAAGCCGTGAAGAGATGAATAGATCTGCAATGAATGAATCAGGCAATAGCCGTGATCGTAGATCTGCTGGAGGTATGAAACGTCGTGGTACAAACCATGGTTTGAACGGAGTTCCAAATAAACAAGGTCGTCGTAGTGAGTCTATGGGAAATAGAGCGAATCGTGGCGGTCGTGATAATGGCGGATTCAATAGTAGAAATAATGGAAACCAAGGTGGAAACTTTAGAGGTAATGATAATTTCCAAGGATATGGTTATCAACAAGGTGGCCCATGGGGAGGACCAGGAAATTGGGGTGCTGGAGGTCATGGTGGATACGGTGCTGGAGGTTTTCCACAAGGTGGTTATGGAAATCAATGGGGTGGTAATGATGGTAGCTGGAATATGAATGGCTACGGAAGTGGTGTTCAACCACAAGGTGGAAATTGGAATCCAGGCAATACTAGTTGGAACCAAGGACAATCAACTCCAGGTGGTGGAAATGTTCGTGGTAGCCAATGGGGAAACAATGTACCCAACAACCCAGGATGGAATGGTGCTAGTCGTGGCGGATTTTAACTTTCTATATAATTAATATTTACTCACTTTGTTGTTGTTGTATATGTATCTCATGATTATTTATGTTGCAATTTTTGCATCAATTCAATTTAAAAACTTTAATTTTTTTTTTTTACATTTGTATATGTTTTTTGTAAAACTTATAACAATCTTAATAAAATCTAATGGAAGAAGCTTTTGTCAATAATATACTTCTTCCTGTATTTATGGATAATTTATATATAATTTTGGAGTTGGTGGGATTTATTCTAAATCATTAGTCGGTAAGTTTTTTAATTTCATTAATTTGTAAGGTTAAGGATCCTTTGGTCCTGACTTAATGTTATAAATTAATTTTAACTTTTTTTAAAGATTTAGAACAATGGATCAATATGTGATATTGTTTCTGTAGAATGAATTTAACGGAACTATTTAGCTACAGATTTTTTTTTGATTCTTCTAAAACTCTTTTATGTATTAATTGAAATAAGAGAATTGTATAACATTTAAACCTACTTGATACCTCAACTTATCTGGACTTTTAAATGCTTTTATACAATATTTATATAACACATATGTACAGGAAATTTGGATATTTATCTGAATCGAAGGTCTTATCATTTCCAAATTTGGAAAAATGAAAAGAATGTCAAATTTATTTACAATAATATCAATATTGCTTTTTTTATTTTTTAAAAAATGGAATTCTTTTTATTGCAATCATCATTTACAAATGAAATGTTTCTATATTTTAATTTAAATAGGTAGAACGTAAAGATATAATATTGCAATGTGGAGAACAAAATTGTATTTAAAAAATAGTCAAACTCTAAAGTGTTAACGAAAATTAACTTCATCATAAGTTTAATAAGTTATTGTTTTTTTCCTATCATTTAGATTGTCAATTACCACAAACGTATATACAAAGTTATCATTTTATGTAAAAACTACTTCTTTCTAAAGTTGTAGTAAATTACAAATTATAATTTTTTTTATATACAAAGGTAAATTTTTATTATAAAATTATTAAGCATAAATAATAATTTCTAATCTACTTTAGATAAAACTTTCTGATTTTTTTTATTACAAAGATATTATAAAAGAACTAATAAATGCTATAAACATTTTGTAATGTTTATTACTTCTATTTTATTTTATAACACATATTTTTACATTTAAAATATATTTTATGTAAATATTGTTTAACTTTACTTTTTATAGACATTTTCTTAAATTTAATATTTTAATAAATTTAATTTTTTGTATATTTGTCTTTTCTTTATATTTTGACGTCTTTGAAAACTATTTTTATTCAAATCATTTTCATAACTTTTTTATAATCAATTATTAAATTTATCATTAATCACTTGAAACTTTAAAATTATACATAATCATAATACTAATATAATTGTTTATTAAAATGTATTTTATAAACACAAAAATATTTTTGTTATACAAATCTTTACAATCAGTATAAAAAGTATTAAATATTTAAAAACGGAAAAAAATAGAATAACAACAAAAATTTCCATTTTTAAAAAAAGATATATGCAAAAATATAAAATAAATAAAATAAAAATTACAAATATTGAATGGAATTTGTATTGTTTCTCGCTTTACAAAGAGAATTACTTTTACTAAATAGAATCAAAGATACTTCTCTATTTAATTTTTTTAACTTATTTAATTGATTATATTTTTTAAAATATGAAATTGTTGCAAAAATAAATATTATGATACTGAATAATTGAAATGTTGCTAAAACTGAAAAAATAACCAAAGAATATTCTTTAAAATCAAATTTAGTTGAATCAAAAGTGGTTGAACATTCTATGTTATCTTCAATATAATCATTCTGATTATTTTCATAAAATAAAGGTATTTTTGTTGCGCAATCTACAAGAGTTCCTATATTTTGAATATCAATCATATTACTAGTAAATTTTATTTGTCCATCCACAATTATAGGCATTTCTTTATAACATTTCCCAAATACTTCTTTTTTTTCATACTTCTTAATTCCCTGAACAATTTTACATTTTTTTGAATAACCTTTATTATTAAATACATATCCATCAACATCAAATCTTCTTAAAAAATTTCTTATAATATTTCTATGTTCTTCACGACTATTAGATGAAAAATTAACCAATTTATAGTTAATATTATTACAAATTTTTTCAAACAATTCTTCACCACCAACTCCAACAGCTTTTTTAATACTCTCTAATTTTCTTAAAAGAAACATATTCTCAAATAAATAAGATACTTGATATTTTGTAATGTTATTAAAACATGATGGAATATCAGACCATTGTGGTGAATTAATATAGTAAGATTCATTGGTAGACAAAATAATAACATAATCTTTTGACACAAGAACCCTTTCATTTGAAACCAAACATCTATCATTAAAACGATCGTATGTAACAATTTTAACATCTTCTTCATAAAAATTTCTATCCATTAAACAATTCATTCCAGAAACTTCAACATACTCCATACCAGAGTTTTCACAATCCAAAAGTCTAATATTTGTCGTTGAAAGTATAAAATTTGATGAAATAATACATAAAACAAAAGTTAACAAGCATAAAAAATTCATTTTTTTAATTATATAAATTTCTATGAACATAAAAAATTAGTTAAGTATAGAATAAGACATTTTGGCGGCTTAGTTACATTAAGATTTTTGTAAAATGATTTAGTTTTTTTTAATACAATATCAAAGTACATCTTTTATATTTCTCTTTTGTTAAGCTCTTTTTTTTTTGTTAGAAGACTTAAGCAAAAATTAAAAAGTGAAAATTTTTTTATCATTATCTGTTTATTTAATTTACACCAATTTAATAATGAAAATGTAATCAGAAAAAAAAATATTTTAATATATAACTCTATTTTGATTATTTAACATTAACTAAGAAATGTAAATAGATAGAATCATGTATAATATCTTCCAAATTTTTACATCTTTCTAATTAATACTTTCTTTTCAACTTATTTAAATTATAAATGTTAAAAGAATTTTTCACAAAAGAAATTTCTTGTTTAACTTTCTATAAGTATAATTAAAAAATAAAATTATAAAACAATTAAACTTTAGCAACATTATTTATTAGCTTACAGACATAAGCATAAAAAATCAATAACAAAACAATAAAATGTCTGTTTAAATATATTATTCACTTCTAGTAATATAATAGATATAGAAAAAAAAAATTGAAGTAGAATAGTAGGATTTTTTTAGTATTTTCTATAATATTCAATTTTCTCCTCATTTAAAACAGCCATTTTTGTGCTCAAAATTAGCACGCTTACAACTTCAATTTTGTTCTTCTCCAGTGACGGCGTTTGGCGTTGTATCTGATTTTGTTATCAGTTTTCATACGGAACCATTGTGGAAGTGGACGATTTTGCTTTTGAGCTTTAGCGAGTTTACGCTTAACAATGAATGTCTTGTGAGAAGACATAATAAACCTAAATGAAAATTAATATTTAAAGTTAATTATAAAAAATAAAAATAATATTTAAAATTAAAATTAAAAGAATAACGAAAAAAAAAAGTTGGTAATATTTAAAAACAAATAATTGGGTAAAAAAATTGTTTCTTTAAAATTTAGTAAAATTGGGATAGTTTATCTAGTTAACAATCGTGATAAGAGATGTATTTGTAAAATGTCACCACTTGTTAGAAGCCTATTTTTTTTATAAAAAAATTAATATTTTGATTCTGACAATATTAAAAACAATACGGTATTGTGTTTTTATTTGTGTATTTATTTTGATCAAAAAATAAAATTTATTTAAATATAATAGAAAAGTGTAAATAGAAGTTTTATATCAATATATAAACAGAAATATTATAAAGTTTATATAATGCTTATTCTTTAATAATATCCACTGCTTAAAATAAAAAAATTTTTTTTTTTTTAAATTAATATTTTTTTGTATAATAAATTTTAGTTTTTTAAAAAGAATTATGCTAATCATTTAGCATTTTTGTTAAATCTATTTACAAACTGTTTTTTTTAAGACAATATAAATATTAGTGTTTCTAATTAAATAACCATAATTCTCTAAAATAAGTTTTTTTTTTTTCAATTTTTTTATAAATTTGAGGTATGAATGGAAATGAAGAAGAGGAAGAGCCTTTACTAGATGAATGTAATAGGGCGGAATTTATGCTTGAAGAACAGAAACCATATAAAAATGGTAAAGTGTTACGAAAAATCAGAGTAGTTTTATATTATTATTTTATTATAATAATAATGCTTGTAGTTGCTCTTTTTATAAGCTTAAATTTGTTATTTTTTGAAACTACAGCTGAAAAAAATAACAATTTCAGCGAAGGACATCAACAAGTTCATATTTCGTTAGCTAAAGACTACCAATCATTAATGGTATCATGGGTAACATTTTTTGATTTATCTGCAATGAATAAAACACCAACAGTTGCATATGGAGTTAATAATAAAACTTTAAATTTAACTAAATCAGGTTCTACAGAAGTATTTAAACATATGACAGGAAATATTACACGTTATTTTCATAAAGTTATTTTAACTGATTTATCATTTGACACTACCTATTATTATAAAGTGGGTGATGGTTCTACATGGAGTAAAATATTTCATTTTCATACATTTCCTTCTAATTCTAATAATGATATAAAAATATGTGTACTTGGTGATATGGATGCTGGAAAAAATTTTACAATCATTGCTCTTACAAAAGCTGTTAGTGAAAAAAAATGTCAATTAATTTTACATATTGGTGATATTGCTTATCAACTACAAAAAGATGATGGTTTAATTGGTGATGATTTTATGAGACAAATAGAACCAATTGCAGCATATGTACCTTATATGGTTATAGATGGAAATCACGAATTTGACTGTTATGGTTTTTCACATTATGAAAAAAGATTTGCTATGCCAATTGAAGCTAATAAAACATCTGATCTGGATCATTATTATTCATTTACTATAGGTCCAATAAATTTTATTGCTCTCTCATCTGAAATTTATGGTTTTTATGCTGTTTATGGACCTGATCCTATAAAAAGGCAAGGTAAATGGTTAAAAAATGAATTAGAAAGAATTAAAAAAGATAAGGAAAACCATCCATGGACAATTGCTTATCTTCATCGACCATTATATTGCTATACAAAATATCATGTTGATGAATGTAATGAATATGAAAATTCAATGATACGAAGAGGTTACAACGATATGCCTGGTCTTGAAGAATATTTCCACGATTATAATGTAGATTTAGTGTTTTATGGACATGAACATATTTATCAAAGAAATTATCCTGTTTATAATAGAACAGTTTATGAATATAAAGATAATATATATCATAATCCACCAGCAACAACATATGTTTTATCGGGCTCTGGTGGCTGTCTACGCTGTACTGTTGAAGATGAAGTAGATAATAACACAGTATTACCTTTTGGTGTTTTTAGGTAAGATATTTTAAAATAATTTTTAAAAAAATCTTCTTATAGTTCTAATCAAATTGGATATACCTTAGTTCATGTTTTAAATTTTACTCATATAAATGTTTCACATATAAGTTCAAAAGATGATCATATTATTGACTCTTTTACAATAGTCAAAGATATTGGTTACACTATGGATAAAAAAACAAATGATACACCAAAAGGTATTTATAAACCATTTGAATTGAGTAAACCAAATTATCCATATTTGAAGCCTACAAATATATTACTTTGGTGTCTCGATAATACCAACATGTCTCTATATGAAGATAGATTAATTCAAAATAGAAGTACCACTAAAAAAATTACTATTCATATTAATGAAAGTGCTACTTCAAGGTATCCTTCAATTTCAATATTATATTTTGCAGGTGTAGTAATTATTTGTGCAATATTAAATATGTAATTTTTCCAAGTAAGTGTTAGAGATAACTTTTTTTTTTTAAATAAATATAATATGATGACAGTTTTAAAATTTGCTATATTAAAATAAAAATAAATCAAATGTAATTAATTTTTGTTTATATACATTAATATATATTGATGTGTAAACACAAAACATTAACTATAAATATTGAATAATAATTTAAATGATGTGCTAAATCTTAATGTATATATTTCTTTTTTTTTTTTCTTAATATAAAATTATTCATAACAAAAAATAAGTTTAAATAAAAATAAAAAATTACATTTTTGATAAAAATCTAATAAACAAATTTTTTAAAAGATTAATATATATGATTCACAATCATTATTTTTATCTAGATTAAAATAAAATTTTATTATCATTATTTGATAACAATGCTAATAAATATATCATAAAAATAATTTAGCATAACTGAAATCAATTAAAAAAATTTTTAAAAATTTATTTTAAAATATTATTGAAATTTTATATATCAGAAATAGTATTTTTATCGTGTAAATATTATTTTAAAGCTTAACAATTAAATAATTTTGGTTATGTTTAACTAGTGCAAAGTAATTTATTAGAAATTTATGTTTGTTTAACGAAGAAATATTTATTTATTTTTTATCTTTATAAATGTTAACATATTGCTTATAAATTTTAAATACTGTCATAATTAAATATTAATTAAAAAAATATAAATATTTTTAAATTAAATATGGTAAAAAAAAGTTTTTATTGAATTAATACTATCGATAATTTTGGTTGCTTACTTTTAATAATAAAAAATGAACATTTCCAAATACTTGTTTCATTTTGTAATTTTGCATATTTTTAGTTAGAAAGTTAAAAATAAGTTATAAAGCAAGTTTGTTATTTTAATTATTTTTAAATTAAGAAAATAATACAATACACAATTAGTAACCAGAAGTAACATTTTAACGATCAGGAATTTCTTAGTATCATGAAATATACCAAAAAAAAACTATTAGTTATTTTTAAAGAGTTATTTATATTAATTTTTAAATGAACCTTTTTATTATAATTAGCATCACTATTTTTATATTTTTTTACAGTAATATTAACCTTAATAATATGATTGATTATAATATGAAAAATGTATTATTTGTTAATTCTAAATTTATTTAAAATAAACCATATTAATTAGTTTTTTATATTGTTGATAAAGTTTATATACTATAAATAAAATTTATTACAAAGTTTACGCTACTTTAAGTCAAGTTGAATCTATTAATCCACATGTACCTTTCATTGTTTTTGATAAAATTGTAAAATTTACTACTACATTATTTTATACTTTTGACAAAAATGTTACACACAATCAAAAATTAAAAGTATTAAATTTTCTAATAGTCACATTTTTTTTATAAATTATTGTTGCATTAGTTTATGTGAAAGTTTGTATAAAATTAAATATTATTATACTTGAATTGGCAAAGTATTTATAATAACTAAAATTTAACTATATAAAAAAAAATAAAAATTTTTATAAAATTTTCACATTATAATTATTTATTTTATTTTTTTATAATTAAAAGAATTTATTCCATTAAAATAAAATAACAACATATAGATGATGTCAATAATATTTTAATAATTTTAATCAATTTCCCTAATAATTATAATTAGATGTATAAATTTTAAAAAGAAAATTTAATATACACAAAATATTATAGAAAAAAGTTATTTTCAATTTTTTTTTATTATTATGATCTATTGTTTGCGCATTTCATAGTACAAATTGTACTTTTAATCGTAAAAATCGTAACAGTGTAATATATTTTTAAACAATAAATTTTATCAATAGCAATGAAGTAATTAAAATTCTGATCATTGAAATATAAATTTTGAATTATCTACCCTTAGAATAGATAAATCTAAAAGAAACTGATGGTATTATAAAAATAACAATTTCTGTTGATATTTATTAAAATATTATAAAACAAATTGTAGTTAATATCTAATAAAAATTCATACTTTAAACATCATATTTTTAAAATACTTTTTTTTTTGTTATCAATATTGTGAAGCATAATATTAATTATATACAATCAAGTACTTATTTAATAAAATAATTTTAAATTGTATAACTACTTTATTTTTTTTAATCTTCTTTTAAAAAATATTAAACTAATAATAACTTATAATATTTGTTTCACAAATTCAACTACTATAAAAAGTTATTAATAACATTATATACATACATTCATATTTAATAAATTCAGAATATCAATATTATATTGTTGAATGGGTCGTTAAATTTTAAATGGTAAATAAAAAATAAAAAAAATATTTTTTTTATAAAAAAATGCAAATTTTTTATACAAATAATAGTAATTTATTTTATATTATATATTATTTATACAAATTTATATTTCAACGTGAAATTTCATATTATCTTTATTTTCATGATGATAATAAATTGTCTTGTGTTTTTGGAAAATATAAAGAATACTATAATACATTTATCATAAATGTTTTTTATTAAAAAACTATTAAATTTGTTTTTATTTTTTCAAAAATAATTTTTCAACAATACTTGAAAATAATAATAGTTCTTATAAAAACTATTTTAATTTATTACAATGGATCTATATGTATTTTCTTCAAATGTCGAAAAAATTTGTATAACTATTTGTTATTTTCATAATAAAATATATCAACATCCAAATTTCAAAAGAATTATTAAAAAATAAATATATAATTTTTTTTAATCATAATATAATAATCTAGCTTTAAAATATTATAAACATTGAAATTTTAAAAGTTTTGTTAATAAATTAAAACATTTTATTAAAAATAAAGATGTTTAAAACTTCCGAACATCCTGTTTTTCTAATCAAAAGTATATTAAATTTGGAAATATTATTATTTGGAATAAAATAAATATGTATCTCTTATCTTTTCAATTATTCATTATTAATAAACAGTATTTAAAATAAGATAGCATGATTTCAGTTTTTTTTTTGTTTCATTGACTACACTGCTAAAATTTATTTTTAAAATGAACGACTCAAATTTCTAGGCGTATCATAGTTTAAAACAAGGCAGTTACTAAAATGTAGTGATTAAAGATGGCTATCAAAGTATATCAATCTCTAAGAAGTATTAAATAAATATAAATGCTGACATTTTATTCTATGAAAATAATCATGCTTATATTAAAATTATTCCAATCATCAACTGGATTATTTTTTAAAAATAAATAAATTATTATATTTATCATTCTAATTTGTTTATCTATATTTTGACAAATTTTACTAATAATAATATTTTAAAGATTCTTGTTATAACTAATTTAGTCAGTTATTAAAACTTTGAGAGTAGTTATCATAGACAATTTCTAGAAAAATTTCATTGTATTTTTTAAAATAATATGTAAATAGATAGCTATTTTAATTATACTTGTATTTAAATGAAAATTAAAAACAATTGTTTTTATGATTATCACACGAATTAGTGAACATAATAAATTTATAATCATTCAATAGATAATTAATAATACTTAGAAAAGTTTTTTAATTTCAACAAAAATTTCTTTTAAAAAAAAGGGCACTGCAATTTTAAAATTATTTGATAAAAAAGTCAATGTTTCTCATAAAAAAATAAATTTTTTGCAATTTTGAAACAATATCTATGTAAAGATCAAATTTCTTTTTCTAAAAAAGTTTTGTTTTTCGTAATTAATTCTTTTTTTTTACCCTGTAAAAATGTTTTTTTTAATTTTAAAAATTTCAAAATATTTCTAACTAACTCCAATTTTATCTATATATAATTAAGAATTTCATTTTTAAGAAATCGTCATTTTTACATGATTGAAAAAAATAGAAGGAATACTATTCCAATTTTATAGGTTTGCGTATCTCTTATAAAAATATTTCATTGACATTTTCTAGTCATCTACTTTTTTTTTTGTTTCTTTTATTTTATTTCTTATTTACCAAGTTATAACTAAGGTTTTCACAGTATCTTTTAACCCAAGTTTTATTTAACGATTTTTTTTTCTGTTACCTTTTTTTTTTAACAATATTTTGTTAGAAGTAAAAAGATATTGATAGTACATAAATAAGATGTTTATTACATATACATGTGTAATACTTTATAATTATACATTTTTTTTTTGTTATAGTCATATAAATTGTATTTCTTTATCATAGTCTTTAGAAGCCTTTATATTTTATTTAACCATGTGACTGATAATAATTTTTATTATTATTTTAGAATTTATGATATATATTTATTTCTCACAACGTCTATAGTATTAAAAGCTTATTAGCTGTTATTAACAAGAAATAAATAAACAAATCATATTGAAGGCTAATATATTTTTAAAATGGCACTTACAAATAAAAACAGACATTTTAGCACATATGAAGATGCATTGGATGATTTATTATTTCGTTTTGTAAATTTTATAGAGGAAGATGAAGTTAATGATCTTGTACGGGTTATGTTTCATATCGAACAGGCCTGGTGGACGTATGTTGACCATACACTTCCTTCAAATCCCCATTTGAAGAGTAAACCATTTCATACATTTACAGTGGATATAATTAATCACTCACCTTTTCTTCAACATTTCAAAGATCAATCACATAATGCATTGGAAGTATTTAGAGAATATAAAAAAAATATACCCACTTGTGGTACAATTATAGTTGATTCAAGTCTTGAATATTGTTTAGTTTTATCCATGTATTCTTCCTCCAAAAATTTTGGTTTTCCAAAAGGCAAAATAAACCAAAATGAAGAGTTAGTTGATTGTGCTATTAGAGAGACATATGAAGAGACAGGTTTTGACTGTTCAAGTCATATACATAAAAATATCTTTTTTGATGCTAAAATTAATCAATCTAGTTGCCGTCTTTACCTAGTCACTGGCATTCCATTAGATTTTAAATTTAAACCTAAAGCAAGACATGAAATTAAAAAAATTCAATGGTTGTTAATTAATGCTTTACCAAATAGTAAGGATGATTTTGAGAATGCAGCTTTATGCGATGGAAAACCAGGAAATTTTTTTCTTATATTGCCTTTTGTAAAACAGTTAAAAAATGTAATTAGAAAATTAAGAAATCCTCATGCTGATGTTAATACATTTTCAAATAATTGTAATAGTAGCATGACTATGAAAAGAAATGTTGAAATAAGACCATCAAGATCTTCTGCTTTCAAACCTGTAAAAAGAGATATATCACAAGAAAATATAGAATATAAAAAAGTTTACTCAAAATCTGAATGTGGAACACCAAGGAAAACAAATAATATATCATCATATAGTACAGGAAAAAGTAATGATAAGGATAAAGGTGAACCAAATTTTCATCAAAATCAATTGTTAAATAATCTTCTGACGGAAGATGAAAAAACTGGAGCTGATTTTTTTAGAAATTATGGTTATGATAACACGACTGTAACACCAGCAATTAAAAGTATTAATAAAAAAAAAATTGATGGCAAAAAAAAGAAAAATGATAGTTCCCAAGTTTGTAATAATACTGTTATTAAAGAAAATAAAAAGGAAGTTAATAATCATTCAACAAATGTTCAAAATAATGTGAGTAAAAAAAATTTAGATAAATCAATTAAGCCACCAAAAAAAGCTAAATCATTAAGTGGTAGGAAAACGGAAGATCTTTCTCCATCAAAATCACAAATTTCATCAAATTTACTTAGAGAATTTCAAGAAACTAATGAGGGTAGTGGTAAAAGAGGAATCACAAATACTACCAGTAAGAAAAAAAATAATGAAAAAAAGTTATCGTCAAATAAGGATGTTTTACCTTCATCTAAAGAACAATTGACAACTAGAATTACTCCACAATATTCTGGTATTGATTTCATAAAGATTTTCTACAACACACAAGGATCAAAATAGCTTTATTAAGTTTTTTTTTCCATCATAAGTTATATCCTATATATATTCTATATATATATATGGGCCGAAAATGAGTTGTGAAAATTTTTTTTTTTGATTTTTTAAATTTGAATAAATTTTTTAAAATCAAAAAAATTTTAATTATTTTTTTTTAAAATTACTTATCGTATAAGAGTATATGAAGTTCAAAAAAATTTTTTTTTTATTTTCTTTCTTGGTAATATATATATTTGTAGTTATTCCTATAACGAAAATTCCCCCTGCCACGTTGTTTTGATACATACAAATATTGGTATTCAGAAAGTAAAATTTTATTTAATAAAGTATTTCTTAAAATTTCATATCAAATACTTTAAAATATTATCATAAATTAATTCTTCTAAATATCAATATGATTGACCTTTTTACAATTTTTGGTAAAGGAGGTATAGTTTTGTGGTGTTTTCAGGAGGGTGGACAATATTTTAGAGAAACAATCAATGATCTTATACAAAATGTTATTCTCCAGGTATTTTTTTAATAATACTAATATTTTATTTAATTATTTTAGGAAAGAGGAAATTTTAACAATTATTCATCTAATAATGTTACTTTAAAATATAAGTTAGATAATGAATTTGAAATTGTTTTCTTAGTATGTTATATTTAAAAAATTTATTTTTTTTTATTTTTAAGGTTGTATATCAAAGTTTCATACAACTTACTTATGCTGACAAGTTATTAAGTGAAATACAAATACGTTTCAGAGATATGTATAAAAATGTTTTAGATGATAAAAATTTATTAAATAGTCAAAATACAGAATTATTTAAAAATTTTGATAAAGAATTTAAAAAAATTATTAATAGAGTACGGGAAGAGGCTATTAAACAAGAAGAAATACACCAAAAACCAAGAACATTTCAAGAAAGTGAGAAATCTAAAAAAACAGTTGAATCAATGATGTTAAATAAAGAAAATAAAACTAAAAAGAAGGACAATAAAAAAGGAAAAGAAAATGTTGATAATGAGAAGACAATTGATAAAAGTATTTCACCTATCTCCTCAACACCAGCATCACCATCATCTGATATTGATGAAGAAGTTATGAAAAATAGAGCTAGTATGATGGCAAAATTAAAAGGTAAAGCAAAAATGCCTTCCTCTCCTCCACAACCTTCTATACATGAAAAAAAGAAAGGAAAAAAAGCACGTGTTTGGGGATATGGAAATGATGTTGATGTTCCAGAAGTTTTAGATTATTCAACAGATGGTGGTAAAAAAATGGAATTAAAAGATGGTGAATTTGAAAATGAGGAAGTCAAGAAATTTGTTGAAGATCATAGATCTATGGTTGGTAATTATAAAGGAGATCTTCCTGGTCTTGATGAAGGAAGTGATGAAGACAATGATAATGATGAGGAAATTGTCAATGATTCAAATAAAAAAAGTGGTTGGTTTAGTTCCCTATCGAAGTTAATATCAAATAAACAACTAACTGATGATGATATAGAACCAATTTTAAAAGAAATGAAAGAAACACTTATTTCAAAGAATGTAGCTAGTGAACCTGCTGAGAAGATTTGCCAATCTGTTGGTGGTAAACTAACTGGTAAAGTAATTGGTACCTTTAATCGTGTCAAAACTATTGTTAAAGAAGCTATGAGAGAAAGCTTGGTACAATTATTAACACCAAAAAGACGTGTTGATATATTAAGAGATATTGTTGAAGCAAAAAGAGAAGGTAGACCATATGTAATTGTATTTTGTGGTGTTAATGGTGTTGGAAAGTCTACTAATTTATCAAAAGTTACTTTTTGGCTTAATGAAAATGGACATAGAGTTTTGATTGCTGCTGGTGATACATTTAGAGCTGGTGCTGTTGAACAACTTAGAACTCATATGAGAAATTTAAATTCTTTACATCCAGATTCTGTACAATTATATGAACAAGGATATGGTAAAGATCCAGCTGGTCTTGCTGCTGGAGCAATTATGGCAGCCTCTGAAAGAGGTATTGATGTTGTATTAGTTGATACTGCTGGTAGAATGCAAGATAATGAACCATTAATGAGATCACTTTCTAAACTTATAAGAATGAATGAACCTGACTTAGTTCTTTTTGTTGGTGAAGCATTAGTTGGTAATGAGGCTGTTGATCAATTAGTTAAATTTAATCAAGCACTAGCTGATAATTCAGTACCAGGACAGGTTCCTAGATTAATTGATGGAATTGTTTTGACAAAATTTGATACTATAGATGATAAAGTAGGTGCTGCTATTTCCATGACATATATTACTGGTCAACCAATTGTTTTTGTTGGATGTGGACAAACATATACTGATTTAAAGAATTTAAATGTTAATGCTGTTGTTAATTCATTACTTCGTTAAGAATAACAACATTATAACAAAAAACCTGGTTGTTGAAAAATTATTTGTGTATTGAAGAAAAATAAATTTTAGACGAAATTATATTATAAAATTAAAATTTTTTTTTTAAAGTCTTTCTTGTTTTCTTTATTTTATTTCAAAATATTATTAAAAAAATTTTTAATTAATGTATTTTTCTTTAATATATATATATATTATTTATTAAATAAGATGTTCATGAATTTTGTTTAATTTAAAAAAAAAAAAATAAATTATAATTAAAATATATTTATTTATTTTTTTAATAGATTTAATTGAATAAATCATGAAAAAGATATTAAATGTTATTAGTGATAAAAAGAATTAAAAAAAGTAAAGTCATAATATTTTTTAAAAAGTTAATAATAATATTTAAAGAAAATATTCTAATTATATTTACATTTTAAAAGTTTTATTACTTTCCCTTTGAATTATGGAATAAAGAGAAGCATTTATATTATATTTTAAATAGTAAAAAAAAAACGAATTTATTTTAATATTTTCCTTTAATGTATATTAATGTATATTTATGCAAAATAAATTACATATCTTGACACTGTTGTGTACGGTAATTCATTATGCCATCATGTGGTACTTAAAGAATCTATATATATATTTTATATCTACTTCATGATTATATGTGGATAGATAAAATAGATATGTATGGTTCCCTAAATTAGTTTTTCTTTGATGTGTCAAGTTAGTAATGCTAAAGATAAATAAATATAGTACCTAACAGATGATTAAATTTCAAAAGTGTTACCATACGAAACCTTATTAAGCACTCAATTTACATTTTGAGTAAACTTTATCAAATGATGAGTGTCTTTAAATATTAGATTGCTCTTTTCTCCTCCGGCTTCATTGAGATATATTATGGGTTCCCTTCATCCCAATACCAGAAGCAATTTTATCCTCATCAATGCCAATAACATGCAAAGTATATGTGGGAGTTTTTATGATAAAAATAGACTTCATTTCCATTCTCATTTATCTTACATTGGTTTAATACTACTGTAATAAGTAACTACTACCAAATCATTTTCATCAATCTTAAGTCATTAAAATTAATGATTGCTAATGGAATGATTAGAGTAAATTAGTACTATTCTTGAAGCTTTTCATTATCCCAGTAACTTTATGTCTCTTCATAATAATAGAAAAGAAATAAATTTACTTGATTTTATAAAAATTATTCATAACAACCTCTTTTGTTAAGTTAATTTGTAACATAACATTATATGTATAAATCTCCAACAGATCTATCTTCTTATACATATATATATTTATATATAGATTGTTGACGTTTAAAATAATTAGTAATGAATAGAATTATAAAAGACAATTGATGGTTTAAATCTGGTTCTTGTAAACATGGAATTAAGTGTAGTAAATTGAGTTGTCATGTTAATCATTAATAATTGAGTGTTTAAAAAACAATTAAATGATGAATAATAAAGATAGTTTCTATCTATATATATATGTCTATTTTCTATCATTAACTAATGATTAAATAGTGATTTAAGGAAAAAGATATGAGGATATGACCTATTAAGTTGTTAATCATTTACTTTATATTTATCACTTATTTTATATAAAATTTTAAAATTTGATTTTAACGTCTATTAATTTAATTTATAAATAAAATGTATATAATTATACATCTATTTGATAAAAAGATTGTCAATTATGTTATTTTTAAATTAAATGTTAACATATTTCATGAATAAGTAACAAGATAGTAACATGTTTTTTTTTATATATATATATATAAAGAAAGTGAGCTTCAATAATTTTTTTTTTTTTATTTTTCATTTCATTTGGTTAATTAAATAAAAGGTTATCTTATTATAAAAAAGAAGAAAAAATATATATATATTATAAAATAAAATATTTTTAACATATATATATATATATATGGTTTGTATGAGAAAATAAAGTAATAGTAAATATACAGTATCAGATCAATTACTATCCATTAACGTTTACGCAACAAATGAGAAAATTATTACTTATTGATAGGATGAATAAAATTTAATTTGCATTGATAGATCTATTTGATAAAAAACAGGTAACCAATTAGTTTTTATGTTGTTAGATAATAATATAACATATAATCTTTGTTAGGAACCCCCTCGACCTCTGATAAACTTTTAATAAGTATATTTAAGAAAAGAGATTTTAGTTATTCTTCATAAACATGTATAATATTTTACCCATTAATTAATGGTAAAATAAAATGAAGGTAATAGATTGAAAAAGATGTTAACACATTACAATTATTTTAACAGAGTATTGTCAACATCACAAATTTATTAATACTGATACAAATCTTTTTAAATACTAATTATGATGTTCCATTATTATCATTTTCTTTTTCTTATAAATTGATACCGTACCACTAACATACATTTTTATTTATTCCCCTCAATTTGATAATGATTTAAAAGGTATATTAACTCCATTAAATATAATATTTCTTTTATATATAAATATAAACAATTGATAGAATGATATTTTTAAGTGGGTAAATGGTATCTGGATCGGCATATCAGAGAAATGTTAGTTATAAAAATGTCAAGTTATTACTATAGAAGGCCATTTTTTTTTTCATTTAAATATATATAATTTTTTTTTTTTATAATTATCAAAGTTACAGAAGTTTGCGTCAATGACTCTTGAAAAGTTTTGATACAAAAATTATATTTAAAATAACTCAAGAAAGTTTCTTCTATATACCGTTTAAGGTCATATCTTAAAAACTTTTAAATATATTAATATTGTTACTCTTCTTAAATGTCGGCATATTGATATATATTATTATTATGTATTATTGGATGTAACTTTTTAAAAAAGAATTATGTTATACAAACTTTTAATTCTCCCATACTTAAACAATTAATAATAACAATGCCACAATTAACACCTCTCTTTGATTGGAGGGTAATGGTTTTTATCTTTATATATAAAATATTCAAGACATCATACTGTCATACATATATATATATATATACAATTAAAGGAAACAATAGAATAGTAATAAAATGAAAAGTCTATAATATGTCGCTTCTTTTACATGTATATTACCTTTATTAAAATGTTTCACTTCTAAAAAGTGTTAATTTGTTTACCTTCAATCAACGGTAAGGTCATTCTTTCCTCCATAAAAATATTTGAAACCTGCTGATGAGAAATTTTTATAAAATCATATATTAATGTTATTATAATATAAAAATAAAATAATATGATGAAGCTTATAAGATTATTTATGGTACTTGATATTTAGATATATGTCCTTATATCATTTTACAGTAATTATTCCTTAAATAAATAATAAATTATTACATCATACTATCTTCTTATCCTTATATAGTAGTTAAAATAGGTAAATGTTTAAACTTAATAGTCATCTGGTTATGTTAATATGATGACTTCTTATGTCATAATTTACCTTTTTTTTACCCAAATAACAATTTAATTGGCATATACACAGTAACCTGAAGTAACAAAAAGTAGGTATATTTTGTCAAGGTAAGCCGGATGTAAAAAGAGAACTTGTAATAAGTATATATCCATTTAACTTAATCCACCTGCTGAGTTTCCTGAAGCTTAAATTAGGTGCTAACAACAAAACATATATACTATCCTTCATCATATATCCTCAATAACCATTTAACTTTTCCGGCACCATATTCTTTATTAAAATACCGAAAATATATTTGTTTGTGGTAGGTGTTGCGGAAAATTTAACAAATTAAAATACTTAATGGGTTTTTCTTTCATAAACATTAAGTACCCATGTAGCTATTGAAGAGTCTCATGCTAATGTATATATATTTATATAAATTTATGGTTCTTATATAAGATAATTGAAGATTGAAAACGTTTACATATCCTCCTATGATTGGATATTTCTCAAGAGTTTTTACCAAATTTTTAGAACCACAAATCTGGCATGTGGTAGTAAATAATGTTAACAGGGTCTCCTTAAATCATAAATTGCCTAACAGCTTGTCATTAGCATATCAAGTAGTTTCATAAAAGAAGAGTAGTTTATGTATCTCTGCATAATAATAAGTTGATAAGTGTATAAATATATATATATATATATTTATTCATTCCAGTTAAATTCTATATATATATATATATATTTATATAATATAATATATATATATAATATATATAAAATTGGATACGGTAACCTATGAAGAGGTATTCTTAATATATTTTATAAACTGATCATACTTTTATGAAGGTAACTTTATTAACAAATACACTTCTATTTTTATTAATACATATCTCGACACTATTTTACCAAAAATTCCTCTCAATTTTGATTTAACAAATATATTATATATAAATGTACATATATTCTCATATAAATATATTTATTTATATATGTATTATAGTATATTATACTAGCTTTGTAGAATTATTTAATCAAATACCATCAATCATCAACTTTCTGCTTCGGAAGCACTTTTAAAAACCTCGAAAATTCTTGTTAAATATAAGAAGCCCCTTATTATTGTGTACAGTTAATAGTATTTATAATGATCACTTCTTACTTATAAAAATGAATATTATCTACCACTTAAAAAATCTATTTCTTAACATAACATGCTATATTTTTATTTTATCATAAACTTACAATATCTCTCCTTATCTTTATATACATTAATATATATTTTTTTTAATATAATATAAATATATAATTTGATTTTTGTAATATAAACATAAGTACCTTCTCATTTTCTTTTTTACCTTTCAATTATAAAATTTAATTTAATTGTAATAATTTTAAGCATGCTGTGAAGAAGTGTAAATCCTGGATTGACTAATTAGCGATCCGGTCATATGCAACAGTTGTTTAGTTTGTTTGCTTCCAACATCTCTTCATTATGTCAATCATTATACTGACCCATTAACACCTTTACTAATCTTGTAAAACATTTCCATGTCCTCTGGAATCTTAATGACTATCTCAATTAATTAGCAATAATAATAGTTAAAAAAAAATATATAGAAAGAATTAACCGACATAAGTAGTAACAAATATTATATATAAATGTATCAGATGTAGTTAGAAGGTATAAAATAAAAAAAAGAGAAACATCTGTTTGCGCTTCTACTAATCATATGCTTCTTCTTCATTTCCGATACATATACATACCTTTACAATATAATAAGTATACCCTTTTTTTTTTTTACCACTTCTATCAATTTCCGTTTACCTTACAGATATGGAAGCGTGTCATTTTATTATAATTACCAATATATACATATCTATTCAAATAAATTATAACTATTAACAATCTTAATAACTTACAAATACTAGAAAAGTTGTTATCTAAGCTTGGTAAGAATCTTAACTGTGTCAATTGCAGTGCCAAAAACATACTTGATTGGTGATCTACTTGCATATCGGCTAAGTAAATAATTATTTTGTTAAGTGATGTTCCTATTTATTATCCCAAAACAATGGGTAATGTTAGGTTCACTATTTTACAATATCTTTAATCCCTGTCCATTTACTTATTAAACACTTTTTAATAATATAACATTGTCCAAATAAATTAATTGCGCAATCATTAAGTAGGAATGCTCGAAGGAGTTGTACACCAACTCACTTGACATTTTAGTTTCACATTCTTGATAATAATATCATTGACACTTGATATAAAAACTTTTTTTTTTTTTGGAGATTTTTTTATTCATTTTCATTTTTTAATTATTGAATATTATAAATATTTATAGATAGAAAAATTAAATATATACATATATTTTTGACAAAAAAAAAAATAAATAATAAGTTTTGTTCTTTATTAATAAATTATTATTACTAGTTTTATTATAATTTCTTTTTTTTTTCTATCTTTTATATATACAAATTTTTTCATTCATTTATAATATTTTAATCCTTTTCATATAATTCTTAATAATATCATATAAGCTTACCTTATAATTAGATTGATTTTAAGATAAAAATTTTAGAAGAAAGTAAAATATCCCAATTCTTCTATCATTATATCATCTTAATCCACTCTTTTTCTTTAATTATTTTGCTTCACTAATTATGCCCTTGAATTTTTTTTTATTTCTCATTCTTTTTCTATCCTTCTAAATCATTGATAATGATAGATATATGGAAAAGATATATATATATAATGAAGAGAAAGAGATTTATATTTTATTACCATCTTAGGAGGTTTATCCATTTATCAGTAATATATCATTTTATATATGTATATATCTAAATATATATCTATATACATATATCTATTCTTTTTTATCAATTTAATGAGAATAGACACGCCTTAAGTAAGGATATTTAGATATATAAATAAATAAATATATATATATATATATATATTATACATTATATTATGTATCTAAATATATATATAAAAGCTTTTCCTTGTAACATATCAACCAACCCAATAACATTACCACATTTTTCTTATAGATACATTATATATTTCATACGTGTATCTCTTTTCTCCCCTTTCTATAAAATAGTAACTCCTCCTATCCCTTCTCAATTGCGCAGCCTCTATTTCAAAAACCCATTCAAATAACATCAAATGAACATATATTGCTCATTTTGATATTCCTAAAGCTGTGACTGAGCTCCCTCCTCCTGAAATTTATATTGAAATAAAAAAAAAAAAATTAGAAGGAGTAGTTATTATAAAAAGGGGATGATATAAGGAAAAAGATATATATATATATATATATACATATTAGGAATATATATGTATATAATATATATAAATTATATATAGTGACACTCTTCGGTAGGGTAGTTAAAGGAGGAGTTATTATTGTTTCTATCTATTAAAATAAAAATACACTATATTATCATTTTCCACTTCTCATTACTATTAATGGAATTTTTTTTTTTTCATCATTATAAATACCCATTTCACTTCATTAACTATCCTATATTATTAATTCATTTCTTTCTTAAAATAAATTGATCTATCTACCTATAATATATAAATATACATATATATATTTTATTTCACTAAATAATATATTTTTCTTTTTTTTTTAGGAAAATTAAAAAAAAAATATATTATAAAAAGTATTATTTTATATTAAAAATATTACTATAAGATAATATATACTTTTTTTTTAAATATATTTAATTATTTCTAAAATTGTATTTATATTATTAACAGTTAAAAAAAAAGTATAATAAAAAAAATTTTTTTTTCTACATATATTTTTTTTTTAATTTAAAAAAAATAAATAAATAAAGCACTTGAATTATGGCTGCTGCAGGGGCAGAGCATCTCCAAAAGTTATGGATGCATTTGGCAATGAATACATTTCCTAACTTTGGTAATCCTCAACAAAACTCCCAACAATCAACTTTACCACCTCCATTGACAGGTGGAATGGCAAATTTTGGAGGATTAGCTTCATTGTTTCCTGTTAACCTTGCTCCAGGGTCAACACCTAATCCTATCACAAATCCTACTACACCAAACTCACTTTCTTTTAGTGCAGAACAGGTTAGTATTATATTTTTAAAGAAATATTTTTTTTATTTTTATATAATTTTATAATATATATAAGATTATATTTAAAAAAGATATTTTGATATATATTTAAATATCATAAAGATATAATTTTTTTTTTTATAATAATATTAAGAATTATTCTTCTTTTTTTTAACAAAAAAAAAAGTAATAATATTACAACTTTTTGACAAATAATTTAGAATTCTAAAAAAGGATAAATGATGAGAAGTAAGATAAATAAAATACATAGTTTAACACTGTATATTATTCAATAATAAAAATAATAATAACTAAAAATAGAAGATGATTATTAATATATGTATACACATATAAGTAAGAAAAATAAAAAATCCACAGCATGGATTCAAGAATGAAAGAACCTATCATTAGCCGGTTTGACAGGAGAATTATACATATACTAGTAATAGATATTATAAGTAGACTAATTAGTATCAAAATAACATCCTTAACTACTATTTATCTTTTTCATCCTATATTATCATTAAAAGTTAGTTAAAAAATAGGGAAATATTTAATTTAGTGTAGTAAGATATTAAAAAGAAGTTATAATTTTTATATTTTATTGAGTAAAAAAAAAATAGAAAATGAAATATATATTTTTTTATTAAAAGATTACATTTTTTTTTTAAAATGTTTTAATTTTGTACTTAAAAAAATATATATATATATTAAAGTTTTATTTTTTTTTATTATTTGATAAATATAATTTTTATTATTTTAGGCAATAAAAACTGTAGAAAAACTAGAAGAAACTGGTGAGGTGGAACGTCTAGCACATTATTTATGTAGATTGCCACCAAATATAGCTAATGAGATATCTAAAAACGAGTCTGTTTTGAGGGCTAAAGCTTTAGTCTGTTTTCGTACCGGTAATTTTCGTGAATTATATAGTATCTTAGAAAATCATAAGTTTACATCTGGTAATCATGGAAAGTTACAAGCTATGTGGCAAGAAGCACATTATCAGGAGGCTGAAAATATACGTGGAAGACCTTTAGGACCTGTAGATAAATATCGTGTTAGAAAGAAGTTTCCAATGCCTAGAACAATCTGGGATGGAGAACAAAAAACACATTGTTTTAAAGAAAGAACGAGATCATTATTAAGAGAATGGTATTTGCAGGATCCTTATCCAAACCCAACAAAAAAAAAAGAATTAGCTAAAGCAACAGGGCTTACAGCTATGCAAGTTGGTAACTGGTTTAAAAACAGAAGGCAAAGAGATCGTGCAGCTGCAGCCAAAAATAAGTAAGTTTTGATATGATAAAACATAAAAAAAAAGCATTTTTTAAAACTTTACTTGGTGTTAAAAACTTTATTTAAACAAAAAAAAAATATAAGAATTAAAAGATTATAATGTGTGTGAAAGATATTATATATTTGGTGAGAATTAAGTAAATTCATCATTCAAGGTTGTTATAACTTTTCTTTTCAATTATTATTCTTCCTATTCATAACAGCTTAAGGTTAATCTTACTGTCATTTTATCTTAAAAACCTTATAATATTGTATGATATAATACTTAAAAGTAAATAGAATAATTGATTATATATATATGAAGGTATATTTATTGTTTTAATTTTATAAGTATTATTTTTTAATATTTATTAAAAAAAAAATAGTAATATGTAATAGATACTATATATTTAGAATATCTACTATATATCTCTTACAAAACTCTCGCTTTCTGTAATTGGTTTTATCAAAGTTGTATAATATGTATTACTTACAGTAGGATTAGTTACTATTTAATACGATAATGATATCAATATTTTTTTTTTGTAATGATACAATTATTATTTTTATTATATATATATATAAGTATATATATGTATATAGGTATATAAAATAATAATTAATAATTGTCACAAAAGTGAAACTTTATTTTTATTTAAAATTAACACAACTTTTGTAATATTTTTTTTTTTTTTTTCATAAGAAAACTTTTTCATAAACATATTTAATGTATATGTATATATATATGTTTATAAAAGAAACACTAATAGATACTTAAAAATTTCCCAAATACCAGGTGATGGTATGATTAAGATAGTTGTTAGATGTAGTGATACAAGACAATGTAAACTGTAAAGTATCTTAACATTTTAATATATATATATATACATATATATTATATTTAGATAAGGGTACTGAAGTAGAATGATATAGACATTTATATATTACTATCTAACTTTTTATATATTATCATCATCTATTATTTAACATACAATGATAGTTGACAACTATAAGATTGTAAAGAAAGAAAAGATTTAAGTGAAAGTGATTGTAATTTTTAAAAGATGGTAGAAGGATAATGATAATATTATACAAAAATACTATACGATAGATAGTGTTAGTGATTTGTGATTGTTGATTAAATAGAAATTAAAACGATATTAAAGTTATTTCTATTAAGATGAATTGTATTTAATGACAATAAAAAAAAAATCTTTATATTACAAGCTTTCAAGTTAAGTAAAATATATATTTGATTTTTAATTCATTTACATTTTATTTATTATCATTTTACAATTACTTTCGAATATAAAAAGTATACCATAATCAATTCTGTGAGAACTTTTTATAACTTGAATTATATACTTTTTTCATTTTTGTTATTTTATTTTTATATAGTATTATAAAAACAGAAAAAAAAAAGATATAATTGTGAAAATCTTTTCTTTTTTTTTTATTTTTAAACAAATAAGTAAAAATAGAAATTAAGAAATTGAATATAATTAATATATGAGATTGATGGATATTTTTGGATATATCAATTTTTTTTAAAAATAAAAGATGCATTAAAAATAATTATATCTAAAGAGGAATAATTTTTTTTATCTTAAATATTATTTTATATTATTTAAAAATGAATGAAAACAAATTTTGTATTCTTAGAATAGTTAATATGTATTTTATATTCATTGTTAATTGATAATTGGACATGAAAAGAAGATACCATTTAAGAAGAATAGATGTTAAAATTATTTTGATGCTCTTTATTGTTAATTAGAAATCTTCATTTTCAAATAAGAATATTGATAATGAGAAAGATACTTACAATATCTAATACCATAATCATTTATATTATTTAAAAAAAAAATAAGAAACTTGAGAAATAACGTCTTATCAACCAATTTATATATCCTTATAAATATATCTTTTTCTTATTTTTGTTATATGAAAGGGAACAATAAGCATTCTTTTAAATACTCTTATAAGATATCTTCATAACATTATAGATAGTAGATATTAAGCTTTTTATAACACAATTCAATGTATAATAACATAATGATGAAAAGAAATTTTGTAAAAAAATATGTTGAATTAGTTTATCTAATTTTGGGAGAGGGGTTATATGATGATAAAATGAAGTAGATAGTTAATTTAAAGTTTTTAATATACACATCTTTTTATTCTTCCTCAATAAATATTATTCTTTTCCTTGATAAGACATTTAATGTCCTTTGAAGAATTATATTTGTTGTCATCACTTTCTATCAACAGATTGAGGAAAAGAGAGGCAAAAAAAAAAGAAGATAAGAGGCACAGTATATTATATGGATATCAAATTACGGTGGATATATCTATCATTATATATTCTTTAATTCAATTTTACCTAACAATACTTGTTATAAAGATTTTCTTTTTAATATACTACATAAGAAAAGCATAATATTAAATTGAAAGGAAATCATTTTATAGAAAAGGGATAAAAAGATAAAATAAAATATTTAAAAGTTGTAAATAAAAATGAAAAATAAATTTTATTATTAAATAACTTATACTTTTATTTATAGACAACATGGATATGGAATGGATGGTTTAGGAGGTAAAAACAAAAGTCCAGGATCAGATAATTCTGATTCAGATATGGATGATGATTTACTGAATAGAAGTGTAACTTCAACACCAACAAATTATGATGAAAATAATAAAGATCTCGTAGTAGGTGGTGATAGTAATAAAGAAGATAGCATAAGTCCAAATAATCTTTTATCAAAATTAGCACCAACATCACTTTTATCAACAATGGGTCCAGTCTTTTCCGGTAATCATCTTCAACCAACATTTGATAATATATTTTCTAATTTTGGTGTTTCATCTCAACAATCACCTAATCCTCCCATTAATGGAACATTATTTCCATCTAGTATGGAACATTTTAAAATTTTAATGCAAAATCCTTTATTTCAACAGTTACAACAACAAATGATGTTTCAACAACAACAAGCTCAACAAATGCAACAACAACAATTGTTACAATGTTTACAAAAGCAACAAACATCACTTAATACACCAGAAAAAACATCAGATTCAGAATGTACTGTTTCACCAATTTGTGATGATGTTTCAGGAAAAGATAAAAATTTACTAAAAAAATCAAAGCTATCAATAGATGAAATATTAAATATTAAAAAAAATAATAATTTAGATGATTGTGAAAAAATTGAAGATAATGAACATCATAATAATAATGAAAGTACTTCAGAATCAAATACAAGTACTGATTATCTTGATCCACAGTCACCAGATAGCAAAAATGAGGAAAATTTGGAGAATGGCAAAGAAAAAGATGATGAAAAAATAAAAGTAGAGGGAGATGAAATAGAAGAAAATGAAAATCAAGATGAAAAAGAAACAAAATTATAAAAATAATTTTCTTTTTTTTTTCTACTAAATTACATTCCATCATCTCTTTCATCTTTTAAAAAAGGGATACCAAAACAAAACCCAGTCATAATATTTATAATATTTGTTTAAAAAAGTCAAATAGTACTGTTAAGAATAAGTAGAAAATTGATCCTGTGACAAATAATGATTACAAAATAATAAAAAGAATTGTAAAATATTATAATAATAACTAAGAAATTAATATTTTTATTCAGGTATCAAATAACAGTATTTTTCAAATCATATTTACTCTTCCTGGATTTATTAAAATTTCCTTCAATTATCATCAAAAAATCATTTACCAAATAAATAAATGAAAAATCAACATTATGTACATTAAATTTCTTTAAAAGAAATTTTTTTTTTATTAAACCCTAAAAAAAATTTTTACTAATCACATATGATAGAAGATTTATTTTATATTATAATATTTTTTTTTGCCATCAAATGTTCTCATAAATTTTTTAAATAATTTTTTTGTATACATTTATTGATAGTTTTATTATTTAAAAAAAAATAGTTAATTTAAAATTATAAACTAGTTAATTGATGTTTGAAGATGAGAATTTAATTAAAATGAATATTTGTTCTTAATTAATTGAACTTTATAAATTAAAAAAAGATAATATGGTTTTATTTTTATTAAAATATAATATTTTGAAAAAAGAGATTGTTGTAATAATAATTTTTAACATATGGTTTAATATTATTCAATTGAAAAATGATTCTAAAAGTAATGTTATAATAAATTACCTTCTGTTATCATATATTAATACAACATTTATTGAAGTGTTAAATTGCTTTTTTAACAGGTTAAAGTTATTGGTATTATTTTTTTTTGTTTTTATTATATTTCATATTTGTTATATATTGTGACAGAGTATTAAATTATCATTTAATTGTAAAAAGCTAAAAGTGAACCTAATTTAAATAGGGTATCTTTTATCTCATGTAAAAGATAAAAAGGTCCATTTACATGGTATATTTGTTTCTCTCTTATGTTAACCGTCTTTTAAATTGTTCCAAATAAAGAATCCAATTAATGATAATAATAATAAGTTGAGGTAAAGAACGATTAATGCTTTATATAGCTTACGATAATTGAATTGCTTTTAACCACCTGTTGTTAACATAAATTTTAAAGTATATAGATATGCTTTTAATTTTTTTTTTCCTTATTATTAAATTACTTTTTAAGGATAAAACTTTAAATGACAAATTGTATGTAAATAAAATGTAAATAAATATTGGTATTGTATTATTTCTTATATAATATAATTATTCAAAATTTTTACATATGAATAAGCAAATAAAAGAATTATTTAAAAAAAAAATGTTTTGGTATAAATTTCGTTTTTAAAAATTTTGTATACGTCATAAGTTCATGTTCAAAGTATAACTAATAAAAATAATATGTAAACGAGAAAGACTTAAAGATAATAAAAATATAAAAATAACATAAAAAATTTTTTTATTTATTAAAAAAAAACTTTATAAATATTTTATTACATTATATAATTCATAGGTAATATAAAAAGTAAAAGTATAAAATATGTGAGAGTAATTTTAATTAGTAATATGTTCAGAAAAACATTAGTGAATAACTAAAAAGAATGTTATATTACTGTAAATTTAAAAAAAAAATCTTTTCTCATCATTTTTTATTTCATATTAATCTTTAAAACTTGTCACATATTTATAAGTAATTATAAAAAAAATTTTTTTTTATTAACATTTATTAAAAAAGACAATAAAAGAAAGAAAAATAAATGTTAAGAAATATTTTTAATACATACTCAATAAGAAAAGAAGTATTACTTTATTTTTAAAATATTTCAGAAAATAAATTATTTTATTAGTCAAATTCTGATAAAAATCTTATTTTTCTTAAAGTTTAATTTTTACATCAATGAATTAATGACATATATATAAATAAATGTTAATTGTTCTTATACCTTTAATTTAAATTGTATTTATTTTATTGTTGTTTTTTAATGTATTTTAATATTTTTTTTTTTATTTTGTTGATTATCAATTAAATGACAAATATTTATAATTATTAAAAGAAAAATGTAGTTTTTAAAAAAAAAGAATATATTTATTTAATAAAATTTTTAATTTGAAAAAATAAAGTATTAATTAAATTTATATTAAAAAGTAATAAATTATGATTTATAAATTTATAAGAAATAAAGAGATAAAAATTATTAAATTGATATTATTTTTTCATGTTACTTCAACTGTTAATTGTTATATGGTCGATTAAAGGATTAAGATAATATAACAATAAATATAAACTTTCCATGAACTTTTCTTTTGTTAAAGAAATGTTTAATCCAACATTATATAGTGGTAATGAAGATAATCTTGATATAAAATAATACTTCATTACCATTATCTTTGTTATAAATTTAATCTTTTACAATAAGAAATAAATAATGTTTTTCAGGTATAATCAGTAATATTTGCCATTTATAAAAGTATTACATTATTATTATAAAATTTAATTGTATTTGTTAGGTGAAATAGATTGATAGTTAAAAATAAGCAATTGACTTTTAATAATTGTTTGTTAACAGTGAGAGCCATTAAACATTAATAATAGAAAAGGTATTTCATTATAATTTATTTTTATATCTACTACATTTTGTTAGTCAATTGTAATATATTAATATATTAAAATTCAATACATATGTAATGGAGTGTAATTACCTTCCATTAACTATATCTAAAATCATCTCACTTAACTATGCACATCTCTATTAGTCAATTGATTGCAGTTGATGCATAGGAAGCAAATTACATTATCAAATTCTTTTGTTGATGAATATTGTTACATTGTTTTGATTCAAAGATAATTTTAAATATATATATATATATATATATATATATATATTAATAGGTAATACAGTATATATAAATATTTTAAGTGTTGTTTTTATCACATATTAAAAGGGATTTTTTTTCTTTTAATAAGAATATAAAAAAAATATATAAAAAAAGTGATCATTTTAAAAGTTATAAACAAAAAATAAACCTTAAAATTGTTTCTAATTTTAATAAAATTAATATATTAAAATAATACCAAAAAAAGTTGTTATTGCATAAAAATATTATTTTGAGTGAATAATTATTAAATATAAGTTTATTTTCTTGAATGTTTTATATATTAATACAAAAGTTTTTAAAAATAAAAACAATTTTTTTTTTAAAATTAGTAATTGATATATATATATATATATATATATATATATATATAATATTTATCACATAACAAATTAAATCATAAAAATCTTTAATTTGCATAAAACAAAAATTCAATTTTTTATCTATTTAAGTTGTTCTAAACGTGTCCTTCTTTTATTAGAATATTTAAATAACATCATATATTTAATATTTTTTAGTTTTTAAGACAACTTATAATTATTTTTTCCAAGAATTTGTATTAAAAAACATTTAATAAAAATTTTTTTTTTTTTTTGGTAAATAAATTATTAATGTTATGATGAATTTATATTAATTTTTATAATGTAGTCTATATTCAAAAAAAAAAAGTTTTTAAAAAAAAAACTAACTTGTCAAAATTTATTACATTGATAAAAAAAATATAAAAAGTGGTGTTTTAATATGAATATATCAAAATGGAAGATGACATATTTAAGAAAGGTTAATCCATTCAGTATTATGGAAAAAGTGATTTTAACAGGAGTAAGTAATCCTCTTAAAATTAAGGATAAGTAAGGATGAAAGGAAAATCTTAACAGTTGGTGAATGGTCCTTATTGTCAAAACATTCTTATTAGTGTTGAGTAAGTGATTTAATAGATGTTTGGATATAGAAATAAGTTGGATCATAGTTATTGTCTTTAATTAGTAACAGTGACTTTCTGATGAAATATCCTTAAATTAGTAGTCGCTAACAGCTTACAATATTGCTATCTTTGAAAAATGCCGCTTTTCTATAAGAAGCTTAGGTGTTTAGAAGCAAAACTATTGTAAAAAGAAGACATATGTTGGTAAAGTAATTATTATAAAAATTTCTATTATAATAATTCTAAATCTTTTTCATCTACATAACATAACAAACAATCTTTAGGGATCTAAAAATGTATATATAATTAAAAAAAAAAAATAGTACGAAAAATATATTAAAAGTACATTTAAAGTTAATTATATTTATATGATAATACTTTAAAATTAATTTAAGAAAACAGGAAAAACATTCAAAAAAAAATTTTGTTTTTGCAAGTTAATTGTTATTTTGAATTTGAATAAATTATATTTATTAAAAAAAAATTTATTAATGTGTCCTATATTAATAACATAAAAAAAAAACAAAAATAATATATCACTTATAAATTCTAAAAATAACATAAATCTCATAAATTTTTGAACCAAACAATTTGTAAACATAATATCAAATTCAAATAAGCTTTATATTGCATCATTCAAAAAATATTTAAAATTAAAAATTATTTTAAAAAATTCTTATAAAAAGTAATTTAAAATTATTCTTTTATATATAAAATAAAATTTTTCTTACAATTTTAATAATTTTGTTAAAAAAATACTTCTTATTTTTATTGTATATTCCATTTGTTTCTATTATTTAATGATAATCTTTGTCTCATTAGTTATTTTTTTAATTATTTATACTTATTGCCATTTTTTTGAATTAATATTTTAATTGACATAAACAAAAATAAGATAGGTACTTTTATTTACATTTTTTTTTAAATACTAAGATAAGCCTTATTAAAATGGCATAAAATTCAATTTTATTTGAAAATAAAAAAAAAATTTACATGTTTGTTTTGTTTTTTATTATTTTGATTTTATTGTTTAATAAAAAAATTACAAAAAATATTTTATAAAGTTTATTTTTAAATAAATTAAATTGATGGTATTTTTCAAATTACGTAAAAAAGAAAAATTTTTAATTAAAAGGGAGGTACCATAAAAAGGATAAAAGATTATATTATATATCTCTCTTATCAGTTAAACTTTAAATATTTAAATATTTTATTAAGTTGTACATTAACATGAAACATTTGTTTTTTTTTATATATTATTTTAATTTCCTATAAACTTTTTTGTAGATAATATAATTATTTTTTTTCTTACTTTTTAGAAAGTATTATTTATAATAAAAAGAAAAAAGATGGTTGGGATTGGAAGAAGATCTTTAAAAAATATTTATCCATTAATTTTTTTTTATCTTATTTTTTCTATTGTATTATTAAGACAGGTTTATATGTATCAAATAGATGTTATAAATGATTTATTTAATGAAAAAAATGAAAATAGTTTTGAACAATTTATTAGTAATCACTTTCCAAAAGAGAAAGTAAATAATTTATTGAAAAAGTCTGAGATTTTTAATCCATTTAATGAGTACTTCTCCCGTGGAATGTTTCAATGTTCAAGAAGTTATATTTCTTTTATTGCAAAAATGCATGTTTTAATAAAAGTAAGTTTATATATATATATATTTTTTTTTTGAAACAACTTTAAAAATTAAAAATTAAATATTTTATAGGATGTATATAAAACATTTAATAGCTGTCAAAAAAGTATGTATAATATAAAATCAAAAGATAAAGATAATGTAAAATTACTTGATGAAACTTTAGCTAAGTATAAACTTGATTCAGAAAGTATTGCTAAAATGGTTAAAGAGAGAAAGATTGAAAATGTTAAACAATAATACTTATTTATTCAATATATTAATGTCTTTTCTTACATTTTTAAGTTAAAAAAAAATTTTTTTTTTTTAAAAGAATAATAAGTTACATCTTCCAATACTCAATTTTAATTATTAATGACTTATTTTTTTAGTAATGATCAAAGATTCTCGAAGTAACAAAGATTAATGCATATATAAACACTTGATAGAATACATATTATAAAATACAATTTTTTTTTTATTATTATTCTTTTTCTAATCCATAACTATAAATTACTCTTTAGTTCTCTCAATAAATAAAAGCTATACATATTATTGAATTTTAAAAATTGATATTCTTTTGTATACTTAATTAAATAATTGAAAATAAGCAAGTTCCGCATTGATATTTGTTTCTTTAAAACTACTTTTTAATAAATAAATACTAAGAGATACAATTGAAATATTCTTATACAAGAAAGATTGTAAAAAGGAGGAAAGGTGTTAAGTAACAAGATATATTTACTACTGATAAGAATATGTTTATTTAATATAAATAAACTATTTTAATAATTTTTCATTAAAACATGTTACAAAAAGTTTCTAATTTCATAAATGTGTGTTTAAATAAATTATTGCCCTTAACAATATACCGGAACCATCAATAATACTTTAAAAAAAAAAAATTTTTTTTCATAAAATACCTTTTGTAATCATGTTTTAATGTTTAATTTAATGAATGGTATTTCTTAACGAGTTAAACAAACAAATAAACTTTTATAAAGACCATTACTCAAGAAAATGAACCACTAAAATATAAAGATTCATATATCCTTAGATTTAATATTTTCAAATTAAGGAAAAAATGAATTTAAAAATTTTTTTTCTAACTTTATTTATTACTTTGACACTTGTTATTTCTATTCCATTAAAAAAAAGAGAAAATTTAGAAAATCAAAATTTTAGTAATACAACAACATTAGTAATAGAAAATGATATTATTTCAACAACTTTACAATCAACTACCATACCTGAAGTTGATACATTTTTATTAGATAATGTTACTTTTCCAACATTATCATCAACATCACCTACACAAAGTACATCTGTATCAACAGATAGTGGTATCATATCATCACAATCAATTATTTCTAAAGAGAATATAAATGTAGTAGGATTATCACCGATAATGCATAATGTTAATGATAACAATCCAAATCAAAATCTTTCTCAATATTTTTTAAATACTTCTAATGGAATATTTAATGTTAATGAAAGTATATTTTCAAGTTCTTCATGTTATTATGAGGTAATATTTATATATTATTAATGAATTTATATTTAAAAAAAAAAACTTTTTTTAAATAATATCATAATTTTGAAATTACTTTTTTTTTATAGGGAACATCAATATTTGAAAATGGTATTAAACGTGAGATGACTGAAGATGAAATGAATCTTATGGCTGATTTTATAACTAAATCAGTTGAATTTAATTTATATTGGAAATATGATGAAGATAGTCATGATTGGGTAAAAATTAATGAAACTGTTACAAGTGAAAAAGATAGTTGGCCAGAAATCCCTTGTTTCTGTAAATATTGTTCAACAAAGAATGAATAAAATTAGGAAAAAAAATATGTATGTTAAAGGTTTCCTTCCTTTTCATTGCATATATTTCTCTTCATCACTGTATGTACTTTATGTTATAAAAGAAATATTGTTTATCATTATAAAAAAAAATATTTTTCAAAAAATGGTACTTTTAATAAACTTTCCTGTTACCTACGTTCGAAGTACTTCTTTAGAAATATAAATTAAAATACTTGAATAATAGTTGTTTTTGTGATTGTAATAGTGGAATTAATAAAAGTACATTTATTTACATGTAAATAAAATATATATATATATTTTTTTGTTAATGATAAAATTAAAAAGAAATTTTTATATATGTATATATATAGCGATTCTTTTGCATTAATTGATCAATGAACTTTTTATTTCAATTAGATAAGAGTGTAAGATAAAATTTTCATTGTTAAAATTATTTTCACTTTTCTTTGAAAGGTATTACAAAACATAGAAATGTTTTAATAAAGAAAAGCGTGTAAATAAGTATTTCTAGAGTTCAAATTATCAAAATTTACAAGTATATAATAACATGTACATTTTTCTTTTTAAATAAATTGTTTTGATATTAATTTTCTTGATGTTTTTTTATCAAATTATTATGAAAAACTTTTATTATTTTTAAAATTTATATCAAAAAAAAACAAAAAAATTTAATTATTTCAATATTATACTAATATATAGTGTAATTAAATAGTTTTCTTAACTAAAAATAAAGTTTTTTTTTTTTTAATTTATTTGTTAGTGTATATAATAAAAATTTCATAATATTAGTTGATATAAAATGTTCAGGTAGGTGTTATATTTTATATAATGTTTCTTCTTCCATTTATTTTTTATAACAAAAAAAAAGTGCTAAATTTTTTATACACCTAAAAATTAATTAGTATGTCTTTCACGACATATTTGATAATAAGCTGATTTAAGCATTGTAAACATCATGTCTACTCTTCCTGATCCTTGAATTTGAGGACAAAAATCAGCAATAAAACGTATTTCAGCACCTAAATGTGGTAATCTTGCTCTTACCATAACATACATTAATGCTGGTAAAAAATTATCACTGGAACATATGTGAGTTGGAGATCCAGTAAGACGTGAGGTACACTAAAATAAAATATATAAATAATGTAATTTTTATATAAAATATTATGTATATTTAAATTAATTTTAAAAAAAAAAATTAGGTGAACATGATAGTATTTTATTATATATAAACAATATTATATTTATTTCATTAAATTTAAAAATTATCTCTATAATTTTTAAACTATTAAACATTAATCTAATTTTTATTATCTTTTATGGTCAATTTCTTTTGTTAATTATAAACTAAATGAAAAATAATACTTTAAAATTTTATCTATTTATATGATTAATTAATTTTGTACAATTAAGAAATTAAATGAATATCATGGAAAAATGTTTTATAGAAAAAGTACATTTGCTCCAATTAAAAATTATTTTTCAAGTTATATGTCAAAATATATTTAATCATTAAAATTTCGGGAGTGGACAAAGTTTATCTAAAAGTCAGTTGATTGATGGTATTGAAGATAATATAGACAAAAATGTTTCATCTACTACCCTCAAATATAATTTAAAAAATATGTTTTTGTGATTGTATTATATAAACTTCTGAGTACATATTTTTTATCTCTCCCACTCGCAACATATGTTCAGATGAATTGGATTTTGTTTATCATAAAGTGAACTTTTCCTTTAGTTTAGGAGGATTATGAAAGTACAATATATGTAGAAAATTTTTATATATATGTTAAATACTTTTTTAAAAAATATGTAAATTTCAATATAACAAAGATGTTAAATAATATATTATTAGTTAATATTATAAAAAAATAATAACCAAAAAATTCTTTGTTATTACTTAAATTTTTAATATTTGTCATTTCAATTATTTTTATATTTAAAAATGTATGAAATAGATATGTACTTGATTATATTTTTTTTTTATATAAAGCTTAAAAATATCAGTAGTTACTTATCCAGATTAAAAACTCCTTAAGGAAAAAAAAATATTTTCCGTTTTTTTTTTGTAAAAATTTTTTAAAATATGTATTTCTTAAAATTATGCTTTTAGAAGTTATTTTAAAATTGATTAGAAAACTACTATATTTGAGCGTTCTACTTAATTCTTTGCCTCAGTGCGATAAATGAACAACTTAGGGCATATTTTTCTATCATTCTGTTTATGAATGTAAAATGATGTCTGAATTTATAAGTACATCTTTGCTTTTTCAACATGTGATAGTTAAAAAGAAAAAAAATATTAAAAAAAAACAATTATATAAGTTTTTACAATAAAAAACGTACTAATAATGTGCTTGGTGAATCAGTATTATTAAAAATAATTTTTTTACCTATACACATTATAATTTGTTCTCCCTATCTGGTATTGCAAATGAACAAACAATACTATCTTTTGATATTAAACGTCACTGCAAAAAAGATAGTATCTCAAAATTTATTCTATTATAGCTTTTTTTTTTGTTGATTATTTAATAGCCTTTCTTCCGATAGCGCATAACAACCTTTTGAAAACCTTTAAATTATATCACAAAAAATAATTCCTTGATGATATAGAAGCTGTCATTTCTAAGAAACTTTTAGTTCTGATTAATATCATTGTTATTATTTTATTTTCTTTGTAACGCTTTCTCTTTTTCCATCTCAATGTAAATATTATTTCTACAATTTTTCTTTTTCATCACTTATTATTTATCTCGTCTTAATAACATTACATTGAAACTAAAATTAAATATCTACATACATATTTTTAAATATATATATATATTACGCCTTTGATCTACTTTTCTTATCTCTTTTTTAAAAAATTTTTAAATGCCCTATGTGCACTCTATCTATCTCTCTCTCTCTCTTTAATAATTTTTATCTTTCTTTTTTGATAATGTCAAAAAAGTTTAGAAAATGAGATTATCAAGTGCCCAATTTAAATAAACTTTATAATTTATGACGTATTTAGATTAAAAAATATTTTTAGTCTTTCAAAGATATTTCTTTTTTAATGCTAAAGTACATAATTTTATCCCTCATTGCCACATAACTTAGTGAACGAGAATTTCAAACTAACTTTACATAAATTATCTTCAGATAGTAATGTTAGTTGTAAAAAAAAAAAGACCAAAGAAATTTTGTTTATCATTTTTTCAGTTCTATCTAGTAAAGTGCAACGTACCACTGCACTTTTTATCGTATTTATTTGAGTTAAAATAATTACCAGATCATTTTATTATAAAGGCGTTGAATAATATTTATTTCCAGCTTCAGAAAATACAAGCCATTTGATATAATCTTAACATTTATAGAAACGAAACATGTTTTTGTAGTACCTCTTTATCTATCTTCTTTAATAATAATTTTACTTCATTTATTATTTTTCTCTCAACTACTTATGGTTTTTTTTTTCAAACAATAAAATTCAACATTTTCTATATTAATTAAAATATACTTTTATCAGAAAAATGATAATAATTTATTTTCTAAATACTCCCACAATAATATTTTTTTATTAATATTTATGTATATTTTATTTTAATGATAAGAAACTTTAAAATAACAAACTAAAATAACCTACATATATTTGATTAGAAAATTAAAAGAAATCTTGAAACTTTGTACATATATATCATGTTGGCTACGCTTTGAGAATGTGAAATGTACTTTTCGATTATATTTAGGACAACCAAAAGCCACACCTTTTTAATATTTTATATAAGATGAAAATAGACAAATATACGTATAATATAAAGTTTGTCAGATGGATGAGTGATAAACAATCATTATTTCTTACCATTTCGTTTCATGAACACTCCATTAAAACTTCTAATAATCTTTTTTTTTTTACCGAAAAAAAAATATTGTTATTGTAGCTATTAAATTATTTCTTATTTTTTATTAAACGCTTTTAATGATAATAATAAAAATTTTTTAATATTATTTCTTTTCCTTTAAAATTATGAATATATATTATTCATTTTTTTAACGGGAAAAAAAAATTTTTTTTATATAATTTTTTGTTAACAAAACTAATTTTCCTGTATCCATACCCCTCCATTTTGATAGAAATTATATTTCAAATATTACGCTTATATATATATATATGTATATGTATTAATATCAAACATTTTTATGGTGGACAGGAATAAACAAAAAAAAAAGTATGATAATAACAAGTTAAAATATAAAAATTTATAACGTTTATTTTTTTTTCTTCTTACTAACGAATATTATATTATTTAGTTTATGTACTATTATGCTTAAAAAACATCTTTAGTGATTTAATTTAAAAAAAAAAAATATATTTATATATATATATGTATATGTATATCTCGTATAAGATGTATATATATATATATTTCATCATCACAATCATATGTTATCATAGGGGGGTATTTACACTATAAAAACAACAAAATATTAATCTTCTATTATTGTTGAGTTTAGAGATAACAAAACAAATCAAGCTACTTAAATAACTAGGAGTGATATAAATTTTTTACTTTTAATAAAAGGCCATGCTCCTAATTCGCACTCCATCACCACAATTTCTAATATTAATATGTATATAAAAATGAAATATATATATTATTATTTAAATATGTTCGTTTTTTTTTTAATGTCAAAGACCAAATAGGCTATACAAAAATACTAGTATTTTTTTTTCTACATCATAAATATTATATATTTTTTAATTAAAATTATTTCTATTTTATTAATAAAAATATTGTTATTTTATCTTTTGTATGTATAATTTTTTTTTTAACTTTTAAACTCTAAATCTATCTTAATTAACTATTTTTATATGTTTTTTTTTTATGATAAAAATAAAAAAGAAACAAAAGAAAAAAAAATTATAATATGCATGACATAATATGTATAAATATTTTATTACACTTTTCAAACTTTCTTATAAATTAGTCTTATTTGTCCTTATCATACTTTGATTTAGTTAACTAAAGAGAAAAATAAGAAAAAAATAACTTTTTTAACTACTATTTTCACTAAACCAACTATTTCTAATGTTTTTTATATCTTTCTTCAAACATAACAAACATATTTATACTCAGAACACCATCTGATAAGACAATTTAAGTCAGCTATTATTTTAACAAGAAGAAAAAGTATAAAATAATAACATATATATCTTTTTTTTTTAAAAAAAAAAAGAGATTGAAGATGGTTAGACATATAAAATATTTATCAAAAATATAAGACTTCTATCAATTTCTTATAATATCCTTATTCAATAAAAAAAATAGTGTAATAAGATAAAAAATAGTAATCTTAATCATATAATAGTGCACTTTTACTATCACCCCTAAAACACTTATATACACATTTATATATATGTTTTGTTTTTTTGTGGTAAAAACTCTTATCACTACATTAAAATTCAAAGGGAGTTGTGTGAGAAGCAAATAAAAAGTAATCTTTCTCCTCCTGTATCAATAATTGTCTTTTTATAGTATATTATTATAGTTGAAAATTTTTCTATCATCATTATATTGAAAAAAAAAGTATATATATATAATTGTATATATCCCATATATTTCTTTGAAAAATCAAAATTTTAACTGTTTTAGATATAGTGAAGAAAAAGCTATATTACAATTAAATATATATTTATATAAATAATATATTTTATTATTAAAAATCCCTACTTCTCATTAAAAAAAATTTTTTTTTTTTCAATGGGACGATAAGATAGATGTTATAATGGGATAATTTAACGCTGCAAAGATATAATATATATGTTTTTCATATTTTTTTTTTTACATCTAAATGTACATGCATTGAAATTTAGATAATTAATATATATTTAATAATATACTTGATGGTAAATTTATAGTATAAATTTTATATTGACTAATGAGACTATTGTTATTACATTATTTTGTTTTTACAAAAATAGACTTTTTTTTTCAAATTTAAACTTTTTTTAAATAGTTATTTCTAAAACATATTACAAATATATATATCTTACTGACAAATAATTGTCTCTTCAGAGTTGTACTATTAATTCAAATACAAAAAAAAAAACCTAGTTAAAAGATAAATAATATTAGCCTTAAGAGGGAGCATCATATAATTATAGTTAGAGGATGGCACGAAAAAAGATTCAAACATATTTTGACATTGTTTAAAATATAACAACAAAAAAAATATCCCTCATTTTAAATATATTTGGTAAATGATCTCGTTACATAAAATAGTTTAAATGAAAAGAAACTGATTTGTAGGAACACTTTAAAGTAGTTTTATTGCTTTTTTTTTCATAATAGGCAATTATTTCTTTTTTACTGCCATTTTAACTATCACATTTTTATGATGAAAAATCAATTTTTAGTTCACCCTTTGGCAATAACTAGTTCAAATAATTTTAACAAAAGTATATATATTTATAAAAATTAACTTCAATTATACTTTGAATTATCAATCATCCAGAAAAGGAATTTTGTTTCTACTCTTATATTTATAACATAAAGTTATAATAGGTATAAATATATTAATGTGACAGTCTACATCAACGAAATAATTTTAACAAAAAGTAGATGTTAAAAATTTAAAAAGGATTATACTTCTTTTTTTTTTTTTAGAATATTTAATAAGAAATTATAACATTAATATTTTATAGAAGGATGTTTACAATAGAAACAATCTATTCTTAATAATATTCTCCACCTTTTCCTAATTTATTTTCCCTATTTTTTTATCATCATTATTTTAACTACTAATTTTAAGATTTTTCAATCATATATAGTACCATGTTCATATATAAAAAAAAAAAGTTAATTAATGCGCGGAGAAAAAAGATTGTTTGATATTATTTTTCTCCCACAACAGGAAAATTTTTTTTTTCTTTATAAAATTTTGTCATCATCCAAATAGTAGTAACATTACAATTGAATGAAGTGTATTTTATATGCATATAATGTATATTTTTCTACTGATAAAACAAACATCTATTAGCATAAAGATGATATTTGGTAAGGGAATAAACTTAAATTCAAAAGACTTTTTTTTTTTTTAATGATAAAAAATTATATAAACTTTTTTAAGATCGGTTTTTTAAAATATTTACCTATTTCATTATATATATATATATATATATTTTTTTTTAATACAATTTTATTTCTTATTTGGTATTATAATAGAAAAATAAAAATATTTATTTATTATACTTAGTAAAATATTTTATCAAAAAAAATATCCAAAATATAGTAGTGTTCAAATGATAAAAATAATAAATAAATTTGTGTGGTTAGTGACAAAATCTTTTAAAAAAAAAGATTTACCAACTTTTCTGTCTAGATGATAGCACTTAAATTTATTTTATCATTAATATATCTCTTTTTTTTTAATGTACTTTTATAGCTATAAAGTTGATTTTAGGTTAACATATATTATTGGTAAAAACTTTGATTAATAATTTACTGTGTTACTGATAAAAAAATAGATAGAAAATAATTTTACACAATTCTTATCATCTATCATTTTAACGATCTTTTAAATATAAGCACTTATACCTATATAATTTTCTAAGATAACTAAAAAAATTAATTGTTATTATATTTACTATTTTTTAAAAAAGAAAAAAAAAAAAAACCACATGATAAGATAATAGTTATTAATAATTTTCGTACTATAAATATTTAAATTACTCATTCTTAAAAACTAACTAATCATTTTTCTAATTCTTTTTATAAAAAAAAAATATGTTACTTAAAATTTTTCTTAATCTACTTTATTATAAAAATTACATTTTACATAGTCATGTATTTTTTCTTTGTACTTTTTTCGATAAACTATTTCATAATTAGAGAAAGAAAATTAATCAAATATTTTAATGTTTAGTTGCACTTTTTTCGCGATTCACTCATATGGATGGTATTTAGTTTATTATTATTATCGTCATCTAATATATGTTGTATCATTTTCAAACACCCTAATACATTTATAGAAAAGGGCATTAACAACTTTAAAATAATTTTTTGCCTTAGTTTTTATATTATAAAAACAAAGTTCACTTTTATTTCAAAGATCTTTTTAAAAATTTTTTTTTTTATATATAAATATATGGAAAATAAAATCTTATATAATAAATATTTTCTTTACTTTAAGATTCAGTTAAAAAAAAATATTTCTAACAAATTTCTTTATAATTTTCATTTCTCATGTATATTAACATTAATATCAATTTTTGCACTTTATAATATAGAGAAATGTAACTATATATTGTAGTACTCTTTTTCAAGGACATTTAGGGTGATCATTACTATCAAGAAAAAAAAAATAACATTTTATAGAAAGAATTCATTTATTTTTTAACATCACCTTATCAATGAGTAAAAAAAAAATTAAACTTTAAGGTATTTTAATACTCTATCCTTTTTTAAAAGCTTGCACTAATGTTGCTCTTCATCAAAAACTAATGAATTATATATAAACGTTATGTATTGCAATGGTGGTTATAATATATTTTAACATTTTCATATTCTAGGGATCATATTGTTATATTTTTTTAGTAGGACTTCATCTCAACATTTTTATATTTAAATACTTTCACTTTTTATATATGATATTAATAAGTTGTGGTATATATAATAATTTTAATATTTAAATCTCATTTTTCCATACATTAAGCCTTAACAGTTAACAAAATGTACTTTTAGTAAAGTGTTAAATTTTATCTGCACTTTTTATTTTTAATACATTTTTAATCTCATTTATATATAACATAACTTTGTTGAGTTTCTTAATTATTTTATATTTACCAACTTTAAATATAACCACAATCTTCTTGACGTAGAAAAAAAAAAAAGACAAAGTTTTATCATAAATTATTGTTATGAAAATGTACACTATTAGTTATGCAATAAAATGGATATAAAAAAATAGATATATTATATATAAATATATTCCTATGAAGTGTAATATTTTTTTTTATTTACACCTTCTATCTTAACAAAATAAATGGTAGATATGTAAGCATGTTATATGGTAACTATTTTTCATCATTTTATAGAAAATAAAATCTTATCACAATTTATTTTATTTTCAAGTCTAATATTATACATTTCCCTCATTAACTAAAATTGTTTTATTTGGTTATTATAAAGTAATGATAGCTCAATATATATATATATATATATATATCTATATATATATATATATATGCACTTTGATGTAAATTACTTTTTTTCATATCATTGTCCTTTTTTCTTCTTTTTTATTTGCACTTAAATATATATATTCTCCCGACAACTATATTTAGCTGTTTCCAATTTTATTCATATGTATAGTCATTTTTAGGTAGATTGATAGCCTTATTATGAAAAAAATTATTTTTTTATTTACAGAGATTTTTTAATTATTCATTTAATAATGTTACTTTAAAAAATTTTTTTTTTTATAATTTTATTTTGATTTAAAAAAAAATGAAATTTCTTAAGAAGTTGTTATATATTATTATAAATTTATAATAACCTCTCGTATAAAAGGGCATCTTTTAAGAAATAATAACAATTCATTATTTATCTCTTATTTTATCTTTTCTATCTATCGTGCATTCTTAAAAATTACATGTTTTCACTTTCATTTAGTAATACCCCCTTTCTTTCTTTTGATATCATATTGTACAATGTTTCTTTCGAGAACAATATACATATGTTTTAATATTATATATATATATATGAATGAATGAATGAATAAATGTCTCTGAACTCTAAAGCTATAAGGGAACATAAAAAAAATTTTTTTTTTTCTCTTCCCCACATTTTCTCTCCGAAACTATAAAATATGTTAACTCTTATCTAATTTTTAATGTTTAAAAATTATAAATATTTCCCCTTCATTCTATTTGTAATTTCTCTTAAAAATTACATTTCCTACTATTTTTCTTTTTAAATATTTAAATTAAAAAGTTTTTTTTTTTAATTCATTTAAATATCTATATATATAATATATTTATTACCTTAAAAAAAGGAGAAAAAAAATTATAATTTAAAAAAAAAAATAATAGGTTCAAGTAATAAAATAATTTAATAAAACCATCATCTTATGATGTTTTTTTTTATTATAATATTTTTTTATTTAAGGCATTAAATTTATATCATCTTTACTTAATATGATTATCCTAGATATTTTTTTTTCTTATTTTTCTTCTATTATACTTAAAATATTTTCTTATATAAATTATATATGTATATATAATTTATTTTTTATATTATTTTTCATCTTATAAAAAAAATAAAATAAAATAATAAATTTTTATACAATAGTACTCCTTTCAGAGGTCATCTTATTACAAATTTTTTTTTTCTTTAATTTATTAAATTATATTACCTGATTTTCAAGAAAGTAAATATAACCTTAATAGTCTTATTAAACATTTATTTTAATATTTTATTAAATTTTGAACCATTACTATTTGTTAATGAATAAGAGATGATAGATTGATTGTTTTCCAATCTATTCAGATCACCTTGCACTACAAGAACACTCTCTACATTTAGAACATGCATAAAAATTTGAAATATATATATATATATATAAATTTTTAGAGACAAAATAACTTTACAAATATGGTTATAAAATACTAGAAGAGTTAGGCGGTGCACAATATGTAAAAATAATAAATAAATATATTTATTATTTTATTTTATTTATTTTTTTTTGCACAACATTGACGGGTTATTTTATATTGAATAGGGAAGTGAACACATGTGTATATTTTTATTATTATAAAAATATATCTATTTGTTAAACTATAAGACTACATACTAAAATGCCCTTTGTACAATCGTCTGTTATTTCTTTTACTTCAAAAAAAAAAAAGTCCCCGAATTATTGAATTTCATCAATAAATATTTCTTTTTCTCACCCCAATATATAATATATTTTTGATGAAATAAAGAAGCAGGAAGGAGCATTAAAATATCCTTTTCATAGGCAAAACGGAGCTTTCTGGTTATTTTTTTTTTTTGTTCTCTTTCATCCTAACTCTTTTCAACTCAGAACAGCAAAAATTAAATATTAGAGGAAATATATTTTATTTTAACTCACTTAGTATATAGTCGATTTTTGACTATAGCAAAAATAAAATATTTCTACAAAGAAATTATATTCCACTTAATTAACAACTAATATTTTATTTAACCCCCACAAAAATTGTATATATCTACATTAAACCCCGACTATATATATATTATGATGATCTCACTTTTATATTTTGTTAAATTTAATTTTTACCCTATTGAAAATATATACATTTTAACTTTTTTTTTTTTATATCAAAAACTTCCTCCAAGTAAAGAGAGGAAATAATAATGAGCAAGGAAAATGAATGAAGTGTGATGTAGAGAGAAAAATATTTATAAAGGTATATTGATATAAAATATTTATAATAATATTTTTAAAGAAGTTCTTTGAAGATACTTCACTTGTTGTCACGGTATGTATAATATGTTATAATAAAATATATATATTTTTTTTTCATCTATATTTATAATAATTTTAAATATCATTTACTTTTGCCACCCAAATACAGTTAATTAAAATAAAATATAAATACATTTTTATTAAAATATGTTATTCAAAACTTTGTACATATATATATATATATATATATATATACTCATTAGCCTTATATTATTTTTTATTTTCAATTTTTTTTTATATATGATAGTTGTATAGTATATATTTATGTGTTTTTGAACAATAACCTTACATAATAAAATTACTTATTGTAAAAAAAAAAAAAATATTTCGTCTTAGAAGTTCTGTACATTACATCACACTTGTTTTTTACTTCCTTTCTCTAAAATATCTAATATATTCTATTTTAGAGATATAATTTAATTTTATGATAATATTCTTTACAAAAATATATATAGAAAAGGGGTAAAAAATAGCGCAGGCAATATATTTTTTTTTTTTTATCTTTTGTCTTTAAAATATTTTTTTTTTCTCCGATACCTTATCTTTATTTTTTTTCTAACAAAAAATGTTTTGTCACACGTAATAAAGTAAAATGTACATATTTTAACATAATTTTCTCTCGTTATATGTATATATATATCTAAGTATTTTTAGACTATTAAAATACTATTTTTAAAGTTATCTTAAGCTTATGATCCTACTCTATTATGTTGATTTTATAATAAATATTATAGAAGAAGAAAAAAAATATATTTTTTTTTATGTATGTGGTACTTGAAAATAAATATATGTATATATATATATATTTTTCTATTATCATATATAGTCCTCATCTAACAACCCCGTGAATGTTTATTTTTTATTTTTTTCCTTCTAAAATATATACGTTTAATATTTTTATTTTGCCAACTTTACTGGCTAGCATCTTTTTTTTTTATCTCTTATATTTTTTTTAGTTAAAGAAAGATAAAAACAAAAAAATAGCCAGTTTACTTATGTTAAAGTTTTTTTTAGTGCCATGGAATGAAATAAATGTTGTCTTCATTTAATCAACTGTCAATACTCTATAATATTTTAAATATATATATATATATATATTTTTTTTTTGCACATTTCTCATATATTTTGTTTTGGTCATGCAAATGTGCCAACAAAATAATAAACATTCCTGTTAGCAAAAATTACTTTTTATTTTTTTTTTTTTTTATATTTATAATATATACATATATCTATTCGTTTTTATAATATGCTTCATGTTTGTCTGGACCGCACAAACTCTCCTTTTATTATATCTAAAGATATGAAGGGGTGAGAAATTTTGTTTGCCAAAATGAAGTACTCTCATGTTTATTATTTATTTCATTACAGAGATTTAACCTTCAAATTTATTATAAAATCTATTTGTGGATTATTAATTATTATACTAAAAAAGGAAAAAAAAAAAGAAGAGAACCTAAAAATAAGAATTTTAAAATTTCCCAGATTTTTAATAGAATTATTAGTTGTTTTACTAGTTGTTGTAAGAAACTGAATAAAGAAAAGACATACATTATAATTGTAGTAAAATAAATTCACATATTTTTATATAAGTCATTATTATTGGTTTCTTTTAGTTTATGATTTTAAAATTTTAATTATTAAAAAAAAAAAAAGAAACCTAATAATTGAACTAAAAGAATTTAAAAAAAAAGATATGCAATCTGGTACTATAGATACACTTTCTCAAGATACTATATATAATGGTGATTTTTTAAGGAGTGTACTCCAATTAAATAATTCTATTAATAACCAAAACGTATCTCATTCTTCACCTTTCTTATCTACATTTAATTCTCCCACTAATGCAACTAATAGTGGAGGTAATAATATTTCTACTTCAATGGGACTATTACCAATGATAAGTGGAAATACGAACAGTTTCTCAAACAATTATCTCTATAACTCACCACAATTGTCTCTTGATAATCTTATCAACTTAATTATATCAAATCCTTTAATTTTTGGTAATAATTCACTCAATTCACAAAATCTCATTAATTTGATGATGTTACAAGCATTAGGAAGTAATCAAACTCCAACACTTACCAAAAATCGACAATTTCTTCCTACTCCTGTAAGCATTCCACAACAACCACCACAACAACAAAAAGCTCAACAAACACCAACTTCAGTTTATGATAGAATGACATTATCAAATGATGGTTCAATATCTTCATTTCAACCTTCATCTAATAACAATAATCTATTTAATAATAGTACTCCTTCATCAGGAGCAGGAACAACTGTTAATTCGAATCTCTATCTTCAACATTTGGCTAATTTATTAACAGCTAATCAGAACAAATTTCAAAACAATGGTATTGTTTATGTAAGTTATACTAATAAAAAATATATGTAATATCTTATTATTTAAATTATGAAAGACATAATAAATTTGATAAAAAAAAATATGACAGTAATTATAAATAATTATATGTCATTTTGATAAAGCATAAATTAATATAATTATATAAATATATATTTATTTATTTATTTTTTTTTAGAATCAATCAAATATTTTAACATCTAATAATATAAAAACAGAAGTTAATGGTGATATAATTTCAAATCCTATAACAGTTACATCATCCTTAAATAGTGGAACAGCATTTGATGAAAATAAATTACTATTCCAAGATACTTCAAGTATTCTTTCACAATCTGATAAAATTAAAAAGATATCAGAAAATGTTGGTATTAATAAATCATCATTATTATTAAATAATAAAATAAGTACAATAAAAAATTCTAATGAATCAATAAGTAGAAAAAGGAAAATGTCTTCATCTTCAACAGGATACATTGAACAGATGTCCTCAACTGCTTGTATTAATGATGGTACATGTGATGATGATACTATTAAACAAACATCTTGTACAAACTCTGGTAGATCATCAATAGAATTATTTGAAAGAAGAAGAGCATTCAGTGATATGCCATTAGTAATTAAAAAAAAAAATATTGGTAGTAAAGCTTCAGATAACAGTCCTAAAAGACACCATCCCGATAATGTAAGTATTTACGTTTTATTATTAAAATATATATATATAAAAAAAAACAACATTATTATAAAGAATAATAATACTATTTTTTTTTTATACATTACATTAAAATTAACTTTAAAAAAAATATTCTTTAATGAATGTATATAAATGGAAAAAAAACTACTATTTTAGTTAATATATATATATTGTCAATTTTTATTATTTTACTAATTTTCATTATAATTATATTGACTGGTTACATAAGACAAGTAGTTTTTTTTTTTAGTACTATAAAAATAATATAGATAAATATTTGTATATCTTTAAAAATTTTTTTTTTTTTAGCTTATCCCAAGTGATGGTAAAGCAAGATTAGTTGAAAGTTTAGCAGCAATGTGTTTAATGAATGGTGAAGCAACTCGTATGTTAAATACAGAAATTTTTGCCAGTATGTGGAATGATGAAGAAATGAAAGAAGAGACTAATAACAAGGAAACTATTGGAAAAGGAGATATTAAAATTGATGAATCAGGTTACACATCAGCTGATTCTAATTATTCTAATTGTGGTGTTAAATTAAATTGTAATGAGGAAAGAAAATATAATTCACTATTGACAGTTAATTCAAGATCTGTCACACCAAATGTTTCAAAAGATAAAAATGAATGTAATAATGAAATTGAAGATGATACAAAAGATATAAAAGAGGGAATTGTTCTCGATGAAGATATTCATTCACCATCTTCTACTGAGGCTGATTCATCATCAATTTCATCATCAACAGATAATTCCATTAAAAGTTCATCTCCAACAATTGTCTCTAATACACCTGTTTCCAAAGAAACATTCAATGATTTGTTAGATGGAATATTAAACAATCTTTTAAATAATTAAATAAAATAGTTGAATATGCAATGAAAAAATTGTTACTTGTATATAAAATAACAATATGATTATTCTTTAAATCTGAGAATTGTGTCTGTTGGAGGAGAATATATATATATATAAAAAAAAACATACACAAACAAAATTATTTATCAGAAGATAAATTGCCTCTTTTTATGATATACCTCATATTACTATCATTTCTAAAAATATATTTCTTTTTTTTAATATATATTTATTACTAAACAAGATTACTTTCTTCTACCATTATTCCAAGAAGAATTTAAAAACAATTTTATATTCATATGAAAAAAAAGAAATATCAACAAAAAGATAACACTTCTTGGTATAAATATATACAAATAACTGCCAACGATGAAAGTATTTAGCTTTTTTTTTTTCTATCAATCAATCTACCAATTTATTGTAAGATTTTAGTACACTTATCTATATATCATTTTTATGTTAATACAACAATATTATTAATATTATATTATGTATTTGCAACTTCCTATAATTATCATTTTTATATAATATTATTTCCCCTGGGTCCTTGTTTTTATTGTATATATATTTTTTTTTATATTAATAAATTTTAATGGAAAACATACCTTTAATATATCATCAAATGTTTCTTCAAGAATAGAAAGTTTTTTAACTGGATTACATTGTCCTGAGAGTGTTTGAAAGATATGAATAGCAGTTTTATAATATTCTATGTTAGGTAAATTATTATCAATTTGATATATTATTGAAGATGGTTTTAAATAATCACCTAATCCCATCATATCACTTAATTTTGAATCATTAAATGTATTTAAATAACATATTCTTTCAAAATATTTTTGATCTGCTTCCTGACAATGCATTTGAAATACTGTAAATAGTACAGCATAACCTTCAATAAAAAAATAATTTCCAATAAAATTACATGCTGGTGTATTATTTTCAATATCATTGTTTTTACTATTATCATTATTTTCAACAACAGTATACATATTTTCTGATGATGGTAAATTTGGAAATAAACATCTCATAATTATGTATAATCTTCTTATAATTACATGAAGTTCAACAACAATTTGCTGATATAAACATTTATGTGCTCCAATTTTATCATAAGCAAAAGTAAATACCTCTAACATTCCTTTAATTAAACGATTTATTGGATGATAAGATAAATTAATAGATGTTTTGAAATAATTATCAACCATATTATAATATTCAACATTCCATGGTAAATTATATTTTGGTATAAATTTTTCATCCATTAAATTATTATCATTTATATTAATATTATCATTTTCTATTAATAATTGTTGTTGAATTTTATTATATGAAGATAACATTTCTTCCCATATTTTATTTCTATCAATATTTTGTAAAGATTCTAATTCTTCTATATGACATTCAATTTTAAAATGATCTTCTAAAAAATGTGTAAAAACATCAAGCCATCTCTCACCAACATCAGCAATATTCTCATTAATATTAATAATCATTTCATCAATAACAGGTGAGACAAGTCGGAGAATTGGATCCATTAACAATACATCATTTTTTCTTTTATATATTGCATTGGTAATTTTTAACTCATTAAACAATATATTTCCTTGAAAATAACCTTCAATATAATCAAAAGGTGATGTATGTAGAATTCCTTTTCCATTTGCTATTCCTTCTTTATCAAAATCTCCATTAAATATTGTTGTTAAAAGATTCTCACAATAATATATCATTTGTCCTCTAATAAAACGATCTTTGTCAAAAGTTCCTTCATGATAAACACCATCTATTGTTATTTGACAACCTTTTCCATGACGTAAGTCATTCTCCCACATACCTAAATATTTTTCATGATTTGTACTGTAGACACCATAACCATGTTTCATATCATTTTTAAATTGACCACAATACATTTTTTCACCAACACCAAATGATAATTGACAATTGATACCAAATCCTTCACGATGACCATTTTTAAAATATCCCATATATGTATCACCATTAGCAAAACGAATCATTGCAAGACCATGAAGAACACCATTCTTAAATATACCTTCCATATAATCATATTTTTTCTTTTTTATTTCTTCAATAGATAATGGATGTATTTCAACACTTGAAAAAAAAACATTTTGCATAAAATAAGCTGTTGTTGTTGATGGTGTATTATCAACAGGAACCTGAAGTTTACCATATCCTTCAATTAAACCATTTTTAAAATTTCCTTTATATCTTTTACCACCTGGAAATATAATAATACCATTTCCATTTGGTTTACCCTTTTTCCAAAATCCAGTATATGTGGCATTTCTAAAAACTTGATGAGAAGATGTAAATTTATATGATACAAAACGTTCAATTGGTGGAATTTCATCAAAATTATTATTTTTATGATATGATAAAAATTTTAAAAATGATAAATAATTATACCAAAAAATTGAAGCTTTTATTACCTCTGTCTAAAAATATAAAAATAAGTTTTTTTTTTATTATATATCTATAAAATTTAGACTACCTTTATATTAACATCACCAGTATCTAATTCAAATTCATATTCTGGTGAAATAATTGATAATATATTATTACTATTATTATCATTATTATTACTTTCTCCAATTTCTTTTTCAAAAATCCATAAAAGAGGAAATTCAAGAAATATATAATCATTTTTATCAATAATTACAATACCATCATTAAAAATAATTAACTTTATCCAACTTCTTCCAATTAAATTTTTTAATGGATTTGAAGATATTGATGAGATATCTTTTAATTTTGGATTATTAATAGTATATAAATGTATTCTTTTATCATTCTTTAATGCTTTAACAATATTTTGATCAAGTGATGTTACATTTTGCCATAAATCATATGTTGATTCAGAATATTTATCTATTATTTCAAGTAATTTAAAATATTTTATCCATAATATTTCATTTCTCTATAAAAAAATTTTTTTATAAAAAAAAATGAAGATGATAATATTATTTTGTTTTTTTAAAGAAATTTTTATTATATTACCAAATATTTTTTTTAAAAAGTTTAGTATTATTTATAATTGTAACTGTTTTATTTTATATTTAATTAAAATTATTTTCAGCTATTGGACAAGTTTTGATATTTTTAATGATTTTAAAGTTGAATGAATTGACGATATATATGTATTTTTTTTGTGTATAAAATATAAATGAAAAGAAAGGTTAGTGATAAATGTAGTGAAACAATTATTTCAATAAATTTATATTCATATATATATATTTATATTTATTTATGTACATATTTTTACAATTTATTTTACTAAGAAAATAACTATGACTATATTTATATGGTATTTTAAAATGATCAAAAAAAAAAAAAAAAAAGTAGCGTAGCAATATTTTATAATATATAATTTTTAATCTTAAAAGGCAATAAAAGATGTCTAGTTTTAATGAAAATATTTTTTGGATATAAAAATAAAATTATTTGAATACAAAATTTTTGTAAAAAGAAAATTATATTTGTAATTATTTTATGAATAGGTAATGAAATTTTTATTTATAAGATGTATGTTTCAAATAATACCTATTAAAATTTTTATTGCTTTTTATTTTATTATTAAAAAAAAAAGTAACGTAATTGTTGATTTATGGAGATAAAATTTATAGCATTAAAATTATACTTTTAACAGGAACTTTATATATATTTATATATTATAAAAATTTTTATTTAATATAAAAAAAAAAGTGATAAATATTTATCTTTTTACTCTTCGTTTCCCATTAAATTTGATTAAGACAAGAAAATAATCAAATTTTTAAGTGATTTGTTAAATTAAAAAAAAAAAAAATCAAGATTATAAAAATACATAAAATATAATTAGAAAAATATTTCTGATAAATGGCACGTTATTAACAACTATAAATAATATATGTTTATGAAAAGAAATTTCAATGTACTATTTTAAATTAATGAACTAAAAGTAAAGTATAAAAAGATATTTTTATGAAGTTAATAAAAAAAATAATCACATCAAAAATTATCAACAAAAAAAACAAATGAGTTATGGTGTATTTTTGAGATGTCTACTATATATAATTGTAAAGTGATCAATCAAAAATTAATTTAATATTATGTGTGTTAAATTTATTTTTCAATAATTTATCAAAAACATTACAATAAAAGATGGAGAGGTATTGTATTTCTTATGTGGATTTCATGACGCTCAACATACTTTACATTCCATTCTTTAAATTACTTAACTATTGTCTATATTAAAAATAATATTTTAATTAAAAAATAAAAAGGTACCTGTCCATGAAAACTATTAATTATTAAATATCTATTAATTATTTTTGGAAAAATAATTATCCCTAAATAATTTAAAGAAATAAACATAAAATTCATTTTTACAATTAAAAATGTTTTCTTATAACCATTAAGTTGATATAAAAAAAAACTATCAAATACAGAGAATAAAAATGTTTAGAGAATCTAGATAACCATAATTAAGTATATAGTCCTAAAAATTTGAAATATATAAATTCAATATATCTAATTAATTTTTTTTTTCTAGATATCAAAATATTTAAAAGTTTTTTTTTTTTTAATTTTATTAATAATTAATATTGAAAAAAATTGAAAATTTTATGAAAAAAATAAAACTTTATTGATATACCAAATTAAAAACAAAATAAAAATACTTATATATTTATAATAATTATAAGTACAATTGTTTAAAAAAAACAATTTAAGTTAAAATAATAATAAACAAGATAAGAACTTTGAATATCATTAAAAATAAGAGTGAATTAAAATTAGTTATACTATTGAAACTTTGTATCTTTTGTTAAATTGTGAATAATATTATTACTAAGAAATCTAATTACATTTTATTTTTTATATATATTTTTTTTTGATATTTATTTTCTGTAACATTAACAAATATTTTTATATGATAACTAAACTTTTTAAAAAAGAATATATTCAAAGGCTCATTTAATTATCAATATTCCATATAAAATTGTTTAATGATAATTATATTATTTGAATAAAAATTGTCTAATAAGTCATAAGATGTTTGATAACTTAAAATTAAATGAGATAACTATTTTAAGAATCTCGTGATATAAAAATTTAAAAAAGCGTCCCTCTTTTGTTGATTTGACAAAATAAAGTATAAAAGAAGATGTACATCAAAAAAGAAGAAAGTAAGTAATACACTGATACATAGAAAAAAGATACACCTAAAGATAATATATATTTTTATAATAAAAATAATGTTTAGATAGGTCAGTTTGAAACACCATAAACAACTTATTTGTATAATTTTTAATAAAAAGACATTTTCCGATTATATTTAACAATTTATATGACCATAGTACTTTAATATCAGTTTATCAAAATACTTTATGAATGAATGTATATAATTTATAAAATGATATATGATGAATACATGATTAAACTTGTGTCATGTGTTAATTACTTTTGTGATATTTTTAATTATTTTTTTTTTGAGTTAAATTAAAATTATTAACAATTATTTTCATTTATTTAAAAAAATTATATATACAAATTGTTTTTTTTTATCAATTAATATTTATAGTTGATCAAAAAAAAAAAAGAAAAAGTAAGTAAAAAAGAAGTTTAAACAAAGTATAACCAGAAAGAGTATATGATAATATATTTATATACATATATATATATATAATAAATATATATGTATTTTCATATATATTTATTATATTATATTTTTATGCCGATAGAGATGATGGTAATTTAAGGTGCGCAAATATATAAATAAACGCCTTGATTGAAAAAAAAAAACAATTGTTTAGTATCTATTTCAATGAAAATAATAAAAAGGTGGGATTCATGATCCGCAAAATGAGAAAGGCGGTCATTTGATATATTTGGGTGCAATATTTATAAAAAAATTTTTATATATAAAGCAGTTCCACGGAGTTTAGTGATAAGAATACCGCAAATATTCTTTAAGATTATGCATATAATAATTTTCATTTATAACATTATAACTTTAACATTGATCTCATTCATTATTGGAACTCCTAGTTTAATTAACTATAAACTTGATAAAAATAGTGCTACTCGTGCTGAGGGTAAATAATTAATTATTTTATTAATTATAAATTTTATATTTTATTTTTTAGTCTTACAGTATAGGCCATTATCACAAGCTCATGTTGTTCCACAAATAGCTATTGAACCAGAAGTCAATCCTGATGATGGAGATATTTCAATGTTTAGATTTATAAATCCTTCACAATTACCAAAAGAAGCAATGTTAGTAAAAGAAGATAGTAATGAAAATTCAAATGATGCTTTTGTTATTGGTATGACACCTATGGAAATGGAAAATAATCCAATAGAAAAAAATAAATTTTTTAATACAAAAAGTATTGGTGAAGTTCCTAAAATACAACATAATTCAGAGGGACAATTTGATATAAATTCAAAGTCATTATTTAATGGTAATAATGCTGTAGCTAATCCTGCCTCATACTTTTTACAAGGTGGAAATTTTGAAAAAATAAGTAAACCTAATTGTCAAATGGTTGGTTGTGATGGTCCATATCCAGAAGATATTATGAATCATATTACTGAACCTTTTACAGAAATTTCAGAGAACAATATTCCTCAAACATGTAAACAACATTTTATTGAATTAAATACATGTTCAAATAATAAAGGTTATTCAATAGGAATGATATGTACAATATGTTGTGAGTGTACTGAAGAATTTATTACTGAATTAAAAAAGACAATTGGATATAAACAAAATTAAAGTTTTAGAAAAATTATATACAAAAAAAAAGTTAACTTTTTTCAACAAAATATGTACATAACAACATCTCTTTTTTTGAAAATATTTTTTAAAGGAAAGATACCGGAATAATAGAACAAAAATATCTACAAAATTCACTACGAATATTAATACATATATTCTATGATAATCTTTTGTATCAAAAGAAATATTTTTATTTTTTGTAGTACTAACAAACTCAAATAACTTAAAAAAAATATTATTGGTCTCTCTTCATATTATTTTAGATTTTTTAGATGTTACTCACAAATAATTAACGTTCTCTGTATATATAACTATAAAAAAAAAATTATTTTAACTTTTTATTAACACATTTTTTTTAATACTACTATATTATAATCATTATTAAAATATAATATTCTCAAATTTTTATTGAGATAAAATTTATATAATTTATGTTAAATTCTCTTATTACCATATAAAATAATAAATAATTCTAAAAATAATTGTACATTAAATATAAAACTTTGTGTAATATTTTTAATAAATTACCATTATTTAATTGTCATTTAACATACTCATATAAATATATAATTATAGTGTGTCCTACTATAACTTTTTATAATACTTTTTTTATATAGTATATATTTATAAAATGGTAAAAATTTTACTCTCTTTTAATTAATAAAATATGTCTTGTATATATAAATGGGATACAAATGTTTTAAAATAATTAGTTAATAGTATGACGACATATAAAAAGACCATTTTTGTACTTTTTGTTAACTACTATTAATGAAGCATAAGAAAATTTAATATCAATCTATCAAACTAAATTAAAATTACAATAAATCATGCTGCAACTGTACGTTTATCACGTCCAGTTACTTATTATTTTACAACGCATCAATAAATAAAAATTTTTCTTTATATATATATATACGCCTAACATTTACTAAAAATATCAAATGAACCTTGAGCTATTTAGTAATATATATACATAAATATATATATATATGTATATTTTTTTTTAAAATAAAAACATGATAACTTACATCATGTTTCAAGTTTTCATTATCCAAATCTTTTAAATCACATGAATCCTGTTTTCTAAAAGGAAGTTGATTACTTGCTAGTTGAAATATCTTTTTTAAATTTATATGTTTTTTTCTGGATACAATAGAATAATCATGGCACAATCTTTCAATGATACTATCATTTTCATCTCTACAAAGATAAAAATTTATATATTATTTTCTTTTCTTTTTTTTTAAATAATATTTTTGTTATAAAAATAAATTATTTATAAAAATTTACCCTAAAGTTAAATTTGTAAAAACTCCACAAGTATAACAATGTATTACACTCCAATAATAATCTATTAAAAGTTTTAAAAATTCATCATTGGCCATTTTTTCTTCAACAATCTTATCATTAAAATCTATTCCATTTATTAAATATTTATGTAGGTTACCAACAATATAACCACTATTAATGGCAAGTTTTTTTAAATTTGATTTTAAATTTTTGATAACATTAATAAATTCTACTTTATCTTTAAACCTTTCATAAATACATCCACTAATTCGAGTTAAATCTCCTATCATAGATAAATATTTTATACAATTATTCACGATTACAATCTTTGATGTTTGTAACCATGATTTTATAAATATCCCTATTCCTGGTTCAATATTTATTCCAGAAACGCCTTTTAAATACTTAATATTAACTTGTTTAGTATTTCGATCATAACCACTGATAATAATATATTTATCTTCACTTGTAGTATTTCCAATAAGAAGAGCTGTACAATCCTGACTAGCATCAACATCAATAATATGATTACTATATCCAACTTTAAAAAGAAATGGTGTTAAAAAAAATTCTTGGTTTTGTTGTTTTAATTGACCATTTATATTAGAACCCCATACATATAATTGCCCTGAGGCTGTTAATGCTAAAGAATGATCACTACCAGAAACTATTTTTATAATTTTTTTATCCTCAAATCCATTAATTTTTTGTGGTGTATCACGATGAAATTTATCACCACAACCTAATTGTCCAAAATCATTATTACCCCAGGAAAAAATTTCTGTTATAATTTTATCTTCATTATTTTTTTTGATATCAGGTATAAATATAGAATCTTCAGAATTACCTAAAAATGATTCCTTCTTTTTTCTAATAATATTTTGTAAATTAACAAAACAAAATTGTGTCGTAAAACGATTGACATCTTTTGGCATGTCAAAATTTATTTCATTAAGTTGATATGATATTGCTAATTCAGTTGTACTATGATGTTCAAATTGTTTTTTATTTGAAAATGGTTTCCATGAAAATAATCGCTCACTTTCACGACGAAGGATTGTTTTATCTTTTTCATTTATAATATTTTCATTTAAATTTTCTATAACTTCTTTTGATTCTTCAATTGTTTGATTAATATTTTCAGATTTTGGAAAATCATTATAATCAACATTTATATTATTATCATCAATTTTAAAAACTCCTTCATTTAATACTTTTCCAACTAATGCTATAAAATGATTATTACCACTAACTAAATCGAGAACGGATCTTTCAATACCAAAGTTAATAAAAATACATTCAATAATTGTATTGGTAATCAATTTATCAATATCAAAACTCCATAATTTACCATACTTATCAAGACAACAACCTGTATCTTTAGATATAACTAGTTTCTTTATAAAAATAATATTTTCCTCTATATCATGATCTATACAATGAACATTTTTTTTATTATTTTTCAATAATATAATTTCATTCCAACTTTCATTTCTCCAATAAAATATTTTATTCATTTCTTTATTAAATAAAAAAACTTTTCCCAAATGTGAATAAAATGATGTTATTTTAGGTAATTCAGTAAAAACTTTATTTTCACCATCATATAAACAACCATCAATTAAAGTATAATTTTTTGATGTTGTATCAATAATTTTTTCATAATTCTCCACTTCCTTAATAATACCATTATTCCAAGTATATAAGTATAATCTCATATATGCAAAATTCTAAAAAAAAATATAAAAAAAATTTTTGCAAGTGTAAAAATAATTAAAAAAAAAAAAAGAATAACCGTATAAAAATAAAAATATAAAAACATTTGTATATAAGAAGCTTCTACATCAAAATATATGACATTAATAATATAATATAATTACACACAAATAATTTATCTCTCGCTTTAATTTTTGTTTATAAAACAAGAAGTGAGATAACTTGAAGTCATTTTTAAAAAACGTATATTTAATCAATATTTTAAAATATACCATAAAAATAATAAGCATTGAAAAATGTATCTATATATTTTTCTTTTCAAAAACGTTAAAATATTATTCTTATAGTATTATATATTATATTGAAAAAAAAAAAAAAAAAAAACTCATGTAAGGAAGGAAAATGTAATTAAAATTATACAATTGTCTGTATATGGCTATGCCATAAAAAGAAGAGGAAGAAAAATATTCATTTGGTTGTTGGACAGATAAAAAAGAATGAATAGCTTAATATATACATATATATATATATATGAGTATATTGTTAATATTGAAGGAAAAATATATCTTTCCTATAAAATTTGTAAAAGCAATGAAACAGTAGTTATATCAACTGTTTATATCAATTAAAAAATGAATATATAACAGTGATAAAACAATAGTTACATATATGTATCATTAAAAGATAACATAATATAAAAGTTAAAAAAAAATTTTATTTAAGGATATAAACCTAATTATTTGGAGAAATTAATCCACACATATTTATTGAAATTCAAGAAAGAATATTCTATTTTATCAATGCTTTTCATTATCCTTTGATTGATTCTAATCCCGAAATAACGTATTGGTTTCCAGTCAATCTATGATCACGTTTAGAGTTGTGAATTCTATAAAAAAAAAATAAACAAATACAATATTCATGTTATATTTTATCATACCTATCAACAGTACCATAATTTCTACGATATGCTCTACCTTTATTATCAAGTTTGTTAAGTGGATAAGATATATATAATGCTCCACCAACGAAGCCCATTGTTATCACTCCTGAAAGCATCTGATCGAACCACATCTCTAAAAATAAAAATTATTAGCACATTTAAAGGAAAAAATATATATATAGAAAATATATAAATTAATTATATTGACAAAATATTAAACAAAAAAAAAAATAATAACTTTCGTATTTGTCTACTTACTTATTGGAGATATGTTTATACTTCTTATTGTTAAGAAATACACAATTGTTTATTCCTTATAATTTTATTATGCTATTTTTATAATATATTAACAATCGAAAAAAAAAAAATAATAAGTGATAAAAGAGATCTTATTTAAAATTATTTATTACAAATTTTATTATCTTGCTATTTTGTAAGTTTCATTTTTCATACAAGCACTGTCTTCTTCTTCAGGCACACATTTAAAAACTATTTTAGCAATAACAACTAATTTTTTATCAAAATTATGTAAGTATAATTTTAATTTTTGGAGCATTTTTTGTTTTTTTAATCTTTCATCAAAAAAGATTAAATATATTGTTCCTGAGATTATAAATATAATAAAGTTAAATAAGACAGAAGACAATTCCTCATATGCCACCGTAAATACAGTTGATATACAAGTTGTAAAAAAAATAAAAGGCACAATTATTGGTGATTTGAAAGTTGATTTAAGATTATAATATTCTGGAGTTTTGTAACGTATCCACATTAAAGCTCCTACAGTTACAGCACGTTGACACCATTGAGTAATTCCAGAAAATTTAAGAAGAAATTCAATGTTACCGGAAAATAAAGCAATTATAACAAATAAGGCATGAAGTGTTAAAGCTAAACGTGGACTATCTGATGATCCATTTTTACATGAAATAAATTTTGGTAAATATTTTTTTTCAGCTGCTGATTGTAAAAATCGACTTGCTGCAAATATTGAACTATTTAATGAACCAATTAATATGATACAAATAACAATTGGTATTATAGGTTCAAAAATATAAAATGTTTTTGATACAAAAGTACTAGCAACAGTTGTTGTTGTAAGTATAGTATCTAAATCAAGAATACTATAATAAGCTGCATTTAATGATAATATTATAGTTGTTATTAAAAATATTCCTATAATAACAGCTATTGGAAGATTTCTTCTAGGATTATTTAATTCACCAGCTCCAAAGTTTAATACATCCCAACCATCAAAAGTAAAAAGTGCTGCTATAAATGCAACAGCAAGATTTAATGGTTTATAATTTCCATGTTCTAAAGAATGTTCCCAATGATTAGATATATCTTTACTGCAAATAAAATATATTCCTATAATTATTAACGTTGCTGGAGCAGCAATTTTACACACAGATGCACATATATTAAATTTAGCAACAACTTTTCCTAATGATTGAAAGTTGAGTAGGATAATAATTAATAATAATATAATTTGTAAACATTTTCCATAAATATTAGCATAATAAGAATCAGTAAATTTAATATTAAAACATTTAAAAAAATATTCACTAAATGTTTGTAGTTGAATTGCCACAATACTTGGATATAATATTAAACATCCACTTATCATAAAAACAAAAGCAACTAATTTCCTAAAATTTAAAATAATAATTAAAAAAAAATTTTTTAAACAACAAAATTTTACCAATTAATTTTACATAAATATGCAAAATCAGCCCCAGATTCAGTTATCATTGAACCAATTTCTGCATATGATAAAGCTCCAAATAAAGATGTTAAAGCTGCAAAACTGAATACAATCATAGAAAGACCAGCTGATTCTGTGTTACGGATAACTTCAGTTGGAGCAACAAAAACTCCTGCTCCAATAACATTTCCAATAATATAACCTATAGCAAGAAGAACACCAATAGAATTACGATTAACTAAATTTTCTTTATTTGTTTTTTCTTCATTTGTCAATGATGTTTTTGAACATGGTTCAGGAGTAGACATTATATTTTTATTATAAAGGTAAAAAAATTTTTTTAAAATAGAATATAAAATATGTTATTTTAATTGACTGATATTTTGATAAGTGTATTTATTACTTATTAAAATTATACTATATTAAAAAACCTAAAATAATAAAATTAATAATGATATATTATTTCAATCATATATATTTATATATACATAACTTTTTCAAAAGAACTAAAGCACACCCTTTGGTAGGAGTGTATTAAACTTTTTATCCTTATTAACATATATATTTAAAATATAAAAAAAAAATAATAAAAAGAACCCAAACATTTTAAAAATAAATACACTTTTAATATTAATGTTTAAAACAATTAAATTTTATATTTAAGAAAGTTAAAATTGCACTTTATTTGAATAATGATTTATTTTAACTTTTTTATAAGTCAAAAAAAAAATTTCATTATTATATTGTAATTAATGAAAAAATGTTTTGTGTAGTCCTTTATGTATATATATATATATATCGATATATAAAAATGAGTCTTTATGTAAGTATGAAAGCTAATATAATATAGAAAGATAGATATATATATATAAAATTTGTGCTAGACATATTTTTTTTTACGATAATGCTTGTGATTTAAATTATGGAAATAAGAATGATGCAATAAACTTTCTTTATATAATATTTTGCACTTAAGCATTTTAATAAAAGAATATTTATTGGTATCCAATATTTATAAAGTAAATAATATCATTTATAAATCAATGACAATTGTTAACAGATAATCTGGTTAATTATAATTATTAAATAATATATCTTTACATTGTTATAAGGAAGAGAGAAAATATGTACAATGTGTTACAGATATTCTAAATAACTTTAAATAAATAATTAGTTTTATTATTAATATCATTATTTAAAATTATATTGCTTCTCAGATAAATATAAATTTATTACATATAACTTTTTTTACAGCTAATAGAAACAATAATTGTAAGTATTTATAAATTTTTATTAAGATAATAATAGAACATTAAGTAAAAAAAAAATAATTAAAAAAGTAAAAATCAAATTTATTAAATAACAAAAAAATCATTAATGCGGTAACAATTTGATCATTTTAATTTATTATTTGAGATTTCAAATTTTATACTTTATGTATTCCTATAATTTATCATCACAAAATTAATTATATTATAGTAAAAATGTACATTAATACATTAACAATTACAAAGAAAAAAAAAAGATAATTAATTAGATATTTATTATTCTTTAGTAGTTTTGTAATATATGCATCTTTCTGCCAATTGATAACAGCGCTCTGAGCGAGCTTCAACAGCAGATAGTATCATTTTCAAGCAACCATTCTAAAAAAAAATTGTAATTAAATAATTATTTTTATAATTTACACCTACTTTTTCAATATTTAAAAAGAATGTTTCCTTGAAATAGCTATCGCTACTTTTACTTCCTTCTTTTATAATTGATTTTTTAAATATATCATCTTCATAATGTGACAGCTCAAGTTCTATTTTACTAAATTTATAATGTATAGTTGTGAAATTAATTATTGCTTCAATATTTATTGATATTCCACCTTCAGGAAGGTAAATTCCTACATCTATTTCTTCTTTTGGACATATATCCAATTGAACAACTGTATTTGATCTTTTATAAAAGATAAATGGTATCATTACTTTATAATCTGTAAATGCACATGATATACATTCATAAATTGAATCTCTATATTGTAAAAATTCTTTTAAATTTTTTGGAGAACTTTTTTCTATTATTGAGGCTAGCTTTAAACATTTATCCCAATTTTCTTTACCAAGATATCTAATAAATAGTACTGATGAATGAAGTCTTACTTTTGTATTTGTATGTTCTGGTAAAGAATTTTGATATTTTATAGCACCAGCTTGTTTAAGACGTGACTGAATATATTTTATATCATTTTTAGTTAAACCAATATCAGCATAATCAAATAATTTGTTAGATTTGTCATCTAATATTAATAAATCTTTTTCTACAACATTTGAATTTCCATTTTCTGTATTTGAAACATCACTATTTTTCATGACAACATCTTTGTCTTCATAAAATAAATTTTTACCCCAAAGAGTAGGTTTATAAGAATTGTTTGTTTCATTATGACTACTTAAAAATGTATCCTTATCATCATTATTTATAGTACTAGTATCCATTTTATCGTCAATTTTTTCAAATCCATAAGTATCTAGTGATTCAATATCATAAACACTAAAACCAGTTACAGATCCATTATTCAATAAAACTTCTGTGTAATCTTTTTCTCGTTCTTTAATAACATCAACGTACTCTACAACGTTATCTCCAATTAAAAGAAGTAATAAGCTTTTTAAAAACATAATTTGTTCATTTAAAAATTTAAGTTGTAATCTTGTTTCATAATCCGCATCAATTGTTTGACTGATTAATGTATCTGTTGTTTTTAAATAATCATCTAATTCTATAATATCATATTGTAATTCTTCATGAAGATACTTTTGATACTTAATCATATCATTATGATCTTGTATGATTTCAACATGTGACTCGTCAAAATACGCAACCGTTGACATGATCATCTTAAAAACACGTGCCCGAACTTTTAAAAATTCAATTATCATCGTCACATTTCGAGACTTATCATTTTTTCCAAGTATCTCTTCAAATGTTCCAACAGCCAATTCTTGGTTATCAATACTATTTTCTATCTCATTATACATTAAATTATTTATAGCGGAATTTGATATTAATTTAATAATATTTAAAATGATAATACTTTTTTGCGTAAGACCATCGATTAATTTCTGAATAATATTTACTAAATATGATGAAACACTCCAATGACCATTAATAAAAGAAAAAATTGCTATTTCATACAACAAACTTGGTTCAACAGTATCCATTCTTAATAACCATGCTTCACAAGGAACTGTCTCATTTAATCCAACACAATATATTACCTGATAAAAACTTTTTAAATGTAAACCTCTTCCTAAATTAATCATTCGCATGGCAAATGGAACAACATATTGTGTTAATGTTGGTTCAAAATACAAAAGAATTTTCATTACAGAAAAAGCTAAATTTATTTTATCATCAGATTTTGCTTCTTCTGCAGCATTAATACATAATTGAAATAATTCATGTCTTAATCCAACATTTGTATTACCAATAACATAAGATCTCAAGGCTTTGAAAGCAACTTCTGACTCAACATTAGTATCATTCAACAAAAATATTAATTTTTCTGGATTAACTAATTCACAATAATCATTAAAACTATATTGGGTAAATATATTATAATAGACATAAGCAATATCAGTTTTAATAGTTTGAACATCTAACGTAATATATTTATCCAAAAATTCAAATATAATTTTGACTCCAGAAACATTACTAGTTTTTAATTTTGTCAAATATTTTATCATTATAAAAACTAACTTATAATTTTGCTCTCCTTCACTCATCAATGTTTCAATAACTTCAATATATTGGTAGATAATATGTTTTGGCCATGAAAAACTTCCTTCAAGATATTTTTGTATCAACTCAATTAAAGCTCTCCTTTTAATGTTATCATCAGACACTTCAATGTGTTCAAGTACCTTTGATAAAACAGTATCCATCTTTTTATATGAACCAACAGAAATCCAAACAATAAATTTTAATAAATACATATCAAGTTCAGATTTTGTTCGTAAATAAATTTCACTTAAAAATTTTTCAAATGCATTGTTTATATTGACAACACTAATTGATAATGTACAACAAACATCTATTAATTGTTTAAAAAAAGTTATAGTAACACGGGGTGATGGATAACTATAAAATGATTCCATTAATAAAACAACCTGTGCTTGAGCATAATCTGTAAAAACTTTAACATACTCTGCCATTACACTAAAAGCTGTTTGAGATATTATGGGATCTGGTGAATAAATATTTTCTTTGACTATTTCAACGATAACATCATCCTTTGCTGTATATTTACAAAATAGGGCTAAAAGATTGGCATTCAGAACACGGGCATAATCATCGTTACTGTAAAGAGGTCGATATAACACTGTAGAGATATAATTAAAATCAGTTATAGCATCAAAATGATGCCTACAACTTTTACAAATATTTAAGATTCTTAATTTTATCTTGTTATCCGAAATTACAAAAGCATCTACTAGACGATAGAATGTTGGTGTGACATATGAAGATAATGGATGAAGATCTAACAACATTGGAATAGTTTCCAAATTTTCTTGAAAATTCCGATTCTCCAAAGATAAATCTGAAATATTTTAATATGAAGAAGTTTTACTAAAAATTTGTTACCTTTTTTTATGGCAAAAAGATATTCCGACAAAGGAACTGTAACATTATTTTTAAAATTCATTCTTAACTGTGAATTTAGATTAATTATCACAATATTATTAACGATGATTTTTTAAATGCGTAATTACATTTCTCCAAAATATTACACAATAAGAAAATATTATTATTTGTAAATTAAAAAAAAAGATAATGATAAATTTATTATTTAATAAAAGACTGTAATATTTTATTAATTAAGTACATATATTCTTAGTTAATTTTTAGATAATAATTTAATCATTGAAAGGGTCGTACTCTTGTTTTTTTATATTATAATTTAGATTTTTTATTATTTCCACTGTGTTTTTAGATAGGAAACTTCCAGTTGAAATTGATAAAAATAAAAGTGCAAAAATCTAAAAAATATATTGATAAATAAAAATTTTTAATAATTATCCATTTCTATAGGACTATTTTTTTAAAAACAATATACAAAATTAGAAAAAATAATAAAAAAAATAGTAAAAAAATATTATAAAATCAAATTTTTTTAAAAATTTTTATATTATATATTGTTCCATAAGAAAATCATCCTATAGAAAATGAATAGTAAAAAAATATATTCAGTACTTTTATCGATCCATATCTAATTTTAAAAGGATAATGCTTAATAAATGTATTTCTGTTACTTGAAGTTTGATAGTTTTTATTTATATACATTACTAGAAATTAAATAAAAAATTTGGAAATATTATATAATGTTAAAAAAAATTTAGATAGAAAAATAATTTTAATATATGATAGACTTATTAAGACAAAGTACAATTGAATTTTTATCGTGTTATAGATAGACAGAATATCTAGGCTTCTAGAAAAGATGAACTTTAAATAATAATAATAAAAGGAAGATGTATGTTTATATAGAAGAAGAAAGCACTATTTGTTATTTAGTAATTCTCTAACAACTTATGTTGAAAGTATTTCTTTAGATGCTAAAAGAACATTTTTGTTTTATTTTTTAATTCATTCATATAAATTGATTTAATTTTTTTCCCAAATTGCTATCATATAAATTTTTTCTTTTCTTTTAAATCTATTATAACTTTCTGTTCCTGGAGCACAATATGTTTCTCTTATTGAATTATAAAACAATTGAATAAACCAAGGTGATTGTTGTAGTAATTCATCGTATCTTTTACTTGTAACTTCCATTCCATTTAGTACTTGTTTTGTAATATCTTCAACTTCAATTAATTTAAAACCAACATCTTCAAAAATATTAAAACATTTTTCTTTAATTTCATTAGCAAAACGTAAATCAGCCCATACAAGATAACAATTTTTTTTTAAAACTCGATAAGCTTCTTTGGCAAATGCTGGAAAATTATTATACAAATGACTTGATTCAATATTAATAAGAATATCAAATTGTTCATCAATAAAAGGAATTTTTTCAGCATTTCCCTGAATAATTTTACCAATTTTATATTTTAAGTCTTCTACAACAACAATATCAATACCATACATATCTCCAATCTCTGGATGAGAACGTTTAATCCAACGTAATCCAGCTCCATGTCCACAACCAACTTCAAGAAGAGACTTACCTTGAAGTTTATGATATAATGGACACATTGACAATGCTTTTTCATATAAATAACAATGTGCACGTTGATTTGTTTCTACTTCAATAACTCTATTAAAAACTGACAATCTTCTTTCATTTTTTTTTGGAACATAACCTAAATTCATAAATTGGATATCTAATTTTCTAGCTAGTAAAGCTAATGTTGGATAAATAAAATAATGATCAAGAATATAATACCATATTTTTGATAAAAAAATTAAAAAAGAATTAAAAAATTTCATAACAATGAATGTTTATATAATTTTTTAATAAAATGTTAACAAGTGGTGTGTTTATCATAATATTTGTTTCATAATTAGCTGTAATTTGAGTGTCGAGAGAAATTGCCGGCTCATCAGAAGTATATAATTATTTATGAATTCATTAAAAATACTATCGTGAATCATTATTTAAATAAATAAGATAATGTCTGTTAATATTAAAAATTTGTTATTAAAAATATACAAGAACTTTGATACAACAATTTCTACATATTTTTGATATAATACTTATTTTATGTAAATTAGAAAATAATTTATTTTATGTCATACTACATACTTGTCAGAATCTATGTTAAAATTAATTAAAAACATTTGCTAGATTTTTTTTCAAAATTATTTAATAATCTTTGATTATTTATTTGTTTTTGATTAAAGAATTCAATCTACATTATTTAATTTTATACTCTATTATCATGAAAATTTTTAATTTACAAATTAATGTTTTCTTATTTTCACAAAAATAAAAGATTTACCAAAAAAAAAAAATAGTTTTCAATAAAATATAAAAAAGTATTAAATTCAAAATGAATAAAAAAAATATTGTTGGATGTGACGATATAACTTTTAAATTAATAAATTAAAATTTTTATCTGATAATATGATAAAAAATGTTACACAGGAAAAATGAAGTCATTTTCCAGTTTAATATATTCTACTTTATTTAAATATTGATATATTCTTTAAAGAATTTTTTTAAAATAAACAAAAAATTTTAAGTTTATTTGATTTGAAACAAATATATAATTATATAATAATTATATTAACTGTTTACTTCAATTTTGTTAAATAAAGTAACACTTGTATGTAATCCCCTGTGTTTATTTCTTAATTTTGTAGGAAGTAATAATTTCAAGTTTTTATAAAAATAATATATAATAATAGTTGCTTTTTTTTTTAATTTTTGAAATATTTCATGATTTATACACCTCATTTAGTAATATAATTTAAAATACTTTATCCTTATATATTATTTTCTAGCAGCACTTGTTAATATATCGGTATTATTTAATTTCTGGGTTTCATGTAATTTGGTGTATGTTGATGAATCATATACATTTCCCCTCATTATCCTGAAAAATATTTTTTAGAATGTATATTTTAATATTAATTATTATTTTTTTTTTGCTTAATAATAAATAATTATAGAGTGCTTAAACTTTAAAAATATGTCAATTAAATGTATACTAATAATTTAATGCACCATAATGTTATTACATCTAAAAATATTAATCATATTGATTATAATGTGTATACATTGATTGTCTAGGAAGATTATCACTTCCAGTTGCTCGGGAACGATTAGTAGCAGCTTCAACAGCACTAATTAATGTTGCTTTTAAATTTCCTTTTTCTATTTCATGAATACCATAGACACTAGAACCTGCTGGTGATTGAACAGCTTCTTTAAGAATAGCTGGATGTATTCCAGTTTCAAGAACCATTTTAGAAGCACCAAGTAAGGTATGTGCTGCAAGACGTATTGACAAATCACGAGGAATACCCATTTTTACACCACCATCTGCTAAACCTTCTATGACAGAGAACATCTAAATATGTTTAATGATAAGAAAATGATAATAATAATAATTTTTAATCTTACATATGATGGACCACTACCACTAAGACCAGTGACAGGGTCAATTAAAATTTCAGGTACCTCAACAGCATATCCAACAGTTGATAATAAATCTTGTACTAATGTTGAATCACCATCATAACAAGCTGAACCCATTGAAAAAGCAGAAGCTCCAGCACCAACAAGACATGGTGTATTTGGCATAACACGTACTACACGACTTTTTGGTGGTAATAACTAAAAAAAAATATATATATATATATTTGTAATTTAATAAAAAAAAATATAGAAAAAAAATTAACTAACATTTTCAATATTTCTTATAGTAATACCTAAAGCAATTGAGACAAGAAGTTTTTTTCTTTCAAAAACTGGAGCAATTTCAGCAGCAACTTTTGATACATTACCAGGTTTAACAGCAACAAAAATAACATCAGAACATTCAATGACTTCAGTATTATCATATGTAGTATTAACACCAAGTGATTTACATTCATCAAGAACTTTATTATCTACTTTTGGACTTGAAGCAATAATATTAGCTGCTTCATATCTTCCACTTGTTATTAATCCTTTAGCTAATGCTTGAGCCATCTTACCAGCACCAATAAATCCAATACGCATTTTGTTATTTTTATTATATTTTTTTTAAAAAAAAAAAAATTAAATATATCTAAGATTTAATTATTTAATCAATTAATAATAATAATAAAATATTTAAATATAAATATAATAAAATATTATATAAATATTATAATTTATTTGTTTTAAAAGGTCAGTAAAATTAAAATTAAGAATAATTAAACATTATAATGGTTTAGAAGAAAAATAAGGATAGTTAATAAATACAAATAGTAATATATATGTACTATCTTATCAATCTTGTATTTATTATAAAATGATATCAACTAGAAAGAGACGTCAATTTGCCCTACAGATAAGTTTTTAAATTTTTCTTACCAACCAATTAATTTTAATCATGTATTTTGTTTATACATATAAGTTATTTTAAATGTAGTATAACTTTTATGATTAGATGAGATTTCAATAGTAGACGTTATTGTTTAAATAAAAATATGAAAAAGGCGTAAATATTTGTTATTGAAAAGATGTAGTATGATGATTGTAGTTATAAATGTTTGATTATTATGTCTATTTCTTGATAGTATAAGAAAAATTTTTTTAAAAAAAATAATATTTAAATATTTTTAATTAATGTTTCATATTTATAGTATTTTTAAAAATCATGTACAAAAATAACACATTTTAGAACATAAAATATCTTTTGAACCTTATCAATTCTTATCTATACTTTTTTTTTTTTTTATTAAAAATATTATATATAAAATAATGATAAATTTAAAAATTTATATTTTTATTAATGTTTAAATATTTAATATTATTATTATTAATTTCATTATGTTATGGTTATAAAATATTAGTATACAATCCAAAATTAAGTCATTCACATACTCAATTTACAGGTAAACTTGCAGATATTTTAGCTGAAAATGGTCATGATGTGGTTTGTTTATCTAATTATAGTTAATGTATATTTTATATAGCTTGTTTTACAACCATTACAAAATTTTATTTTAAAAGGAAATGGATCAAAAATAGCTAAAATTAGGCAAATTGAAACAAATGTATCTATTGAAGAAATTAAAAAAATTAATGAAGAATTTGAAAAAAAAATATGGTCTACAACATTATCAAATCCATTTTCATTTTATAAAAGTTTATCTAAAATATTTCATTTAATAAAAGAAGATTGTAAATCATTAATAAAAAATAAAGAATTACTTCAACAATTAAAAGATGAAAAATTTGACATTGGTTTAGTTGAACATATAGCTCCATGTGGTTTTGGATTATTTAAATTATTAAATATAGAAAAAATTGTATCATGTACAGTTGTTGGTGTAAGAGATTATGATGAAATTGGATTAAAATATCAAAGTAGTTATACTCCTACAACTTTTAATACTCGTGGTGAAATAAAAAATTTATATGATAGAATATATAATTTAGGAATGTATCATCTTTCAACTTTGACATCTTCAATTGGTTTTTTAGGTGCAAGTCAAAATGCTTTTGATGAAATATTTGGTAAAAATATTTATAATATAAAAAATATTTATTATAAAACATCATTTACAATAATTAATTCACATCCTCTTCTTGATTTTCCTCATCCAATAACATCAAAAATTTTATCAATTGGTGGTATGATTGTACCAAAATTTAAAAATGTTACCATAGAATATGATGAAATATTTAATTTAAGAAAAAGAACTGTTTTAGTATCATTTGGAAGTATTGTTAAATCATCATTAATGCCAAATAATACAAAAATTGGAATGTTAAATGCATTTAAATTATTTCCAGATACAACTTTTATTTGGAAATTTGAAGAAGAAAATAATTGGATAAGTAAAAAATATCCTAATGTAATATTAAAAAAATGGATACCACAAGTTGATTTATTAAATGATAGGAGATTATCATTATTTATTACACATGGTGGTTTAAATAGTTGTTTAGAAATTGCATATTCAGGAAAAATTACAATAACTGTTCCATTTTTTTCTGATCAATATAGAAATGGGCATATGTTAAGTAGATATAATGTAACAAAATTATTTATGAAAAATGATTTAAAAAATAGTAATAAATTTGCATCAATTATAAAAGAAATGTTAGAAAATTCTGAATATAAAAATAATTCTATACGTTTAAAAAGAATGATGAAAAAATTTCCTAATGATATTAAAGAAAAATTTTTAAATGCTTTTAAGTTTGTTGGAGAGTTTGGTTATATAAATGAATTAGAATTACCATCTAAAGAAATGTCATATATTGAATTATATAATCTTGATATATATTTAATTTTTATTTTAATAATCAATTTAATATTTTATTTAATATATGTAGGTACCATTAGACTAATAGGTAATATTAGAAATGGTAAAAAGAAAGACAATTAATAAAATTTTTTTTTAAAAGATTATATTAAAAACTTAAAAATATTATATATAAGTAACTTTTTATGATAATATATATTGGTATCCTTATCAAAACGCTAATCTTTGTTACTTCTATATATATATATATATATACATATACTTTAATATTATGAATTTGTAATAGAAATTTTTCAAATAAAAACATATTCTTTACAATTATATTATATTATTTTATATAATTTTTTTTTTTTACAAAAGTTTATATGTGTCTTATATACATATATATATATTTATCTATTTAAAAAAATATATATTTATATTCATTATTACATATATATAAAAAAAATTTATATCTAAAAAATTATCTTGATTTTAATAGATATTAACAAAAATCACTATTAACAAATTAATATATTTTAATAAATATTTAATTTACTATAGGAATGTTTTATATGAAATATACACTAGCATTTAGTTTGTATCTCATATCTATAATCAGTGGAAATTTATACAAAGAATCAATTACAGGGTGTAATTCACATTGCACATTAGATGATATAAATGACATTAATTGTTGGAGAAATAACTTACAATTTTATGGAAAAATATTAGTTGGTCAATTTAGAAATTATGTATCAACACAGGTAAATTTTATTTATTTCTAATTTTTTTTGTGTCATAATACAAAATTTTTATTAGGCTAAAATTTATACAATTGAATCAGATCCTAATTTTGATGTATTTATAAATAAATCAATTGATTCAATGGATGCCGTTAAAAGATCAGGTTATGAGGATGAACATAAAATTATTAATAAAAGTGTTATTACTGATGTTGTAAAAGTATTAATAGAAGATGTTAAAAAATTAACTGATGATAAAAATTTTCTTAATGATAAAAATATTCATTTAGATACCGTTTGTCCAACTGGTTGTGAAGTTAATTATAATGTATATCTTGGACTATCAATTGCTTCAATTATTTTAAATGTTCTCTTTGTTATTTCTTATTTTATTTTAATGAATATAAAAGAAAGATTAGATCTTATTGAATATAATGAAAAAGAGTCATCATATACTGAACAATGATATAATACATCATTATATACTTTTGTATAATGAGTATTAATATATCTAACTTTTGAAAATTAAAAATAATTAATTTACTATATAAAAATTATGTATAAAAACTTTTTTTAAATAAAATTTTTGTAAATTAGAGTATTAAATAATTTACAACCTGAATAAATTAATTAATTCAAGTTTATTATTGAATGATATACTATTTTCAATTAATAATAAAATATATGACATCATTTAATGATTTTTGAACTATATAATTTTTGAAACATTTTAATAATTTATGAAACATCTTTCTACTAAAATTTTAATTACATCCGTTTAAAAATCTTGATTAATAGCATATAGTTAAATTTTTTTTTATTTATTTATTACTTATATTAAACTTTAAAATAAGTTATTTAATTATTATTCATTATTATTATATAGTTGTTAACTTCAAATAAAAAAAATTAATAAAGTTTTACAAATTTCACAATCCCTCATTTTAACAAAATATTCTTTATCATAAAAAAAAGTTTCAAAATATTATCTTTGTTGAAGAAAATTCAATTAAAAGTTTTTTTTTTATTATTGTTTGAGGAATTAAAATAGAACTCAAATGTCAATTAAAGATTATTTCATTTATAAATATTTAGACATTATATATAAAAACTTTTATAATAAAAATTAAATTAACATTACTTTGATATAATATTTTAATAGTAATAAAGTATTTTTATACCATTTAATTTATTTTTATCATTGTTTTAATATTTTTTTTTTATTATATTTAAAACTTTTAAAGGTTATAATACTATAACTAAATATTTTAAATAACAATGTTAATTTAAAAAAAAAAATTTAACATATTTCTAATTACATTTACACAATATTACTAAAAACCAACTTCAAATGGGATCCATTAAAAATTATAATTTAATGTACATAACATAAAAGTAATGTATGATGGATTTTTTTTATAATAGTGAATAATTTAAAAATGTGTAGAAAAAAAAAAATGTTTTCACAAACGAATTGTGAATGTCATAATATTTTTTTTTATTTTTATTAAAAAAAGAATAATTTTTAGTCTTTTATTCTTATCATTTACATATATCAATATTTATATAATTGCATAATATATTAACAATGATATAAAAGTTTTGTCATTTACCATATTCAATTAATACTTTTTATTTTTTAAATAATTTAAATTTCATTCAATTAAAATTATACAATATAATTCTTAACAAGCTTAATGATAGTAACAATATATTTTAAAAAAATAAATAAAAAAATGAATAAAAAAAAAAAAGTCAAATGACCTATTATTATATGTATAATTTTTTGACAATTCAAAAAATACATTTTATAAAATATTCTAACAAAAGAGATATATTGAGAAAAAATAACAATTGAGTTAAAAATTTGTTGATGGCAAAGTATTTTATTAATCTAATTATTTCTCCAAACAATATATAATATACAATTTTTTTTACACTTTTTGATGAATTGTATATTATATTATAGTTGACAATGATAAACAACAATATTTATTACATTTTTTTTAACATTCCTGAAATTTAAGACTTAAAATTACTTATCATCTTGAAAAAAGATATGTTTTGAATTAGCAAAAATATCAAGGCTTCTTTTTTTTTATTAAAAATACAAAAACATATTATTACTTTTTTAAAATTAATAAAAAAAAAGTGGTTTATTTTATATGAAAAAATAAATTATTGTTATTGTATTAAAAAATATATATATAAATATATATATATATTATTAAAAATAATAAAATATATTGTTGGCAAGATAAATAATTAAAGTAAAAAGTTGACAGAAAATATACAATATTAACTATTTTTTTTTAACTGGAACTTGAGTCCGAGGCACCAAATAGCGTATTACTTTTTTTTCTCCATCTTTCTTCTTCTGTAAAAGGCCACCTTTCATGATAATTGTTAAAGCTTGCTACAGGAGATATTGTTTTTGATAATGAATACATACTACCAAGATTAAATGAATTAGCTTCAGATCCATTAACCATTTCACAGCCATTTGACATCCTCGGACTATGATGTCAGGTAGTGTATTCCTCATCAGATTCATTATACCTAGAAGCATCATCTATCTCTCTTGATACTCTCATTGCTGCTAGCCTACATTCTTGTCTATAAAAATGTTTAAAATTTGCAACAATTATAGGAACAGGTAATGCTAAAGTTAATACACCAAGTAATGCACAAAGAGATCCAACTAATTTACCATAAGTTCCTGTAGGAACTAAATCACCATATCCAACCTATAATATAATTACAAAAAAAAAATTATATAAATTTATTTCAAATATTTTTTTTTAAATATACCGTTGTCATAGTAGCTACAACAAACCAAAATGATGCTGGTATAGAAGTAAATCTTGTATCTGCTTCACCCTGTTCAACATAAAATATTGCTGAACTAAATAATACTAATGCTATCACCATAAAAAAAACAAGTAAACAAAATTCTTGAATTGATGCACGAAATGTTTTACCCAGTATTTGTAATCCAACAGAATGTCTTTAAAAAAAATATATAATTAATTATTAGATAAAGAAATAAACAACCTGCTAAGTTTAAATATTCTAAAAACGCGTACTAATCTTAAGACACGTAAAACAGCAAATGATGTTGTTGATGAATTATTTTTATTTCCTTCAGACCTAAAATATAATTAATTATTAATTATTAATAAATAATAAATTAATATTTCTTACAAAATAAGATTAATAAAGAATGGTGCTATTGCAATAAAATCTACAATATTTAGAAATGATTTCATAAAAAGTGATTTAGATGGACAGGAAATAAATCTTAAAAATAATTCTATTGAAAACCATACAATACAAAGTGATTCAAGGATAAGAAATGGATTATTCCATTTAGAATATCCTATCTCTGTAAGTGTCTCTGATGCTTCTCTAAAATCTGGAAGTGTTTCTAAACAAAAACTAACAATACTTGTAACAATAACTGATATTGATATAAAAGCTAAAACACGTGCTGGTACTGATGAATCTGGATATTCCATTAATTCCCATATATATTTTTGTATAAAATTATTTGGCATGATATGTTCAATAGGTTTTTCATAACCTTCTGATAACCAAAAATTTTCCATTACCTCTTCATTCATTTCATAAAATTTTAATTCTTTTAAATATATTTCTAATGGAACTAATTCTGGTCTTCGAACATCCCCATTTGTTTGATAAATATTTAAAATACTTTCAAAACAATATCTACTATGATCTAAAAAATATTCTTTTGTTTTATTATTCCAATATTTTGCTCTTTTAGCTGGATGACCTAAAAGTGAGTTAGGAAATCGTGCTAATGTACTCTCATATGTTTGAAATCTTAATCCAGATACATTTATTGTTATAACTTCCTCATTTTTCCATTTAATATCACCATTATCTGGTATATGATTATGGTGAGATGTTAATGGATTCCGATATTCACTATCATTACTTTTGTTAACTCCACTATTTATGCACTCTACTGGTATTGGGATTGATAATTCTTCTAGTTGTTTAGAATTATTTGAGTCATTAATGGATGGTGAGTCTGATGATGATGATTGTAATGACCTTTGTCTAAAAAACAAAAAAAAAAAACAAAATAGTAATTATAAGACTAAAGAATAAAATTTTAATTATTCTAGAAAATATATTTATTATTATATAATTGGTTATGTAAGAAAAATTTATTTATAGAGCAATTAAAAAAAAAAAAAAATATGAAAATGTTAATTGATAGAAATTCTTTAAACATACCTTAACTCTTCAGATGCTGATCTAACATGAAGTCTATCATCATATGAACCCCTTTTGCCAGGAGTACTTCTCCTAGAACCTACACCACCTCTTGCTCTATACTTTTCTGGATGAACATGAAGAATTTGTTCTATCTTTCTAAATATCATTTACCAAAATTATATATAAAATAGTAAACTATTTAAAAGAAGTTCTTTAAATATATTCGTGTTACTGTAATTAATAATTTATCACCAAAAATATTGAATGATAATAATGAAATAAAAAAAAATATATATATATATATAAGTTAGTTTGAAACAATATAAATAATACAATATAATATAATATAATTATTCTTTTCTATTATTTACAAATAGAAAATTTTTATTAAATTCTCATCTTCGGCTACTATTATTCATGCGCTAATATATGGAATATGTGATATAGTATAATTTTAGTTTCCATGTAGTATCATAAACATTTATTATGTTAATAAGATTGAGTATAAGAAATATATATATGAGGAAAATTGAAATTTAATATTAAACTAAAATTAAAATTACTTATAATATTAAAAGTTTTCATAAAAAAAAATGAAAATATTTGATTAAAAAAAAGGTATTTATAATATTATAGTATGATGTAGTATTTATAAGTAAATAAAAAATTATATTACATAAAATATAGTAATAAAGATTTTTTTTTTTATTAAATAATATGTTAATGCCTACTTACGCTAAAAATATAAGATATTTTGATATTGTGTTTTTTTTACTTTTAATGTGTGATATTTCAAGATAAATATATGATTTATATTTAAAATAAGAGAAAAAGATAAATAAAGTTAAAGCATTAATTACATAAATAGCTTCAATTTTCTAAAATGTTATTTAAATGTTTAAGTTAATATAAATAAGGACATTTTTAATGTAATCTAAATATATTAAATAAAATTCCCATGTTGATAATATAAAAATGTTGATTAGGAGAACATTAACAAAAATTAAGTGAACAAAAAAAATACTAGATAATGTTATATATACATATCAATAATATATACATTTACATTTTTATTGGTTAATTTTAGAGTAATTATTTATCCTAAAACTTACTGTCTAAAAGAAAAAGAAATATCATCATTTCCTTCACATGAAAAAGTTTTTTTATTCATTTTTGAAATAATATCATGATATAGTATGATCCAATTAATTTTAAATTAATATAAATTATTAAAAAAAATTTTTAGCCTTCTCTTTTCTTATATTATTTTATTCTAAATTTGTGAGTTTCTAGAAAAATAAAATAGCATATGGCATAAGGATAATATTTTAAATGATAAAAAAAAAATACTATATTTATTATGCCAAAAATTTTCCCTCTAACTTTCACTCTAAAAAGATGAATTATATAAAAGTATATATGTAAAAAAACATTATTTTACGTATTCAACATATATATATTTATATATTTTATTTTATTGTAATAGGCATTTTAATATAAAAGTAAGACAAAAAAAAAATATCAACTTAGACATTTTGAAATAATTTTTCAAAAAAAAAAACCTAAAATATATGAATCTTCAGCTAAAATTTATTTATCTTTTATATATATTTGTACATCAAAAAACACTTAACTCTCAAAGGTAGTTAAAAAAAAATTATTGTAAAAAAAAAATATTTAAAATGTTTAATTTAATAAAATAAATAAACCTAAAGATAAAATAAAAGTAATTTTAATCATAAATAAAAATGTTTGTGTTTGTTTTAAAAATTTATTTTAAACTAAGTTATATTTTAACATAAGATAAACTTATTATAAATACTTTTTTAATAATAAAATTATAAATTTTTTAAATAAAATAATGCATTTTTTAAAGTAATTTGTATTTTTTTAAGATGGCAAAATTTTGTCTATTTAATATATATTATAATAATGATATTTAAAAAAGATATTTTGTCATAAATAACATTTTTATTTTGTTTAAGAAGGATGAATAGAAATGTTAAGAATAAAATAACGTATCACATCAATTGTAATAATTTCTATACCTCTGTTTTTCTTTTTAAAAATTTAATCAAAACCTACGGCATTTTGATGAAAGATATAAATATATTGGTAGTTAGGTATAGAATAACTACGAAAAAGAATATAGATAGTTATTGAGTAACACTTTAAGAACTATTAATGAATTGTTTTGGAGATAGATATTATCAATGATGATCAGTCGTCTTTTTAATAATATATTGAAAATAAATACATCAATCTCTTTTTACTTTAATATCAATTGGATATTTATAAAAATAAATTTTCTTAAAATATGTTGTAGTATAAAAATTTGATATATATATGTTATCATATATATGTATAAGTGCATTATTAATTATATTATTTGATTCTTTCCAGCTTTCTAATATATATTTCTTAACATATTATATACATGTATGATGATGATAAATGAAGAAAATTAAATTAATTGCCATCATATAATTGTTTAAAACTCCTCTCTATTTATTTATAACTTTTATTTTTAAAAAAGGTTATTTATTATTTGTCCTATGAAAATTATTTAGAGGGAGGACAAATTAATTTTACTTCTTTCTGATAATCATTGATAATAAAAATTTTTATAATATATGATAAATATCTTAAATGATATTATGAGGAAAAAAATAATTAAATAAAGATAAAATAAAAAAACACATTAAAATTCAAAAATAATTATAATCATTAGTTAAAAAAAAATGTTAAATTTTATATCATAAATTTTAAAGATATGATTTATAAAAATAAAAAAATAAAAAAAATTTTTTTTTAACATTTTTTTATATTAATTGATATTAATTACTGATGAATCTATAAAATTAAAATACTCAATGATAATCTTTTTAATAGAAATGTAAATTAAAAGATTCAAAATTATTATAATAACTTATAATCTTCAATTTTTCCTTTGAGACTACACATTTACAGTTTATATTATTGTTACATTAAAATTTAAAGATATGACACAAGATAATATTTTAATACTTTATTCTGATAACTTATGAATGAGAAAAGTCAATTGAGACATTCATCTTGGAATCTAACGTATCAAGGGAGTACTTTTTATACATTTATTCAACAATACAACAGAAGTTAACTGTATATGAAAGTCTCAATAATATGAAATATTTTATTTCAATATATAGCAACAGATTGTTTAATAGTACTACCCTCCTATCTTTAAATTATGATGTGAAGTTAAAGAAAAAGTATAGATAAAAAGGAGATTCATACAAACTATCAAAAATTTTAATTTTCTAAATACAAATCTTTATATTATTTAATTGCTTTTTTTTTCTATGTTAAAATATTTATCTTATTTTTGAAAAGATAAACATTGTTCTCCTCCAGAAATAATAAAATTATCAAAATTTGTAATATTTTTATTTCATGTATACTTTTAATAATTTATCTTAAATTGTATATGAAAAATTTCGTTTTTGTAAAATTTTTACCAAATGAACATTTATTAAACATATGTTCTAAATTTTATAAAAGAAAATAGATGATGGACAGAATTATTTTAACATTGTCATTTTTCTTAATCTATTTTATCTTTTACATATTTTGTTAAAAATTATACAAAATTTATTAAAAATTTTACTTATTGTCCATTTTATAATTTTTTATTTATTTTATAATAAAAAAAAAATTATTTTCACCTAATAAATTATAATGTTATTTTAACATTTTTATTATAAACAAAATATATTTTAACACATTTTTTTATATTAAAATTAATTTTTAAAACATATTCTACATAATAAATACTTATCAAAATGATTATTTAATCTTTTTTTTTTAGATAAATGTTTTAACTATTACCAAAATAAACTTTTCCTATTATCATATTTTAAGAAGAGGGTACGTAACTTATTTATTGTTCACTTCTTTTAGATTAAATTCTCAAAATACATTTTTTCCTTCAACATTTATTCCAATTGAATATTCATAACCTTAATTTATACTCATCCTTTTCTTCATCACTTTTTAATAAATTTTAAAAAGTACTATAAAAGATTTTGACAAAATAATAATATTTATTGATAAATAACTTATTATTTTATAAAGGGTTTTTGACAAAATATCTATAAAACGTGTTATTATCTAATTTTACCAAAAATAAAATATTTTTAAACCATCTAACATTTTCTTATTTTCATATTTTTAGGTAAATTTTATCAAATCTTCTTTTTCAAAAATATTTCTTCTATTTGATATTTAAAAATTTTCATGTTTTCAAATACATTTTTAATAACAACTTTTTAAATTGAAATATCATTTAAGTATAGGATAAATATTTAATAACTTTTTAAAAATTATAATACATTTTTTTTTATCTATAAAATATCAATTATAATATATCTTATTTTTATGATGTAATAATTTTATGTATATATTTTTAAAGTTAATTTAATTATCTTTTTTTCTTTTTGTTTCTAGGATTCAAAATATTTTTATTTACAATTCAAAAAAAGAAAGAAATAGTTTTGTAATCATTTAATTAAGCAGTTTTTATTTTTTGAAATTTAAAATTTATGAATTTATATCATAGGACAGGAGAACTATTTTTACATTATATTACTTAAAAGTGTATTCTTCAAACATTAAAAAAAAAAGCTTATAGTGCAAAGGAAGGGAAAAATAGTAATTCAAGATTTATTATCAATAAAATCTTTTTCTATATTTATTTGAGGAAAAAAAAAAAAGATTTATAAATATAAAAAAAAAACTTGAATTACGTCAAGTCTTTTTTAGTAAATATATTTAACAAAACAAAATTGAAATAATAAGGAAAAAAAAAGGATATATATAACAAATTATTTAGCCTTCCTTTTCATAAAGGAAAAAGAAAAGTGATACTTGGATAACAAAAAATTATTCATAATTTATTATGTCGTGGTTTTGGTCAACAGTTACAACAACATCATCCTCAACGGATTTGTAAGTGATTTTTAGATATAAATTTATTTTTTTTTTTACAAAAGTATTTATTTATCACTTAATATTATCTTATACAATATTAATACTAAATATAAATTTTAGTTAAGTCATCATTTTTCTTTTGTTAAAAATATTCTTTTAATACTATTTGATGTATGAAGAAATGAATGTTGTAGTAATTTATATTGTTTAATGATTCATGTTAAGTTACTACATAATGACTCCAATCTTAATGTTCTTAAAACAGTTTTATATATATTTTTCATTTTTATTATATTTATGTTTATTATAACATTATTTTTTAAAAGGTACCTTACCATTATTTTCTTTTCAATTTTTTTTTAACTAAAAAAATCATAAACAATACCATAAAATATTTAAATATATCATGCTGAGCTTTCTTATTTTTTTTTAATATATACCATCATTTTTTAAAATATTTAAATTATCATCTATTTCATTTTAACAATTCTTCATATATTTATGTTTTAAAAAATAAAACAAAATATTTCATTAAATATTAGAAAGAATAAAAGTGTAACGGATATTATTATTTTTTTTTTCATTTTATCTTCTAAAATTTTATAATCTTAGTAATTTTTTTTTTAAATTATTTAAAATTAAGTAAGTCAATCTATAAATATCAATAATATCAATTTAAATATTAAAAGAAATATTTTTATAAACTAAATAATTGATATAAATTTAAGTTTTAAAAAATTCGGCATATTAAATTTATTTTGAAATATTAATAAACTTCCTTGTTAAACTTTTTATTTTCCTTTCCATAAAATGCTATAAGTGCAATCTTTAGCACTGTCTCAAGTATCACTAACTATTATTAAATGATAAAACGAAGATGGTTTCTTTTAACCCTTTATTTTGAATGATCCTTTAACAATAAATGATTATCAACATACTTAATTTTTCTTATCTCCTTTTTTTTAAAATATATATTAAAACATCTAAATAAATATGTATTTATTATTATACTTTTTTTTATTAAAATAACAAAAAAAAAAAAAAAAACTGATGAATATATTATTAAAATAGTTGGAAAAGTTTATTATTATATTTTTTATTATTAATGCTTGTTTTTTAATATTAAAAAATTTATTATATTAAGAAGACTATTTTGAATAATTTTATATATTAAACTAAGATTTACATTTATACCGTTACACTTATATATATATATTATTATTTTTTTTTTGTCTACTGATTTAATATATTTTTTTTAGGATATCTAAATTTCTTATTTTCAGAAAAATAAAAAGATTATTTTCCCATATATTATCTTTTTATCTCTTTACGTTATTTTAAAATTGATAAGATCGCATATTATTAGTACTTTTTTTTTTAAAATATTTTTAATGCTTTAAATGTTAATCTATAATATTTTTTGATCTATAGTTCTTATAAAGTTCTTTAGTATTATTATTGAAAAGTATTTATGGTTGTGAAATATTCATTGTAAATATTTATTTGACATTTGTACATACTTTTCATAACTTAGACCCCCTTTCGTCTATACATTTTATCATTCAATGTCATAACAGTTCAATTTTGGTAGGAACAAAAAACCCTCCTTAAAATGCAACATTCTTTGCGCATATTTAAAATTTTTACTATTAGTATTGAGGCTATAAAAAGATATATAAAGATACCAGTATAGAAAAGTTTATCTTCCTATGATAACAACAAACACTTTTATTATGACGAGATGGTATGCCTAAAAATGATGAACCAATGGATATATAATATATATTTATACAAGTAAACATATATTTGATAAGATAGCTTTAAGTTCTTAAGAAAGTTACTATTAAACAAATGACTTAAAGTTTTACTTAAACTTGTATATATTATATATATATATATATGTATTTTCAAGTACAAATACCAACAATAAGTAGATTAACACATTTACTAATAATAACAATTAAAGATGTCAATACAAAAAAGTGTAAATTAAATTTTTTTTTTATTTTAACTTTTTGTACTAATATATTAATATATTTTATCTAAGTATAAATAACTTTTAATTAATGACTTTTTTTTTTATTAAAAATTCACTTTAAATATTTTTTAAGATGACAAACAGATTTAGAATTAATTAAAGATAAGTACATATATATAGAAGTACAGTAACAAAATCACATAAACCTTTTTCTATAACTCTTTTATCACTATATATAATAATGAAGATTGCTTTTATAATAGAAGCTTTTATATATGTGTATCTTTTTTTTTTCCCAAATTTTTAAAGGGTAAATTGGAAAGAAGATAAAAACAAAAACTTATGGGTATATATATATTTTTTTTTTTAATTTTTTTTTTATATAATGGGAGATAAAAGGGTCAATAGGATTAATATAAAAATAATATTAAGTATTATCTTTTAATATTTTATTAAATAAATATTTCGTATGTTTTTAATTATTAACTATTTTAAAAAATATTATTTAAATCAAATTTATATAATTTATGACCCTTTTCCTTTATATACATTTATTAAAAATTTGTAGTTTATTAACTAAGTATAAAGAATTCTTTAAATATATGGTTCTTTTAAAAAATAGAATAAATTAAGATAATAAGAAAGTTTTGATGTATACATGTATATATATGTTTTAAAACTTCCATCTTCTTAATTATCAACAGTCTTCTTTAAAATATAACTAAAATATTATGAACATAGATTTAGTCTTTTGAAATCGTTTACCCTATCTCTCTTTTATTTCATTCATTCATTCTTATATATTCCATTATCCATTTTATACCTACTTCTTCTTATTCTTCAGAAAGGAATACTCAAAAAATCCTAACACTTCTTTATCAGAATGTCATTATTATCCTTTTTTTTTTCTTTCTCCTGATATAACATCATATAGTATCGTTTATATTGATGTATATATATACATATATCTTTTAACTAAATATGTTAAAATAAAAATAGATATATTACTAATTTAAAGAATAATTTTTGAATTATTACATTTACATTGTTATTTTCTTCGTTATGCTAATTACAATTTATATGTAACAATAAATTCATCTTTTACATTAACTTTTCAAAATATTATTTAGAAAATACATTACCATATTTTTTAATTTTTTATAATTAGATAAAATATATATGATTCATAATAAATCTTATTATAATATATAAATACACATATTTTTATTAAAAAAAAAAAGAAATGCATTTAATTAAAGTTTTTGACACCTTTTTTTTTATTACTATTTTTCAATATTATTTATTATAATATTAAGAAAAGATATTATTTATTTTAAAAATATTACTAGGACAAAATAAAAATGTATTATTGTATAAATCTTTGTATTATTTTTCATTTTTTTTTTTCAATTATTTGTTTAAATGATTCAATAGTACTACAATTTTTTTTATTAATAGACTATATTTTAATGATATGTTTATTTATTCAATTTTAAATATATTATATTTATTATAGTAAGGAGTAAAGTACAAGAAATGTTAAAAAAAATTTTTTTTAAAAACATGTATTTACTTTTACAATTATTATATACAGTTTTTTTTTCATATTTTTTAATTATAATATAAATTTTATTTTAAAATACTTATAACAAATTAATTGTCATTTAAATGATATTTATACAAAAGTATGAATAAAAAAATTGGATTAAAAAGATATTATAAATGATAAATTATGTGTTATTTGTTTTGTATATTTTATCATTGTGTCTCTATAGCTTAACTAAATCATCACTCATCAAAACTTATCATTCTCTCACACTTCTTATCGGCATCTTTTTTTTTGTTTTTCATTAATTGATATAAAAATTATAATTATTTTTATTGATAATAATTGATAAGTTTATTATACATTTATTATTCTTTTCTTGAAAGATAGCTCAATTTAATTTTTGTTCTTTTTTTTTGTTCTTGTTAAAATATATTTACTAATTTTTGTTACATTATTTAAAACCGCAAAATTATATCACAAAAATTTTTTTACCCAAAAACTTTTACTCTTTTCAAAATATAAATATATATATATATATTCATCTTTTCTTTTTCCTTTCCATCTTTTTTGTTTATAATTACTCAAATGATTTTGTGAGATGGCAATTAATTTTGAGAGCTTTAAAAAGTTCCCACATGTCTAATTCTTGTGATAACTTTTAAATTTTTGATAATTCTTTAAAAGTTTTATCCTTGGGTATACTTTTTAATCCTTCTTCATTTTAATCTTTTCACACTGTTTGTTTATTTTTAATAAATCAGATCTATAATAAAATGTGATTAATTTAATCTTTCTCAATCATTATTATCACAACTATTAAACTATTTTTTTTTATCTTATTAATAATTTTGATGATTTTAAACACATTTCTTAAAATTATAATTAAATAGAATAAAAGTAGGTAATATTATTAGTACCTCACAGACAGAAAGGGGGTGAGTAAAATTTATTCTAAACCACATTAGATGAAACTAAAATTACAACATTTAAAAATTATGATGAGATTGTCAAATAAGTTTGTTTTATCTTACAATTACAACGGCGTAAGAAAAATGTATTTTTATTTTAAGATAAAATTAAAATTTGTCACTAATTATTTTACTCATTATATTTAATAATACATGCTAACCTAAAAAATTATCGAATAATTTTATTTTATTTTACTATATATTTTTACATTAAAATCAAAATTTTTTTAGTAACACTTATTGTATAATATGTGGGTGTATAAAAATACATTAAAAATGATAATATTTTTTAATATATATTTAATGTAGATCAACTGATCTACAACAATTTTTATCGCTAACTTCAATAATTATAAGTTGCCATTAACATATACATATCTTTTTTAAAAAAAAAATAGCTTAACAAATTTTTAAAGAAAATTACATATAAAAATGATATAAGAATTTTAAATAATCATATTTGTTTACACAGTTTATTTCACATAATATATCAATTTTTAAAAATTAAAATAATAGTTTTTTTTTATATTTTAGTATTACTTCTTGTATTTAAATTTTTTTTATTTAATGTATATATTAATACTAAAAATTTATTATTCATAATAAATATTTTTATTATCTGTTAAATAGCATATTTCACATATTATTCCGTAATTAAAAACTTTATTAAAACTTCTAATGATTATTAGGAGAGAATGATATTTTTAATTTTTTAATTATATGGAAGATTCTTTAAGTTGTGCATCATTAATTTTAATGATTCAACAAATATAACTTTTTTTTTTCTACTAAATTTTATGTTCTCTTTCTAAACAAATGCTTAATTTTTGTGTTCCAGTTTTTGATAGCAATTAAAATTTATTTTTCATTTATAAGAAACAATTTTTATTTTTATTTGTAACTTTCTTCTTTTAATATTGTTAAATAAATTTTTTTTTTTATAGTAACTATTTGTTTTTTTTTAACAATTATAAGTTTTGAGAATATCTTAAATTATATGAGAATAATTATCTATTTCTAACTTATTTATTTTTATTACGATGATTTTATTTTTAACAAGGAAAAATTTATATTTATTTGCTAAAATAATTTTTTTATCTAACTAAATATTTTTTTAGAGACTCTGAAAGCACTTCAAATTTTGTGAATGATTATACATCAGAATCCTCAAAAGAAACATTCAATACCTTACGACATCATCATCATCCACCAAAAGTACCAACAAAGAGTATAGATTCAATAACATCATCCATACCAAGAACATCCTCAACATTATTTGATCCATTAAAAACAATAGCAGATATCTCTGCAGATGACTTAAGATCATTCGATCCAACAGAAGGATTTTTAAAATTTTTTGGCACAAAAAAGTCTTCTCATGACAATCCACTTCTTCATAGTGTTTTACCTCAAACATCATCGGTAGAGGAGAATAATTTTCATCATTATTCACAACAGTTAGACGAGACTGCTTTGAGTACATTGGACGATTTTCATACCAAAAATTTACCCTTTGACAATTCAAATAATTTTGATCCAATGGGAAATTTAGAAAATTTAATTAGGTATGTTTTATATTACCAAAATAATTTTATCTCTCATGGGATAAGTTATTTTCTGATATAAATATAATTTACTAAAAATTTTCTTTAAAAAAAAATTTTATATAAATCTTTTAGTTATGTTAAATTGACTGATAATCAGTTACTTGTGATATGACTTATTTCAATAGTATAAAATATAACTTTTTTAATGCCAAACTATAATTAGAAAATTTTTTACTAAAAAAACATTTTTTTCTAAATATATAGTTAAAATTTCATATAAATATATATATGTATTATTTATAAATATAGCATTTTTATTTTATATAAATAAAAATATTCTTAAGACCTATTAACTATGAATTCATTGGTATTAACAAAACGGTAAGTGAATAAGCATGTTATTAATCACGTTATTATTAAAAAGACTTTTAATATAATTGCCTATTAACTGGTGTATAATATATTTAATATTACATGTAAGAAATGTTGTAGAAATAATTTTTTTTGACTTTGTTAGTAGATTAAAATTAATATATAAATATATAAGTCATAATAAAAATATTCATTTATAATTTCTTTTATTTTATTTTATTGTAATAAATTTTATATACAATTTTTTTTTAAAAAAAATTTTTTAATATTTTACTATATTTAATATTAAAAAATTTATAAAAGTTACCTGTTAAAAAAATATTTATTACAAAGATCATTCCTAGGACAGTTAATATTTTGTTAAAAAGAAAAAAAAACATTTATTCTTACTTGTTAAGCCTTCTTTTATTACATTGTGAAATATATATTTGTATAAAATAATAGAAAATTAATTTTAATAAAAAAAAAAATTATATCATGATATGATAATTTATCATTCCTAATTCCATTGGTCATGAGAAAAAACAATGTTATTCATTTGATATGAAAGGGAAAATTAATATAATCTTTATTCTCATACTTTTTCTAGAATACCAACATCATACTTCTTCACACACATTTTTGCAAAGAAACATGATACAAAATTACCTAAAGGGAAAATTTATTTTTAAGTTTTTGATAAGTATTTCATTCTTAAGAAAATTAAACAATTCAAATAGTTTATTTACTAACTATTTTTTGAAGTTAAATAATAAACTATTAAATTAAGTTATTTTAATATATAGTATAAAATATTATATTTATTACATATTAAAACTATAGATAAAAAAATTTAATTTTCTAATATTTTTTCAAAAAATTTGTTATATAACCTTTTTTCATCTTTTTTTTTCTATAAAAGTACCTCATTTTTAAAATATTGGTTTTTACAATATAAAGGTGTGAAAGTAAAAATATAAAAAAGTTTAGTAATATATTATTTTTGTTAGATAATTTATATGTATATAAATATTATTTCATTCGATTGTTAAAAGCTTATCACTTAAACATGAATTATTTATTTGAACTTATATTTAGAAAAAAGATTAGTGAAGCGTTATTAAACCATGAAACATGACATATTAATTTTATTAAATATTTCTGATTATAAATGACTTTTAAAAATATATTACAATTTTAACAAAGATAAATGATATCTTGTTATTTGTAATATTACTTTAGATACAATATCATACTAATCTGTTTAATGTTTTATTTTATTTTTCTTCTTAAAAATATATTTATTCATATAAAATATATATTAAACTATATGTATTAAACATAAAGAGTGTTTAATTATTTTTAATATTAGACAATTGTTTAATTTAAATTTATTAACACTTTTGACATTAACATGCATATAGCTTTAAAGATCTTTTACCCTTCGTTAAACTTGTTATCACTATTTTTACTTTTTGCCATTTCCTAATTTTCATATTCTTAAGATAACTTACCATAACAAATATATTGTTTATAATTAAATTTTACTACTAAAAAATATCATTTTTAATTATTAATCTTCTAATAATATTAATGGATATATGAAAAAAAAAATATAATAATTTTTGTAATATTTTTCAACCTATTTTTTTTTTTTATCATAAAACAAAATCTGTGTGTAATTACTTTTATTGTTTACTGATTATTTATTTTTCTCTCCTAAAAACAATTACTTTTTCTTATTTTTCATAGGAACTTTTTTTTTTAAAAAAAAAAAGTCTATATCAAAATTTTGTTAACTTATCAATTTTTCACTTGATTACTTCTTCTTCCTTTTTAAAAATACTTCACCATACTACTGCTTCAAAAACCATTTTTCTTTATTTTCTCCTTATTTATTCACATTTTTTGGTTCTTGAAATTTAATTTTAATATCTTTTACAATTTAAGAAAACATATTTATTTCTAATTTTCTTCAAAATATATCATTATTTTAACCAAAATTGTTAATATATATCTTGTAACTGAATTTTTTTTTTAGCTATAAAAGTTTACTCTATTGATAAAGTAATAATAAAAAATTGTTTCTCTATTCTTAATAAAAAAGAGAAAAAAGGACATGAGTATACTTTTAGTAAATCTTGCTGATGGTGAAAAATCTTCAAAAATCGGGTGGGTAGTTTTTTTTTTTTTAATTATGATTTTGTTAAATATACATATATTTTTTTATTTATAAAAAAAATTAATAAGAAAATTTATTATATATTTATAATATGATATAAAAAAAAAACAATACTCATATATTATATATGTTATTATTTTAAAGCTTCTTAAGTAATTATCAAAACTTTTATTTAATACAATTGTTTCCTCTTTTTTCTTATGATATAATTAAGTTTCTTGAATAGGATAAATTAAAGAAGAAGTAACTGTTTTATCACAAAAGGAGAGTAATAAAAATAAGAAAATATTTGCACTTTAATAAATCAAATAATTCTTTTTAAAACAGGGATAAATAAATATATATATATATAGATATATATTTAAAAAGGGAAACCTATAATAGTTAGATAGATATAGTTCTTAAGATATGAATAGTACTATATAAAATTTTTAAAAGGATAAGATTAAAGTTAATAAATATATCTCCATGTTCAAAGTTTGGACACAATCATAAGAATAAAATTACTTGTTTTAACTATTTTTACTTAAAAATTTTTAAAAAGATCTCTTTATATAAGATACTCAATTGTTATTTTGTTTAGAATCTTCTTTATACTTTTGAAACTACTAATGAGTTTGTCATACTTGTATATATTTTGTAAATTGTTAAATAGATACAGTCCATTAATGTTTTACTAAGTTATATTGTTGTAAACAATAAATTGGAGAATGATAATAAATTTTGAAAAAAGAATCTTTATTGAAAAAGCTTTCTAGTTCTTAAAAAGTTATCTTCAATAATAAATGTTATTGTTAACAACAAGAAGTATGCGGCAAATTGATAAATTGACTGAGGTTATTTTAACAGTTATTCAATTTAAAATGTTTTGTGTTGAAAAAAATTTAAAACTATTTTTATATAATTTTTTTTTTTACTTTTTATGACTTAATTTAGTTACAATTTTATATTATTTATTTATTTAAATTATTATTTTTTAAGATAAAAACTAAATAATAAAAAGTTTAAAAAAATTGTTAAGATAGTAAATTAAATAAAATTATTTAATAGTCCCTTTTATTTTTTTAAATAAACTTTTATAAGTAATATATATACACCAAACGTGCCGTGTAGTTATTTATGCCTTTCAAAAACTGTCCCATTGATGATAGAGGAAAAAATACCGCAGCTTTCTTTGATATAAAAAAAGGGAATTTGGACAGCCCTAAGATAGATGGTTGAATATATAAAAAGAAAATGAGGTTGAATCATTTTAAAATTATCAAATTTTTCTTCCTCATATTCATTTTGTTGAATTAGGATCTCTCTTCTATAAAAAGAAGTTGGAAGGAATATAAATTAGTTTTAGATATATATATTTATATATTTATACATATCTATATTAAGCTTGATTACTTATAACTATTATCACAGGAAAGAAACTATCTCTTATTGTTAATTGCTTTCTTTTTATCAAAAAATTGTTAAAAAGGATTAAGCTTTTAGAAGAAATTTAACAAAAATTTCAATTTTTCTACATTTACTACCGTACATTTTTATAAAAAAAAAATTATCAAATTCTTCATTACCTCATTTTTTTTTTCTTTAAAAGAATATAAAGTTGCAAAAAAAAAAAAATTTTTTTTTCAAATTATTATTTACAAATTTTTACTTATAACTACATTATTATTTGTTTATTATTACTGTAAAACTTTGTTTATCAAAAAAAAAAACTAAAAAGTTTTAGTTTTTTCTCCTGCACATGGATATGACTCTTAAATATTTAGTCAGGTATGTTACAATTATATAATAATGTACAAGTAAAACAGTTTTAACAATGTATATATATAAAAAAAAAAGTAATAATAATATAAACTATGGAGATTTCTATTATGTATGGAGAAAGCTTTCTTCTTAGAGTCAAAAATAAGTATAATAATTATTCTCTGACAAATTTCTTTTTATTAAAACTAACATTTGATTTATATTATAATTAACCTCATCTCACTGCCAATTATATGCACTTAACTAACAATTTTCTTTGGCTTTCCGGTAAAAATTTTATGTTTAAGGACTTTTTATGATAACATTTATGTAAAAACTATAATATCTATACATATATAAAAAGTGTAAAATTAGAATATCAAAATTATAAGCTACTTTTATATTTACATTTTTCTAATTTTAACATAATATTATACTTTTCATGTTAAAAACATATCACATATTTTATAAATATTTTTTGGCAAGTTTTTTTTTTGCCACTCTATAATAGTATGATTTCTTCTGGCGATGTTTATTATGAAAACGATAAAAGTAAAGATATTACTGATAAATTACGTGAACTTTTAACTTCTGATAATCAATTACTTCATGATTATGCTACACATGTATATAAAAAAAGGTTTGATATTATTTCTTAAGAAGCTTTAGGTGATACTTAAAAAAATTCAAGGACAATAAAAAAAAAAAACTTGTAAAAAAGTTAATAATTAAAAAATAAAATTTTTTTAAAAATATATAAAAAATTTTGTTTATTTTAATTTATCCATTTTTTTTTCAGTGAATCATATAAATTCATTCGCATGGCAGATGACCTCCATGATGTAGCAAGATATTTGAATGACATGAGGTTATGCTTTATAGCATTAACTGTTACTTGTTATATAATATTAATTTTATATGGAATTACATTATGTGTTAGGAGGAGTAGGAGGAATAATGCAGCAAATTCTAGAAGGCCTAGATGGGATTATCAGGTAATGTACAATCTTCCAAGGAATATTTCCTAATATTGTATGTGTGCAAATTATTGCACAAATTTTATAATTTTAGGTTGAAGCACAACCAGAATATCGTAGCCACAATGATGATCAATCAAATACCGGTACCATACCAACACAAAATTTTATGAGCCGTAATGCACGCTCTACAGCACCACCATTTATGAGGCATGGAATGTCTATGAATCATTCTCAACAAACAACACGATTAATGACAGATTTGGATGGAACTGTCAAGCATCAACTTCCAAAAATATCATCAGTCAATGAGACTAATTCTACAGATACAGAACATGAAACTAAGAACAGTAAAACAAATGAAAAAAGAAATGGTGTGATGGATATTTAAAAAGATATAATTATTTTCATACCCTTCTGTATCATTTCTTTCTTAAAAAAAGCCTTAAAAAGCTGCCTAAGACAATCTGTAGGAGGTATTAAATTAAATTGATCATCACTTAGGAATCTCCATATAACATTATTAATAATAATATTATTATATTGTATATATATACATAATATCTCAATGTCTTTCTCTTTAATACATTTTTAGAAAAAAAAAAGAGAGAGAAACAATGAAAATAATAAATTAGAAAAAGAATCTATACAATATTTATTGTATAATCATTGGTCAAGGAAAACAAAAAAATTTAAATATATTTATGTATATTTTATAAATTTCAAATAAAATTAATTCCCAGTTGTCTTGAAGAAAATATTTTAAAATCTATATACAATATTATATCTTATCTCTTAATAAATATAATAAATTTTTACATTAAACTAATTTTATTTTACCCTTATTACTTTATTTAATATATATATATATATTTTCTATTATTAAATACAATTTGATTTTATTAAAATAAGTCATCAAAACTTTTAAACATATATAAAATTTTTCATTACATTATTTGGTGGATATTAAAATTTTCATTTAGTATTACTTCTTAAAAATTTTATTTTAAGATGAATATAAAATAAGTTTAAAAAAAAATACTACTTATATGAAATAAGAATATAAAAAAAAAAGTTATTAACTTTAAAAGTATATGAATATAGATTTTATAAGTTATTCAATAACAATATTAGAAATATAATAACAATTTTAATAAAAAAAAAAAACCTTTTATTTTCACATTATTCTTATTTCAAAGTTATAAGAAATGATGTAATTTATATTTAATAATATATTTACATGTTAATAATAAAAAAAAAAGTTTAATAATAGCTAATATTATTAAAAATTGAAATAATATAAAATAATCAAATTATTTTTTTACTAATTAGGCAATATGAATCTAAAATTCCAATTCCTTAAAATATGAATTTATATTTTTTTGTAGTCAAATTTAATGAATTTTTTACTTTAAATTTACAAAATATTTCAATAATGTTTTTTTTAAGATAAAATCAAAGAATTTACTTTTAAATTTTTATAGCCTTTATACATTTTGATATACTTAAAATTTATGTTATATACAAATATATCACGTGGCGCATGCAAATTTAAGTATGTATGTAAAAATTTTTTTTTTTTTTGCTTAATTTATATTATAATATAATATCTTTTTTTATAGTATTTTTTATAAATAATTTATAATATTTTAATATTAAAATTATTTTCATAGTAATTTCTTATTTTATTTAATATATTTAAAAAAAAAAGAAAGTAAATAAAATAATTACATAATTTTTTCATTTATATTAAATAAAATTATATTAAAAACTTTTTTATTTTTTAAATAATGCCTTTATATATATATATTAATTTTTTCCATAATATGAGCAATATATTCTTCTTTTTAAAGGTTAAATATTACAGTACTTCAATCCATTTTTATGTCACTTTCCCAACATTTGTTAACTTCATTTATTTAAAATATTTTTGTAAGACAAATTTAATAATTTGTATTAATAAAAAAATAATTTATTATAATTTATTTTTTTTTTATTACTATTAACGATTTTATTTTTTAAAGTAAAACAATCTTACATTCTTAAGTTATATATTATTCTTAGAGTCGTTTTTCCAACTTTCTTGCATTTATCAACTTTTACTATAGTTGTCTTAAAGATATTTTATTTTCTAACTTTTATCAATTACCCAGTTGTCTAATCTTTTGTACAATATTTATTTAACCTTTATCTATTTACTAATATTATTAATTAGTAAAAAAAATTTTTTTTTATAATATGACAAGTAATTTTATTTCATAATTAATTAAATATAATATAAAAAAGGATAAATATATTATATTATACAAAATATTACTAAAATATACATTATCTAAAATGTACAAAAAAATTTTTTGTTTAATTTTTACAGCTTAATATTTTAAAAATTTACAAAAATGTTTATTTTCTCTTTTTAAATAAATGGTTTTGAAGCTTTTTTTTTTGTTATATACTAAATATGCCTTAAAACATTTTTTTTTTAATATTTATTTAATTTTGTTTAATATTAAACAGTATTTCTATAATAAAATATTCATCTAATAAATATTTCAGTTTATCTATATTTTATTTTTATAAATATTATATTTTTATTAAATATCTGTCATGTCAATGGATCATTTCATTAAAATTATATAAAAATTCATGTGTCATTGTTATATAAATGTTTTGTTAGATTATTTATATTATAATTTATATATTAGTATATAGTGAATTAAATTTATAGATATATAATTTTTGATATAACATTTTATAATATTTTTATCATACATAAATAATAATTTGGTATATCTTAATAAACTTTTATTTTTTAGACATACCTATACAAAACATTTTCCAAAATAATAATGGTTAATAAGGGCATTGTACTTCCATTTTTTATTGGTGTTGCTGGAGGAACAGCTTCTGGAAAAGTAAGTATTATTATTATATAAATTAGATTTATTAATATAAATATTTTAGTCCTCAGTATGTTTGGAGATTGTCAAAAGACTGGGTAATGACCAACATCAAGTTTTAACTATTTGTCAAGATTCTTTTTATAAAGAGTTAAATGACGAAGAAAAAGTAAAAGCAAATTTGGGTGATTATAATTTTGATCATCCTTCTGCTTTTGATACTGATGAAATGTTGAAAGTTCTTATGACTTTGAAAAGTGGTAAACCTGCTAAAATTCCAATTTATGATTATAAAAATCATTGCAGGTATATATTTTTTTATTATTATTATAAAAAAAAATTTTAATTATCAATATATAAATTTTTTTTTTCTAGATTTGCTGACAAATTTAATTATGTTGAACCTGCTGATATAATAATTGTTGAAGGAATTTTAATTTTCTATGATGAAAGACTTTGTGAATTGTTTAATACAAAATTATTTGTTGATACTGATTCTGATATTCGTCTAGCTCGTCGTGTTAGACGTGACTCAACTGAACGTGGTCGTAGTTTAACACAAATATTATATCAGTATTTAACTTTTGTCAAACCATCTTTCGATGAATTTGTTTTTCCAACAAAAAAACATGCCGATGTTATTATACCAAGAGGAGCAGATAATGTTGTTGCTATTGATCTTATAGTTCAACATATGAGTGAAATTTTAAGATCTCCTAGATCAACACCATGTAGTTCTGTTGATGAGACATCTGAAAATGAAAACATAATATCAAAACATAATGGAAATGGTAACACAGTTTGTAAAGTAAATTGCGAAGTTATATCCAGACCACATTAATTTTTCATATTTTATAAAAATGATATGAAATATTACAATGTGTGATCAAGAGATTTAATATGGTTTACTGTTCTTTCAAAGTTTTCGAATATTCTTATATATATATATCTTAATTCATTGTTTTGTTGGGTTGTTAAGTGAAAGATTCTTGATCATTGTTTAATTGATTTTTTTTTCGTTATTTATGTATAATATTTGAATCTATTCTAATTATTCATATTATTTTTTTGTTAAATATTATTTATCATTATCTATTTATATTGTTAATGTTTGGAATTCACTTTATTATGGACATTATTACACTGCTATTTTTAGTTACTTTGTTTTTTTAGCAGAAATTTCTGCTTTATTTGTAATAAGGTTTATCTATTTTGAGTTCTACTATTTTATTACATATTTTGAGTGAATTTTGCTTTCTATGATAAATATTAATGTTACTATTATTCATTTTTATGATGAAAAAAATATATTACAAACTTAATTTTTAATATTATAATTACATTATTGCTTTGTTTAATGATTTTACTTTTATTAATTATTGATTTGTACCTTTTTGTATTTAACAAAAATATATGATTATTAAAATAATTTTTCATTGTTAATTCATGAAATAGAATATATTTTCAGTCAACTTACTAGGGTAAATAATATGTGTGTGAGACAGATATTCATACGTGTATTCTTTCTGCTTGTTACTGTTAATTTGTTTTTATTTATATGTGTTTCTAAACTGTTGCCTGTTTTTTTTAACTTTTTTAATTTCCTCTTTTTTTATTGGTTTTTACAAATAAATATTTAATTTCAACTTTTTTTTTTACTACTTTACTATAATGTTTAAACTGTAGAATATATTTTTTTAGATAAATATTTACATATGTATTTGCTATTTAAAAAATTAAAATTAAAAATTCTACTAAAAAAAAGACATTGGTATTTGAAAATTTTTTAATACTTAAAATGTAGAATAAAAAATTAAATAATTATTTTATTCTTATTTAGTGATATTACAAAGATGGTTGACATAAGTTTGTATTTAAATGTAATTTAATAAATAATCTTACGTTATCAAATTATTGATACTTTAAATTAAAAGTGTCCATAAAATCAATGGCAAGCATACTGTTTAAAAATAAGTTATTAAATAATTTAAATAATTGACAAAATTATGCATTAAAATTCATATTTTATAATGATTAATTAATTTTAATTATATAAAAAGTTTTTGATACTAAAAATTTCCTGTTAAAGATATACTATACTGTCTATTATTCATATTGACAGGTTTATTTTTTAAAAAAATATTTCTAACAGTTATGACATATAATTTTAAATATTTATTAGTAAAAATTTAAGTAAACTTAAACAAAAAATTTGGTATCAAAATTTTATATTACTTAATTTAATTTACAAATGATAATTTTAGAAATAAAATTAAAAAAACATACATAGCAACAATTTATTTTTTTATAAAAATTCTTGCCAAAAAAATTTTAGATTTCAAAATTTTCTGTTACTATTCATGCTATAAAAATAATTTTTTTTTGAAAATATTAAATAATAGTAGACTCATTTGATAACATTAAAAAACAAACTTTTAATATAATAAAACAAAAATTTCAAATATTGTGGTTGTTTAAATAAAAAGACGAGAGTAAGGGATATTTTTAAAAAAAGACCAACATTTATGATACAACTAAAAATAGTACAGTTGAAACAACTTTTATAAATCATTTTTTTTGTGAAAACTCTATTAAATTTAGCCTCATCTTCTTATCATTTTCTTAACTTAAGATATAGCAGAAAATGTATTATGAGAATTTTCTAAGCATAGAACTCATAATTGTAGAATGTGTACTACTAGTAATATAATATTAAATGCGTTTGGCTTCTTAAGACTTTTAAACTATAGTTCATGTTGGAAATGTTTTCGAAATTTTAACTGTTTTTAAGATATGATACATAATATTTCTACGGGCTTAATCTATTGTTATCATTTTTTATATTTTAAAAACTTTTGAAGATAAATAAATTGTTTGAACGTGGATACTATATGAAAACTAATTAGTAGTCAACTCCAGTGGTTTTTTTGTCATAATCTTTATTTTAAAGCGAGATAAGCAAAAAGTTTTTTTAAATATTATTGCTTCTGGCATTTCTATATCTTGGCCGAAAATTCTTACAATATGTTGAAACTAGTTTCATTGAATTCCTCATGAAAAGTTGTTCTAAAAAAATGTTTCTAGAAAATACCTTTTAAACTTACCAATATTCACAATTGATCCAAATAATGCAATCTTGACCTTCAGCATGAGTACTAAAAAAAACAACTTTTTTTAGAATTTCAAAAAGAAATTAGGCTCATCTGATAGCCCTTGAAAAATCATAAATTTTAAATATAATCAAGGCTATATCAGTAGCAAAACTTGAGAAGTTATGATAAATCAAAGTTTGAGGCGAAAGCAAAGAATATTTTTTGAAAAAATCTGACTTCTATGATGAAGTTGGAAATATTAAAATTAACCAAACTATTCTAGATCAGATTTTTGCGAGGAGTCGATTAAACCTAGTCCTGTCTTCATAGGACTTCTTAATCTCAAGATATAATGTAAAATGTATCTTGAAAAATTTTCAAGTACGAAGCTCATAACTCAAGTAAATGAGCTCCTAGAAGTATGAAATTAGATGCGCTAAGCTTCTTGAAACTTTTAAGCTATAGTCTACGTTAAAAATATTTTCTAATATTCAACCGTTCTTGAGATATATTGTTTGGTATTTTTGCGCGCTTAATTTATTGTCATCATTTTTTATATCTTAGCAACTGTTGGAGATATAAAAATTATTTGAATGTAGACCCTAAATGAAAACTGATTAGTAGTTGATTCCAGAAAGTTGTTTGTAAATATCTTTATTTTGAAGCAAGATATAGCAAAAGGCGGAAATTTTTTCTAAATAATCATTGTTCACGACTTTTTATATCTCAGCTGAAACTTGTCAGATTACTATGAGACTAGTTTCATTCGATTTCTTTTTAAAAAGTGGTCAAAAAAAAGTGTTTTTATAAAAATATCTCTTAATTTTACTAAGATTCATAATTGGTCCAAGTATCTCAAACTTGACCTTCAGCAAAAGTACTAAAAAAACAACTTTTTTTTGAATTTCAAAACGAAATTAGGCTCATCTGATAGCCCTTGAAAAATCATGAATTTTAAATATAATCAAGGCTATATCAGTAGTAAAACTTGAGAAGTTATGATAAGTCAAAGTTTGAGGCGAAAGCGGAGAATATTTTTTGAAAAAATCCGACTTCCATGATGAAGTTGGAAATATTAAAATTAAGCAAACTATTCTAGATCAGATTTTTGCGAGAAGTCGATTAAACCTAGTCTCATCTTCGTATCTCTTCTTGATCTCAAGATATGATGAAAAATGTATCTTGAAAAAGTTTCAAGTACGAAACTCATAACTCAAGTATATGAGCACCCAGAAGCATAAGAATAGATGCGCTGGACTTCTTAGGACTTTTAAGCTATAGTCTACGTTGAACATTTTTTCTAAATTTCAACCGTTCTTGAGATACATTATCTGGTATTTTTGCGCGCTTAATTCATTGTCATCATTTTTTATATTTTGGTAACTGTTAGAGATATAAAAATTATTTGAACGTAGACCCTAAATGAAAACTGATTAGTAGTCGATTCCAGAAAGTTGTTTGTAAATATCTTTATTTTGAAGCAAGATATAGCAAAAGGCGGAAATTTTTTCTAAATAATCATTGTTCACAACTTTTTTATATCTCAGCTGAAACTTGTCGGATTACTATGAGACTAGTTTTATTCGATTTCTTTTTAAAAGGTGGTCTAGAAAAAAGTGTTTTTATAAAAAAAAACTTCAATATTTTCTAAGATTTACAATTGGTCCAAGTATCTCAAACTTGACCTTCAGCATAAGTACTAAAAAAACAACTTTTTTTCGAACTTCAAAACGAAATTAGGCTCATCTGATAGCCCTTGAAAAATGATGAATTTTAAATATAATCGAGGCTATATCAAAATGAAAACTTGAGAAGTTGTGATGAGTCAAAGTTTGAAGCGAAAGCGGGGAATATTTTTTGAAAAAATCCGACTTCTATGATGAATCTGGAAATATTAAAATTAAACAAAATATTCTAGATCAGATTTTTGCGAGAAGTCGATTAAACCTAGTCCTGTCTTCATAGGACTTCTTGATCTCAAGATATGATGAAAAATGTATCTTGAAAAAGTTTCAAGTATGAAACTCATAACTTAAGTAAATGAGCTCCTAGAAGCATGAGAGTAGATGCGCTAGGCTTCTTGTAACTTTTAAGCTATAGCCTACGTTAAAAATATTTTCTAATATTCAACCGTTCTTGAGATATATAGTTTGGTATTTTTGCGCGCTCAATTTATTGTCATCATTTTTTATATCTTAGCAACTGTTGAAGATGTAAAAATGGTTTGAACGTAGACCTTAAATGAAAATTGAATAGTAGTTGATTCCAGAAATTAGTTTGTCTATATCTTAATTTTGAAGCAAGATATAGCAAAAGGCGGAAATTTTTTCTAAATATTCATTATTCCCGACTTTTCAACAACTCAGCTGAAACTTATCAGATTACCATGAAACTAGTTTCATTCGATTTCTTTTTAAAAGGTGGTCTAGAAAAAAGTGTTTTTATAAAAATATCTCTAAATTTTACTAAGATTCATAATTGGTCCAAGTATCTCAAACTTGACCTTCAGCATAAGTACTAAAAAAAACAACTTTTTTTCGAACTTCAAAACGAAATTAGGCTCATCTGATAGCCCTTGAAAAATGATGAATTTTAAATATAATCAAGACTATATCAAAATGAAAACTTGAGAAGTTGTGATGAGTCAAAGTTTGAAGCGAAAGCGGGGAATATTTTTTGAAAAAATCCGACTTCTATGATGAAGTTGAAAATATTAAAATTAAACAAACTATTCTAGATCAGATTTTTGCGGGAAGTCGATTAAACCTAGTCTCATCTTCATAGAACTTCTTAATCTCAAGATATGATGAAAAATGTATCTTGAAAAAGTTTCAAGTACGAAACTCATAACTCAAGTATATGAGCACCCAGAAACATGAGAGTAGATGCGCTGGACTTCTTAGGACTTTTAAGTTATAGTCTACGTTGAAAATATTTTCAGAATTTAATTAAATTTCAAGATACGATATATTCTATTTTTCGCGCTTAATCCATTGTCATCGTTTTTATTATTTTTAAAATTGTTGAAGATATAATAATTGTTTTAAAGTGGACACTATATGAAAACTAATTAATAGTTGACTTCAGATATTCCTTTGTTAATATTTTTATTTTGAAGCGATATATAACATAAGGCGGAAAATTTTTTTCTGCATTACTATTTTTGACTTTTTTTTATATCTCGTCCAAAACTTGTCATATTGTAATGTTATTAGTTTCAATAAATTTAGTTATAAAAGTCTTCCAAAAATAAATAATTTTCGTAAAAATATGCTTATTGTTTTTTAGAGATTTACAAAGTGATCAAAGTATTTCATTATCTTTTCCTTGACTTATGTTATTTTTTATTAATTTTTTGTCTTTTAAACATTTGTATGATAAATATATAATTCGATGTTAATTATTTATTCATTCTTATAAATTTATTAATTTAAGTAAAACGTCTTTGTATTGTACAATATTAACAATCATTTAGAAGATAACATCATGGCAATTTTTTTATAAATTATGATGATGAATAAAATTTGTTTAAACTAGTATATTAATACACTAAACGTTCTATTAAATATTGTTTTTTTTTTTCTAAAAAACCAGTTAACTAAAATTTAAATGCTCTTTAATATATATTTTAATAAAAATGAAGTTATCAAATAAAATTATAATTTTATTATTTACTTTACCCAAAAGCTAATTTTTGTACTATTATTAAGCAAACAATATTTTTTTAATTTTTTTTTACTACTTTACAAATATATTTTACTTAAATATGCCTTATTATAATTTCCTGTATTTTTACAAAAAATATAATAGATTAATATTTTTCTCTTTTTTTAAAATGAAAAGAAATTAAATTAAAAAAAATTTTTTTCTCTATTTTAGTTATAAAAAAGTTGGTAGGATTCAAGTGACAAGCACAACTGTATATTTTATGAAATTCTTAAATTCAATCCCTTCAAGTAGACAAATGGAAATATGTCACCGTATACTTTCTTTATAAGATTATTATTTCACTAGCTTTACTATTTTTTAGACTGTAATTTTCAAAACATATATTTTGTAATATATTTTTTTTATAAAATACAATGGATCGTTTTCAAGAGTTGGGTCCTGATGGTAAACCTTGTAAAGCATGTATTTCAACAGAAGAATTATTAAAGCAAGGAATGAAATTAATTGAAAAGAATAAAGAAAAGGAAGTAAAAGTAAGAAATGACTGTCCACTTGATAAAGATGAACTAGGAAGAAGTACTTGGAAACTTTTACATACTATTTCAGTCTATTATCCTAATAATCCAACAGAAAAAAATAAAAATGATGTAAAAAAGACAATAGAATCATTGGCGGAAGTATATCCATGTACTCATTGTGCTGAAGATTTTAGAAAAGATATTAAAGAAAATCCAATAAAATTAGAAAATAGAAATGAATTAGCTAGTTGGATGTGTGAAGCACATAACAGGGTTAATGAAAAAATAGGTAAAGAAAAATTTGATTGCAGAAAGGTATTTGAAAGATGGTATGATGGTTGGAGTGATGGGTCATGTTTACAATGATTTACATAGTAAGCTTATATAGTTAGAATTTTTTTAAATATTAATAAAGTTTTGTTATTTATTTAGTATACATTATATGGTATATATTTAATTGTTTTCTATCAATATTTATATTTACTATATATATCATTAATATTTATAAAAAAAATAACTATGTATTGCTTTTTATAGATAAAGTTAGATGAATGGAGGAAAAGAAATTTATGAAAGCTGGGAAGATGAATCTTCAAAGATATTATTGTGGCCACCATTGGCAAAAAAACTACAAGTTTCACGGGTGGCAGATTTGGAAGTAAATCATATTGACAAAAGTAATAATGGATTAACTATTAAACGTTTACAATTAATGGTAATAACATTAATTAATTGGATATCAAAAGCAGCTGAACCATCAACTAGAGAAACGTGTAGAAACGTTTTATGGAAATTCGCTGTAGACCATGAAATGATACCTAATGATCTTGACCAAAATGGTACAACTATTTTTGCTGAGCAATTACATAAAAATATTTTGAAATATATTCAAGATAAGTTAGGTGACATATCACGTTTTAATATAGCTATTGATCATAATATTTCTGTTCATTGTCCACAAAATTTTTTAAATATGGGCCAGAGTAAGTATGAAAGTGATTTTCAGGAATGTGAATGCATTGGTAAAGGTGGTTTTGGTAGTGTTCATAGAGTTAAAAATTATGTTGATGGAAGGTATTATGCTGTTAAGAAAGTAATATTAAAAAATGATGATAATGATAGTGTAAATGAAGCATTGAAAGAAGTACAACATTTATCTATACTTGAACACGGTGGTATTGTTCGATATTATCATAGTTGGATTGATGTGGTACGTGTCAAAAGGAGAAAGCGCAGCAGCACGTGCAGGAGTACCACTGAATGTAAAATTGAAGAAATATCTACAGAAGAAGAAAATGAGGATGATTCAGATAATTCAGATGATAGTATAAATAGTAATAATACATTAAATGTAAATACAGAACCATCTTTTGCTTCAGATGATGGAACCGATATTGTTTTCCAAGATGATGACTCATCAGCATCGTCTCATTCTAGCAGTGGTAAAGGTTTTTTTAGACAACCTGATAATTCTCAAGAAAGTTTTACTAATTTTTCATCTCTAGATAGTTCATTTACTAGTGATAGTAAGACAAAATCTAATGATACTGATAAAACAGAAAATGAAGTAGTAATTAATAATCATGATCCATATTATATAACAAGATCGGCATTATTTATTCAAATGGAATTATTGACAACTAACTTGGAAGATTTATTATTAAATAAAGAATTTAGAAATTCTGTTGTAAGGAAAAGTTTTAATAGAAAAGCAATATATACACTTATTTCTGCATTATCTTACATCCATGACATGGGTATTATTCATAGAGATATAAAATCAGTAAATATTTTTATTAAAAAAACAAAAGATGATTGGAAAATAAAATTGGGTGATTTTGGTTTATCTTGCCAATCATATTTACAAGATCATGATGAAATATTATGTAAAGATAAATGTACAAATGATATAATTTCTAATTTAAGAATATATCATACAAAAGGTATAGGTTCAGTCAATTATGCTCCAGATGAACAAATGACATCTAGAACATATGGTCCAGAAGTTGATATTTTTGCTTTAGGGATGGTATTTTATGAACTGTTAAGTGACTTTTCAACACGTTCAGAATGTTATAATGCTTTTTTACAATTAAGAAGAACAGAAAAGTTACCAATTGATTTTTGTAAAATATATCCTAAAAAATCAAAAATGATTGAAAGTATGGTTTGTAAAGATCCATTAAATAGAATAACAGCAAAAGAATTATTAGAAAAGTTAAATCAAACTGTTAATGTTGAAGCATTCCACTTTGTTTTAAGTGAAAATGATACATTGAAAAAACATCTACAAGATTTAAGTAATGAATTGATGGAGGAAAAAAATAAAAATAATGAATTAGAAAGAAAATTAAAAGAAATGGAAAAAAAAATTAAATTATTAGAAAAAAAGTAGTATTCTGTTGTCATATATTTGAAAATGATAGTTACATTAATACTTTCTATATTCTAATACTTGTTAATTATTTATATTATTATTAATTTTATTTAAAATTTAGTTTCAATTTTTTAAAATAGTTTTTAACTATCTGTTATTTTATTTATTTTTTTTTAAATTTCTTTACACATATATATTTTTTTGTAGAAACATGTCGATTGGCCGAATTTTAGATATGTGCAGGAAGGATCTTGATATTCCAATCAATTCTCCTAAAATTTTATTAAAAGATTTACATTCCAGTTTTATTTTAAAATATGCTCAATCTAAAGGATCTTATGTATGTTAATTTTATTTTTTTATAATTTATTTTTAGGAATATATTATGTCAGCACACCTAAGAATGAGTGGTATTTATTGGTGTTGTGGAGCTATGGATCTCCTAGGACAACTTGATAAAATGGATCGTGAAGATATATTAAAATTTATTTTTGATGAATGTTTTGATGAGAAATCTGGTGGTTTTCGTTCATCAGAAGGAAATGATCCACATTTACTATCAACATTATCGGCTATTCAACTTTTAATAATGTTTGATGCTCTTGATCAGTTAGATAAAAATGCTGTATCAAAGTTTGTTACAGCTCGTGTCAATGAAGATGGTAGTGTTAGTGGAGATGATTCTAATGAATTAGATACAAGATTTTCATTTTGTGCACTTGCATCAATGTATTTAATTGGAAAGATTGATGAAATTAATAGTGATAAAATTATTGAATATGTAATGAAATGTTATAATTTTGATGGTGGTTTTGGTACTAGACCAGGTTCTGAAAGTCATTCAGGACAAATTTATTGTTGTTTAGGAAGTCTAGCGATTACAGGAAAAATTGATTTAATTGATAAAGAAAAAACTGCTGAATGGTTAGCTTATAGACAATGTCCTTCTGGAGGGCTTAATGGAAGACCTGAAAAATTACCTGATGTATGTTATGGATGGTGGGTTTTATCATCTTTAGCTATGCTTAAAAAACTTCATTGGATTGATAAAGAAAGTTTAGTAAAATTTACATTAGCTTCCCAGGATGATGAAACTGGTGGTTTTGCTGATCGTCCAGAAGATTACCCAGATCCTTTTCATACAGTATTTGGTTTAAGTGCTCTATCACTTCTTAATGAAGGTGATTTAGAAGTTATAGATCCTGTATTTTGTATTACAAAAAAACGTTTAAAAAATTTATCATTTATTTAATTTTCTACAAAATTAAATTGTACCAAAAATTTGATTATTAAAATAATATATATCTATTTTTATAATTTATTTTCTCATTAAAATTATTTTTTCATTTTTATCTAGTATGGTTTTTTCTCCAGATGAGGGAGAGTTTATTGAAACAGTAAATGTTGAATTATTAACTAATACTAGAAAACCAAGTCATTCTATTTATGGTAAGTAATTTTTTTTAACATACATAAATTATCTGTAATTTTATAGATAAAATAAAAGAAAAAAATAAAAAATACTTGAAAAAAAAAGAAGAAATAAATGCCTCTTATTTTTCAAATTCAAATAATACTAATAAAAATTTATTATATCAAAATAATAAAATATGCAAAATGTTTGATTCAATATATAAAAATGGGGCAAAAGAACCAAACATTGAAGGGATTACTATTATTCCAACAACAGAAAAAAAATGTAATAATGAAAAAAAAATTTTTTTGTCAAAGGGTAAAGAAACACAAAGTAAAAAGAATTCAAAAAATTTAGGCAAAGTTTCTAGAACATTTAAACAATTAAAAGATACTTCAAAGAATATTGAAAAAGAAAAAAATAATGATAAATATAAAAAAAATTCGTTACCCAGTTATGAATATTTTCAAATAGTAGATAAAAAGAAAAAAAATATATGTGATAGTTTCCCATTATTTACAACATCAATAAATACATGGAATCAATTAATTATTGCTTATATTTTACTATTTTTTTATTTTTATTTAATCCTTGAAATTAGAAATGCACTAAATCCAATGGTATATTATAGTTAACAATTTTACAAATTAATTAACATGGTATATGTTAAATCTTATCGTAACATATATACAAAGTAAACAACATATAATTAATTTAATCACTTATAGTAACATTTACTTTAAAACTAATAATGATTTATGTAAGAAAAATTAAAAATAAAAATAAAAAATAATTTATGATTTTAATACTGGAATATAATTTGTTATGATTCTTTCTAAACAAAGAAGGAATGGATCTACATCAGTTGTTCTAGCTTCTTTTGAATAATTAAGTAGATAAGAATTTAAATTTGGATATATTTCTTCTTCATCAGTAGCCTCCATTAATCCTGTATTATAATAATACTTTAGATGAAATACATGTATATCAAATGGTCCATTTTTTTCTTTAACGACTACATCAGAAATTTTAACCTTGAATAATATTTAAAATAATTTTTATGTAATTAAAAATAAAACTTACTGGAATTACAACATAACCTTCTTCAAAATTAGACTCCACAAATGATCTAAGAGCATATGAATTGTTCTCAGAGTTAAAACTTTCTCTAACCCATTGTATAGAGATAGTTGTATTATTATATAATTTTGTATTCTCAAGTTCAAATCTAAAAATATTTTCAATGGCATTTAAAACATCTTGTGAGGGTGTTAAAAGTAGTTTAAAGAATCCAAAAAATGATAAATTATTGTAGTTATAACATATAACTTTTTCAAAATATTTTTGACATGAGTTTACAAAAGATTCTTGTTGTTGAAAAATTGTATCAATATTTAGTATCATTCTTAAAGAAAAATGATTTGTATCAATGTATATTATTGTACTAATATTATTATATTCTCTTGTTTCCAAATCTAATAATAAGTATTGAACATTAAATGATATTGATCCTTGTGATGTAGACATGTTAAAAAATTTTAGTATTGTAGGATATTCAGCTTTTTCTAATAAGTAAATTTTTGTTAACATTTTTATGTGATTTAATATATGTTGTGAATGTAAATATTCTATAAGTACTCCATATTTATTACCAGGTTCAATTTCTAAGCATAATTTTTTTAATGTATTACTATTTACTTGAAAACGTTCACTTCTTATATCAAAAAATTCACTACATTCAGTTCTTGTCATTTCAAAAAATGGTTTATTATATGAGTTTAATTTATTAGAATATGTATGAATAAGAGAATGTAATCCTGGAATTTTAGAACATTCATTTGAAACATCATTTATCAAAATATTGTTTTCACTTCCTATCCAAAATTCAATTACAACATCAGCAAATAATAATCTTATATGATATTCATCAATAGCAATTAACCTAGCAGGTGGTAATTTTTTCATTTGATAATTTCTATATACCAATTCACTAACAAAAACCCCCGAATAAATAGGTGGAATATAAATACTGTATAAAATATTTATAGGCTTGTAAGTTTTAATCAAATATAAAAGTAGATGATGTAAATGAGTTTTATTCAATTTCCATTTTAATAGATGTACATGAACATTATTGTGAGCATTGAACATTATATTGGAAGAATATTTACAAGTTGAAGTTGTACCATTTACCAAATCAATTGAAGTATCTTGTCCAAAATAAAATTTATAAGAATCTACTTTTGAACCAAAATAATTCAAGTATAAAAGATACCTTCTATCTTGACCATAAGCAAAAATAACTTTACAATTAGATAAATATTTTATCGAACAGTACTGATTAAAAAATTTATAGTAATGTGGAGCAATATCTTCTAACAATTTATGAAAATTCATAATTTTACATTTTTCTAAATTAAGTATTTCAGTAATTTTTTGAGTAAAATTATATGGATATAACCAGTAAATATTACATGGTATACCAATATTAGTTCCTTTAACTCCATACTTATAAGCTAAGTTTTCTCTTGCAGGACATTTTTTATAAAAATCAACTTTTAAAGCTACATTTCTTATGAATAATTCTATCGTAAATGCACCCCATTTTTGAAATGACCATCTATCATCCAATCTCATAAAACATTTCTCATATGATAATGTACTCTTTGTGTCAGTTTCAGAAACATTTTCTGAACAATTTAATATTAAATGAGGTACACTATTTGTGTCCAATTTAACGATACTACTTTTAGTAGATCCATCAGTGTAAGCTTTAGAAATTTCTGTAAGTTGCCATTCGTATAATATAACATAACAAGAATCTCGGATACTTTTATAATCACCAACCCATAACTTTCTTTTTGTAAGACATCTTTCACACTCTTCTGAAAACAATTTCAATTTATGTGTTTGATGAAACATTTTGTGTTTTGGATCACTCATCATGTTTGTTTCTACAGGATTCACTAATTGATATTGTGAAGAAAAAACTTTCTTAGACACTTCGTTACGTTTTTCGTATATAAAAAAATTAAATATAATTTCATTCGTATTTTTGTTTGCAGTAAGTTGAATAACAATAAAGCAATCATTTTTATTAATTCTTGCAAGAATTGTTTTGTCACCAGGTAAAGTATAAATATCCTTTAAAGTAATATCCTTATTAACTAAAGGTAATTTAATTTCAGTATAAACTTTCTTAATACGATGCATTAAAAGTTCCATTTTGATGTTTCTTATAAAAATTTCAAGTTCTTTACTTGAAACATCATCATTTATCATAGCTGTTAATTCATCTAACATACTTTTTGATTCAAAAAAAGGAAGATTTAAAACAAATTTTCCTGTAAATAAATTTACATGTATTGAAAGACATTCTTCTTCAGAGTGTTCACTTTTTTCAAACAACCAAAAATCAATTTTTGGATATTTAATACCAGTAACCTCAACATTTGTATACGGTTTCAATTTTGTCAATTTTTTTTTTAAATAAAACAATTTTTCTCTAGCGTATATTAAGACTGTTTCATTTAACAAACGACATATTGACAATCTACCTGTACTTAAATCTAAAGTTGGCATATTTTTTCTTAAAGGATATTGAATAACTCTTAATCCATTATTTAACTTTGAAGAATCTTTAAATAATTTTATTTTATATTGAGACGGAGCATATTGCTTTTTTCTAAATGTTAACCAAAAAGAAATAATAAGTATACCAGCATCTTGATCGTATTTTTCTACAATCAATTTATTTTTATATTGCGATCCTATAAGTTGCGATATTTCACAAAATAATACATCTAATTGAAGAGATGTACAAAAATCATGTAAATAACTGTAGAGATCAAGTACAGGATTTTTAGATATTGTCATTTTTTGTTGTAAAAATTGATGTATTGTAAAAAGTTGCATTGGATGAACAAGTTTTGTACCATATCCAATATCATACTGTTCAACTAATATTTTTATATTTAATAATGTCCATTTTGTTGATATATCATCGTTAAAAAGTGTTAAAGTTACTTCAAATTCACCAGGTACAGTTAATGTAACCATTCCGTTCTTTATAATAATACTTTCTATTTTAGGTGGTAAAATACTAGAGATAAGAGATAATCTACTAAGAATATTCTTATTTATTATTGATAAAACTTTATTTCTCTCAGTATTCGTTACACCTTTATCAGAAACAAACCTTTTCTTAATAAATTGAAGTATTAAAAGAACAAAAAAATCTAACCTACTTTTATGGCAAAAGGTAATTTTATATTTTTTCCATATGAAAGGCGTACAGCAGCATTAACTTCATACATAGGAACTCTAGCATGTACAAGTTCACTTCTAGCAATATTGCACAAAATATCAGCAGTTTCACGAAAAAATTGTTCCTGAGTCTCTAAAAATTTTTGTATTTCTTTACACATTTGATGTTCATTATAACTTCTTAACCATTTTACAATTGCAAGAATTTTTGAAAGAAGGCATCGTGCCATATAACTAAATTCAGTAATGGTAATTTTTCTATTGTAATCCTTATATTTTGGTAACAATTCAGAAATAACTATGAGTTCTTGAGATATTTTATGACAGGAATATTTAAGTAATACTCCAAATGGTACAAAATCATTACCACCATCGTAATTCATTTTATCTTATCATTTAAAAAATAAATGGAAGCGAAAATCTTAAAAAAATGTATCGCATAAAAAATGCACCATACAAATTGGACTTAAGGCTATCTTTTCGTTGTAGGATTTTTCCGCAATTTTTTTTATTTAATTTTTTTTGGGGTTTTTTTATTGAAAATTTTTTATTTTATATATAATGTTATGTACTTTAGTATATCTTATATGATATTTACAAACTTGTTAAATGTTAATTCTAAAAGTACATTAATAAATAAGTGCAAAACATTTTCTGATAATTGGTAAGTGGATTTTATAAATTTTTAATTTTGATGAGTAATGATATATTTTTATATAATAATAAATAAAATAATAATTATTTAATTATACATATATATTTTTTTCTATAAAATTTTTAATTTATCAAAATTTTATTGGATTTAGTAAGAGTTTCTGTAATGTTATTAATAAACGGCATTTGATATTATTATTATATTGAAATTTGATATAAAAAAAAAGTAGTACTTATTAATTAATTTTTTTACCAATATAAAAAAATGTGATAAAAATGATTGATAATATAGAGATGGATAAAATTTAATATATTATAAGATTATTTAGCCTTATTCAACAAATGAATGATGGATTGGATGTTTTTGTAGGTTGATAAAAATTTGTTAAAATAATAAATCAAATTTAAGTAAGAAGCATTATATCAACCTATATACAGATATTAATTAACATTTCATTTAATAGATATCTGTATATTAATTATCAAATATATTGGAATAGTGAGAAATAAAATTTTACATAACAACATCAAGTTTTATACATAATCTGACAAAATGATTAATTACACAAATTAAACAGGTTAGTAAAGTTAAAATATTACCTGCCAAAATAGGAAAGTAATGATAGTAGCAATTGTATAATGTGTCAATATTATGGATAAATAATGATAGTAGAAGTTAAAAGTTTTTAAGAAAATATTTTAATATATATGATTAAAGCTGTTTTATTAATTGTTAATATAATATTCAATAAAAAAAATTTTTTTTTTGTGTATTAATAAAGATGATGTACAGATTATAGTATTAATTAAGTGATAACTATCAAATTTTCTTTTTAATGTTTTAAGACACCTTTAAAAGGGCCAAAGTGCAATGTATAAAAATAAAATGAAACTATTATTATTTTTTTTGTTTATAATGATAGTTAAATTATTCTATATTTGTTCATAATATATATATTTTATTTTAAGAAAATAAAATTCTAAATTATATTTTTTTTTAAATTGTCACATTAAATTAATATTTTTATAAAATAGTTATCTCATCTTTTATTTTATAAATAGCTATATCTAGCGGCAACCTCTTTTACCATTTCATCATTTACTCACCTATCTTCATCATTCCAAACCATAATAAAATCAGTAAGGAAGTTTACTAATTATTAATGACAATTTAATGAAGTGTTCCTATATATTATATAGAAATAACCTTAATTGATGATATTTTTGGTATATTAGGAAGCTTTCGGCAATCAATTTTTACCTGTCAATTATCTGAAATAAATACTAAAACTTTTATTTTACCATCAATTCTTGAAGGTAAGATAAATACTGAAAAATATTATTTTATCTATTGCTTTGATCGAAGATAATTTTCTTCTTCAAATAAGGTCATTAATAGGAAGATGGTAAATTACTTTTCTTACACATTTTTACCAATAAAATTCTTGATTAAAATTTATTATAAGTTTTTTTTTTTTATTATTATTGAATTATTTTATGAAGTATCTTTTTTCTTGTTAATTCTAATATATAGTAAGAATTAAAATAGTTTGTTTTACTTTAAATTTCAAGTAATTAATTATTTGAAAAAGTATAATATAACTAATTTTTAAAGATATTATTTAAGATTGTTAAAATGTTATTTACAAAAGACATGATACTAGTTGAAAATGATATAATTAAAGAGTAGTTTAAGTGTACTAACTAACAATTAGTTTATTGGAAAAAGAAAAAGTACAGTATTTAAAAATATTTTAATTTTTGTTTTATTTATATGTATGTTTTGGAGTGCTAGGTAATTGTTATCAGGATATATATATAATATATTACTATTGTGTTATTATTTAATTTTGTATTTATTAATATATAAATGTATAAAATATTTCCGTATAACTTATTTAATAATATATCTTGTATAATCCTACATATAAATTTATATTATATTTATTATGTGTATTGAAGATTATAATAAAAGAATTCTTTTCATGGTATTTAATAAATAGGTACTATTAGACAATTTATACATATATATTTCCTTAATCAGTATGTTAATTGTAACTAAATTAGGAAAGTTAAAGTAAACAATTACGATTTTATTAAAATATCAAAAGATATTTTAGTTTCAATCATATACAAGGTCATTATTATTATTAAAACTTCTTGTAAAAGTGTTCCTTGACGATTCACAAATTACTGTTAGCTTCAGTTGGTATTTATCTACTTAATTTTTTATATAAATAGGTAGTGGTACTAATAAAATGATTGAAAAGCATGAAAGAATGATTGAATAGTATACTTCGTGCAAGACTGTTCTCTATCTCGAATTAAGATGGATGGCTTGTTTTGCGGTAGGTATTATATTATTAATATCAGTCATTTTCTTATTAAAGGAATATTATTATTTATATCCATTAAGTGGAAATAATTTGATAAGGTTATATAATTTCTTATTTAATATATATATATCAAATATGATAACATATTCTTTAAATTATACAATTTATTATATTATTTTTAAATTATATATATATACATTTTAATATAGGTATTATCTTTAAAAATTTTTATTAATCATTTTATTTCACTCAATTAATTTTTATTTTTTTTATCATATTATCTATACACTTTATATATATATATATTCATCATTCAAATTAGTTTATTTCATTTTTTTTTATTAATTACCTTAACATGATAATAAAGACATTAAATAATTTATATACTTTTATTTTTATCATCTTCGTATAAAATGATTTAATATATATTTTCAAGTGGTAACCAGTCTTAAGGAAAAGTATATTACAGGATGTGTTAAATCATTTAACAGAGATAATAACCGTAATTGTAAGGAATACTATATTTTTACAATATACTTACCTGGGGCATAACTATATATATAATACCTTTAAAACTTAGTAAAAGGTGTTCAAATATTTATTGAAACTCATTACAGTCAATTTCAAGTTGTATATTTTTACAAGATCTTCTTTTAGTATGACAAATTTTTACTATCATATTTTTAATATCTTATTTAGTATTATACATTGATGTAACAAAATTTATAATATATTTTGATTTTTTTTTTTTAATATCAAATTTTATTATTCATTTTTATTTATTTTTATTTCTAATAACAATTTGTTAATATGAGTAAAAATTTTTTTTATTTTATTATTAATAAAAAAAAAGAAAGGAAAAGAGGACGGAAAATGAAAGAAAAGTGAATCGGTAGTGAAATTAAATTAAAAATTCATAAATTAGCCTTATTTCATTGGATCACCAATTATGAAATGTTAATAGAAACATGTTATGTTATTTATGGTATTATTTTTTTATTGTTTATGAAATGTGATATAAGAATACAAATATCATATATAAATTTTTATCTTTTTATTTGGTAAAAGTTTTAAAATTTTCAATTAGTCATTTTTGTGATACATTAATAGTAGTACAATTAGACTGATTAAGGATGTCTAATGATTATTCACTTTTCTTGTAAAATAAAATAATTTTCCAATAGTGCAATAGTATAAGCCTGATTTGGAAAGAGATATTTTCTTTCTAATCACATCATTTTGCTTAAGTCAATTGAGCGTAAGATAACATTTCTATTATTCAGTTCATGTCTATAACTAATTTTATTTCTTTTTTTTTTTTAATATACTTTTTTAATTTGATAAAACTGTATATTTTATTATTACATCAAAGGCATTAAACAACAAATTATTGGAATAAATATAGTTTAAAATCATATAACTGTAACAATACTTTTTTTTAACTTTAATAAAATAATAAATATGTTGTGAGGCTGAACATAAAAGGAAAAAATTCTTTACGTAATAATCATATTATTATTTTAATGTCCTTCGTAAAATTGTTAAATGTTTTGTCGCTAAAATAACTATTTTAGAAAAAAATGACTAAAAACAATCACTTGTTATTAGCAATCTTGTAAAGTTTTTTTTTTATTAATTTTTAATGTTTTTAACTGACTCATTTATAATTTATAAGTACCTTGTTTCATAGATGTTATATATAAAATATTTTATATTTTAAAAAATTCTTACTACTTATAAAAATTATATAATAATAACTAGTAATATTATTAATCATTAAATTTTTATGGAATGCCATAATCATCATAACACATAAATTATAATCCATCATTTTAACAAGCAAAATAAGTATGATAGTTAAGTTATATATTATATATATGATTTTGATATAGTTAATTAATTGGTCAACTCTTACTTCCATCTCTATCATCTTAAATTTTGATAAATAGGCCGTAGCCAAAAATATTTCCATATATAAAGAGGAGGGCTGTCTATAATTTTATATATATTTATTCCTTAATTAATATTACTGCGTCATGTTATATTTCGCAAGAATGTTTACTTTTCCTATTTTAATTACAAAAATTATTTATTGTAATAATATATCTTTTACCTCGAGATTGGGATGAATAAACAATTAGTCCTGAATTTATTATAATAAATCTTTTAACTACAATTTGTTAACAGTTACATTAATATGGTAAAGTTCAACAATTTTATTTATTCATTACTTTAATCTATCTTATTATCACGTAATGTGATACAATTAATTAACCTGTCAAATGCCACTCAATTACTAATTTACCATAAAGTGTATATTGGATATTGTTACATAATATCAGATCACCTCTTTCTTGTCACCAAAACTGTTATTATATCTTTATTTTAAATCTTATCTTCTTTTTTTTTTATTTTATATACTTGATCATGAATTAATATTTTATCATAATTTTCAACTATTAATTTTTCATTTTTATTAATCCTGTTATAAATAATAAATTTCATCATAATATATATAAGTTTACTTTACCTTGATATTGAAACCATACTTTTTAAGAAAAATAAATTTTATTTACCTAAAATGACGATTTTCTACACTTTATCATTTACGTATAAATATATATATTAATTACTAATTAGCCTTTTCTCACAATTAAACAATTTAATTTCTTTCCTTTTTATATTTATCATAAAATAGTATTACTTTCTTAAGATACTGTCATAAAAATTTTTATTTTTATTAAAGGATGAATAAAAAAATCTACATTAAGTGTCATTTACATTAATTTTTAATTTATATATATATTATTTATCACAAACAAATAATAGTTTTTTTTCTTATAGTTTAAATTTTTATTATTATTTTTTTCAGATAAATATTATTCATTAAACAATGAAGTTAGATTTTCTAATTTTGTTATTTTTTACACAAATTTTTATATATCGAAGGATATTTGGTATCCCATTATATATTAATAATAAATTTGAAAAAGATGTTAATACAAATAAGGATGAAATATTTCCTAAAGTTCCACCCTACTGTAATGAAGTTCCTGTTCTATATGCTCATGCTACACAATGTAAGTTTTTTTTTGAAGAAATAATAATTAAATAATTTTATTATATCATGGTAAAAGTTTTGATTAATAAATAAAAAAATGTATAAAATGGCTATTTTCAAATTTTATATCAAGTATTTCTAAATATTTCTCTTATAACTTAATTATATAGCCAATGACCGTTATTAAAACTGGTTGATTACTAATTTTGTCTTGACTCTTTTGATTATATTACAAGTTCAATTATTTGAATTTTTGTAATATTATTTAAAAGATACTTTAATCAGATTGTAAATTTTAAAATTATCGGTTTATTAACTATATCTTATAACTTTTTATCACCCTATATAATTTGTCATCTTCTTTATATGAAACATACCACAAATACTATTATTAGAATATATAATAATATATGTATTACTATATTATTTAATTTAAAATTTTAAAATATTATTAAAATTATAAATGATAAAAAAAAGTAAAAAACTTTTAAGAGATTATTATAAAAAATATATAGATTATAAACTTTTAACATCTTTCTTTTTGTATGACCTTTTTTTTTATATCTAACTTGTCAATTGAAACCAATGCCAGGTAACTGTCATTTAATTTTGATGAAGCTTGATTACTTTATTAAGATAAAATCAACGTCCAATTTGCATTTCCTAATAATATAACTCATCAACTTTTAATAGACTATTTTTGACAAAGACGAATGGGTTCTTTTTATAATATATTATATAATATTAAAATAACTTTCCAAAAGGTTATTTAATACTTTATTCGGGGGTGTTAAATAAATCAAACTTATGTTGATGGGTATTGAAGGATACTGGTGGAATGGTATAAAAAAAAATTTATTATCAAGGTAGATAAATAATTAATTATCTTCTTAACTGGTAATTTTTAAGCAATTTTTACAAAAAAAAAAGAATCATTAATATAGGATAAAACTAGTTTTAATAATAAATTAATATTATATTTAAATGATGATTATTTATTAACATTTCTTTTAAATGATAACGGCAAAAAACATTAAAAATAAATACTTATATCTTAAAATAATAAATATATTTTTTTTTCTTTTAGTAACAACTAATTCATCAACAAAATTTATAAAAATTCAAGCACCACTATCATTACATCGTACTGTTTGTTTTACAATAGATGATAGTTCTAATGGATCACTAGCATTTGATCGTGATAATATAGGAGATATTCTTCCATTACATTCACTTACCTTTATTCGCCTTGAACATGAATATCCAATAACACAAAGATACAAATTTGCCTTACCAGAAGTTGATACTAATTGTATTTGTGAATGTAATCTTAATAGTCATGTTTGTAATCCTCAAACACATTCACTTTTTAATAAATGTGATGGAACAGAAAATGATACAATTGATACATCTTGTTATAATACATTTTCATCTATTCGCCTAAAAAATGGTTGTTCCAGTGAGGCACAATTTTCAAATGTATGTTGTAAAGTTAGATTTAATCCATATCTTGGTATGTCATTTACTGCTGTTAAATTAAATAAACCAAATATTTATGCTTTATTTAAATATATTGTTTATAAGACAAATGATAGAAATGAATGGAATATGGTTGAAGATAAAGTTGTTAAAGTTAGTGTTAATGGTGATTTACAAAGTAAATTTATTGATAATGGTAGAACAATTCGTTTACAATTAGGTCCTATTGGTAATATGATTAATACTCTTGATTCTGGAATGTATTTTGTTAAAAATAATCCAAATGGTTCTCCAATGGGACAAGATTTAAGACATCAACCAGTTAATGATATAGATTCATCATCAATGGAAAAATTAGGATGGTATAGAGAAAGTTCTTTTAATAAAGGATTTTATGAAGTTTATAAAGGAGATATTAATTTACGGGCAAGGCATTTAGTTGATATAATAAATTGTCATGATCAAAAATATCAAAGTAAATTAGAGGCAAATTATTATATAAATAAAAATACTGGTGATCATAGTAAATTTTTTATAGCAGATCCTTTACATACAATATATTCATGGATTGATGGTGCTGTATTATATGATAGATTTGCTTTTATAAATCAAAAAGAATCAGCAAATGTTGTGGCACATTTATCATTTTATATTAAAAATATTTCTAATCCAGATCATCGTCGTGTAACTTTTCATCAAGGAGCAAGTTATATTAAAAATTTTACCGGTGAAATTATAACAGATGAAATGTCAAATCATTATTTTAATGTTACTGTATATGAAGCATATGGATTATTAAATGGTGTTGTTAAAAATGGTATTTCAGAGGAAGATGAAGATGAGGCTAGTTTTAATATATTAGTTAATGAAATTGGTTTACCACATAAACAATTTCATATACAATTAAGTCATAATACAGATTTAAAAATAGAAGAAAAAATGATATGTATATCAAATGAAGATTCTTTAAATAGTACAAAAATTTGTAAAATAATAAAATTACATGTTGAGGAGTTAAAAGAAACAGTAGAAAGTAAAAAATGGGTTACAGGTAAAGGATATTGTGATGAATGTAATAAAAAACAAGTTGAAAGTTTTATAAAATTTTTAAATCCATCAGCATGGTTTAAAGATGTTAATACAATTGAAGATGCTGCCAAAGCTTGTATGTCTGTTGTTTTTTATTTTGCTATATTTATTATTGTTATTATTTTAATCAAAAGTTGTCTTATACCATTATTACAATGTATCATATGTCCTGGATATTTTTTTATGGTGAAAAAACGTTAAATGAAAATAATATCAATATAAAAAAAAGAATGTCGAAAAATTTAATAGGATGTATTATTTATTTTGTAAAGAACCAAAGAATTTTAATATACTTATGAGTAATCTCTTTCTCGTGCCAGTGCTACATATCTCTTACCTCTGATATATATCAGAGATATAAATTTTTTTTTAAAAAAAAAATCAGATTTCTAATAATTAAGTTTTCCTAAAAATTATTTTTTTAATTTTTAGTATTTTTTTTTATTTTTACAATACATGTGATAATATTTTTGTTTTGTATTTACTTGTACATATAGTTGTTTAATATTTATAAAAGTTTATTAATAAAATGTAATTAAAAATATTATTATTGTTTATTGATCATATATTAATATATTATATAATTATAATATAGGAAATAACTTTTATACCATAAAATGATTCTTGATTAATGTATCAATTTATGGTTAATAAAGGCAAAAATAAAACCTGAAGGTCAGAATTAAGTGATTGGTTTTGTATTTTATGTTATATTTTTCTTCTTTAATAAATTAAATGAATATTATGGTAGTTTAAATAAATAAATGAAAGAGATGCAAAATAGTTTAATTGAAATATTTAAAATTTCATTTATAAAATAACAATATTTCATTACCATAAACATTGGAACGTATTACTATTTATTTTAAAAAAAATATATTAAAAAAAACCATTTAATTGAAAATTACAAATATTATATTTTTAATTATCAACCTTTACTTCAAAGTTAATTGTAAGTGTTAATATTTTTTTTAATAATAATAGTTAAAATGTTAAAAAAAAATTTGTCTTTACAATACAATAATCTTATTATACTCTATAGAGATGAAAAACAATTATTTAAAAAAAAATTACAGTAATTAAATATAATTCAATTAATTGTAGTTTTTAGAAAAGTATAAAAAAAATTATACTTAATGACAAAAGATATAACTAATAATTTCATTAACATAATATATTGTAATAATTTTTAAAAATTAAAAAGTTAAATTTATTATTTTGCCATAATAATATTTTAATCAAATTATATTTATTATTCAAAACGATGTCTGTTAAAAAATTATCTTTTTGATGTTTGTCAAAAAAGTTAACAAAATTTTATTATCATTTTTGTTATTTTGCAAAACTTTCTTTGACATATTTTCTTATATAATTTTTTTTTTACTTAAGTAAATGAAAATTTTTTGCTGTTATATTATTAAAGGAAACCTTTTAAAAAAATGAAAAATATTTTTTAGTAATAGTTGATAGTTTAAACAAGTAAAAGATAAATGGATGCTTATCTGAGTTAGTTTAAATAACAACTGACCGATAAAAAACGATTATTATTATATTTGTGAAAATATGTTTTTAAACTTTTACTGACAAAGTTATTTTTTTTTTGTTTAAAGAATACAACAATTCGTTAAAATTGCATTAAATTTAAAATTAATAGATAAAGTATAAAAAATTGTGGCAAAGTTAATTTCTTTTTAAATTGATTAAAGATCACAAACAAATACTTTTTATAAAATACTTTTCCCAATATTCATTTTATAAAGTAATTAAGCATTTTTTTATAATTAAATAAATTAAAACTTAAACTGAAAAACAAATAAAATATGTTTAAAAATTTTAAATATGTTGAATTATTAAGATAAATAAAATTTTTAATTCTTTTAAATGTATAGATAATATACAAAAAAAAGTATTATTTTAAATTTTAACGTTCTAAATTAATATTCAATGTGATTAAATTATAATACTTTGTGTTAACATATTTTATTTTTTAAAACTTGTTCTTTTTTGTTTGCTGTTTTTTTTTAATCATATTAATGTGTTTAACTAATTCCAGTCAATTTCTCTTATAACCATTTAGTAATTTTGAAAACATTTTAATGTTTTATCAGTTCAAAACATTAGTAATTGTTAATTTTATACTTATTATTTACTTGATTTTATAACCATTTTTATAAAAACATTTAATTATTTATTTTTAATTAAAAAAATTTATTTGTTCTTATTTGTTAAAAAAAAAATACTTATTTTTAATCTTTATAAAAATTGTTAATATTTTTCTTTATACTATTAAAAGAATATATTTTTAAGGTTTTATCAAAATAATTAGACTAATTCAAAGAATTTTTTTGTTTTATTTTTTCTTAATTATTTAATTAATTAAATGTTTTTAAAAATTTTAACAAAAAATAAATTTATTATTATTAAAATCAAAACTTTTTAACTAAAAAAATTTTTAGAATTTATTTTTATTTAACTTTTTGAAATCTTAAATTTACAATAAAACAAATTTTAAATTTTGTATAAATTATATTTTATAATTTATAATTATTTATAGTAAAAATATATTTTAATTATAAAAAAAAAATTTTTTTGTTATCTTTTACATACAAAAAAAGGCTAATCATATATTAATATATTAAACAATATATTATTTTTTATTAAACAAATTTTTCTAGTACACTATCAAATAAAACAAAGATAAAATTATTAATTAAAGATAAAGTTAACATTTAACTGTTATAAGAATTTTTAATAATCAATTACCTTAATCAACTTTTATAAGTCCATAACTTGATGCGCAACTTACAAGTATTTGGTAAAAGATTTTTTCCATAATCCTACCACGAAAGATATAGCCTTATGTCTATTATTTGTATGGAGCATTCACAGTTTTACACACATCATCATCTCAATGGCAGCATCAATTCAAAATATTGAAGATAATGCTCCTCAATATGGGGTCTCACCACCAATATGCGTAAAAAAACCTAATTTATATGAAGAATTTTTAACAGCTAAAGTAAGTTTTTTTTTAATCTTAATTATCAATACATTTATGCATATATTTTCTTATTAATTTTTTTTTATTATTAGCTTGAAGAGGTTCTACGGAATTACAATTTATTTGAAACCAAAGAAGGTATTGAGAAACGTATAGAAGTTTTAAGAGTTTTAAACGCTAAATTTAAAAAATGGGTTCGCGATACATCTAAAGGAAAAATAGGAGATGAATGTATAGATAAAGTTGGTGGTAAACTTTTTACTTTTGGTTCGTATCGTCTTGGTGTTAATAATCCCGGTGCAGATATTGATTCTTTGTGTGTAGCACCAAGACATATCAATCGAAGTGATTTTTTTACATCTTTTTATAAAGTTTTAGAAGAAGATTCAGATGCAACGGAACTTCATGCTGTTCAGGATGCATTTGTACCATTAATTAAATTAAAATATAGAGATGTAGAATTGGATGTATTGTTTGCTAGATTAGCTAACAAAGAGGTTCCTGATGATCAAACTTTGGAAGATAGTACACTTTTAAAGAATTTAGATGAAAAATGTGTTCGATCACTTAATGGCTGTAGAGTCGCAGATGAAATATTAAAATCTGTTCCAAATATTGAATCATACATTGGAACATTACGTGCTATCAAACATTGGGCTAAAGTTCGCGGGATATATTCGAACGTTCTTGGTTTCTTTGGAGGTATTACTTGGGCTATACTTGTAGCAAGATGTTGTCAATTATATCCATATGCAACACCTGCAAGATTGCTTGTTAAATTCTTTTATATATTTAAATCATGGGAATGGCCCTCTCCAGTATTTTTGAAGAAGACAGACTCACCAGATAATGATCCATTGTCAGCATATGTATGGGATCCTAGACAAAAAGCTGCTGATAGATACCATTTAATGCCGATAATAACACCAGCATTTCCAGAACAAAATTCTACATTTAATGTTTCTAATTCTACAAAAAGAATTATACTTAGAGAAATACAAGAAGGTTTTAATATTTGTCGTGAGGTTTTGAGCGGAAAAAGCTCATGGGATAAACTTTTTCAAGAAATAAATTTTTTCTCTAGATACAAGCACCTTTTAGTTTGTTTCATTGCTAGTCCTAATGAGAGTGTATTTTTAAATTTTAAAGGACTTGTTGAGTCCAAATTAAGACATTTAACATCTAATTTTGAGCGTAGTCAATATATTGATCTGGTTCATGTTTTTTCTAAAAGTTTTAAACCTAAATCTGACTCTCCTGTTGTTCAAGAGTTAATTAAAGGTATTGAGTAAGTTTTGTTTTTTTTTGCATCAAAAAATATACATTCTTGTCTTGTTTAAAATTCCTATATTATTATTTTTTATTAATTGTTTAGGGATCCATCAATGTGCTGTTGGTTTATTGGATTAGATTTTAAAAAAGATATGAAATGTGAGGTTGATTTAACTGCAGAAATACAACAATTTCATGATCTTATTGCTTTGACAAAACAAAAAAATAATCCTAATGATGAAGATAGTAAACTCGCTTTAAAATATTTAAAAAGATCAAAAGAAAATGTTACTGAATGGTTAGTTAATATATTAATAAATTATTAATATAATAAATTTTAGGATCTCAGAAGAGGATTTTAAAAGAGGGCGTAAGGCAATGTCTGCAAAACAACAAGCCGCCATTGAACAGAAAGCTCAAAATACAGATATGAATATTGATACTCTTTACGTCCAATTAAATGACGTTTTCAATTCAAATGAAGAATTAAAGATACAATGGTTGAAATTTCTCAGTGAAAAAGATATTAATGGAGATATTTCACATAATAAATTAGCTAATCAAGTAAATATTGTTTCGTCAACAGAAACATCTAATAATTCTTTGTTTACTTCACAAAATGAAACAACTGATTCTATGAATACTACCACATCAACTACAGTAAATGCCACTAATTTAACTACAACACTTACAACAAATAATATTCCTCGTAAACGTAAGCATAGTGAATCTGAAAAAAATGGTGGTGTCAGTAAAGTGTTATCATGGGCACAAAATTAAAGAAAAATACAACATGATAACATTTTCAAAATTTTTTGGTAATTTTCTTAACTTTTTCTTCTTACTTTAATATTAGCCATTTCTTTAATTTTATTTTTATATGTTCCTAAACAAATATATTAAAGACATAAAAAAAAAAACGAAAAAAAAAAATAAAAATTTAAAGGAACATCATTGTACTCCTACTCTTTTTTGATACAAAATATGCTTAGTTCCCTTCAGTCATATCTATCTATTAAGTATTTTCTTTCTATCTAATTATTAATCTTCATTTCTTACTTTATATTTAATTGTAAACTTAGTTTATTCAAATATTTCTTTTAAAATCCAAAAAAAAAAAATTTATATTAAACTTCGATATACTATATACTTTTGGTTATAAAAAATAATTTCAACAATGAAGAAACAAAAGTATCTAGTTAAAAAGAAGTAATTAACACAACATCTTTGTATTTCTAAAAACTCTTCTCATTTTATTTAACTGATTTAATTTTTTTATTATGAAAATTCTTATGTAAAATAAATTTTCAGAAACATTTTGCTGGCTATTGATTTATATTTGAAAAATTTATTTAAAAACATAAATATGTGATATCAAATGGACAACATAAGGTAAAAATTAAAGTTTTTAAGAAAGTTTTTAATTACATTATAAAAGTAAATTTTTCATGTTTTCTTTGAGATTTGATAACAACTGGTTTTCCAAGGTAACTTTTTCCATAGATTTTTTTAAATCATCATACATTTTCGATTGCTCCAGATAAATTTTCTGATGATTCTCTTTTAATTCTTCCATTTCTTCCTTTAACTTATCAATTTGAGATTTATATGATTCACAAACTTTGAAAGTATCATCCAATTGTTCTTTTAACTCCTTTACTGTATCTTGAGTGCATGATATGCTTTCGATATTAACTTTATCAGAATCAATGAAATTTTTTACCACACCAACGATTTGTCTTACTATATGTGGTGGTAATGAAATTTCAAAACAACAAATTACTTCTTTCATTAATTCTAAATTCCTACTCATTAATCCTACGCTTAAGAATTCTGCTATTTCAAGCTTGCTTAAAATATAATTTAACGATTCTGCGCACTTTTCATATGCATTAAGAGCTTTCAATAAAAAAGGTATTAATCGAATAGAATTTAAAATTTTGTTTTCAACAGTTTCACCTTTGTGTCGAAGGAATAATTTCATTCGTGGAAAATATTTTGTTGGAAGTTCATATATCTGATCTGCAACTCTATTAGTAAATATTTTAGGAATATCATCAGCAAAAGATTTGTCTGCAGAAAGTGAAATACATAATTTTAAAAAAAGTATCAATTTTTCTACACGTATTCGTTCAGGAGTTTCATAAACATCAGTAACTGGTCCTGTAACTAAACTTTTCAAATATTCTAATAGATTATTCTTTTTCCCCTCGCAATAAATTTTTTCATTTCTTTTTATTGATTCTTCAATCATTTTGCAAATGAAATGCCCTCCATTTATTCTTGTTTCTTCAGGTATTCTTCTAGGTAAATTATAATTTGAAGCAACTTTAAAAATTTCATTAATAACATGACAATTAAATAAAGAATTATTTTGATTTTTTACTTCTTCTTTTACTATATCATAAACTATTTCTTTAACTTTTTTGTTTGAACAAAAATCATGTAACAAACGATACATTACACCAAGATCTTCACTACGTTTTGAAATAGTAGGTAAAATTTTAAAAGTTTCTTTTATACTCATTTTTGCATATTTTTTAGTACTCCATGTTTCTCCAAGTTTAGATAAATTAAAATTTTCATCAAAAATAAGAAATATAATAAAACGTCCAACATAAACTTTCAAATATGTTTCATCTGTTTTTAAAGCATTGAAACTAAACAAGAGAATTTTTAGTAAATTGTCATTAACAGACAAATTTTGTTTTGCCATATTATCAAAACGAATAAGGAATGACATAAAAGATGTCATTATGGAAGGCACTTGAAATACAACATCATTAAATAGAATTTTTTTTCCTGAATTAAAAGAAGACTAAAAAAAATAAATCAAAAGAAAATTACACGTTTTGAAACTTACATTTGCTAGGACAATCTTAGAACATTGAGGATAAGTAAAACAGATATTAGTAATTAATCTTGAAGAAAATTTTCTGATATTATTGTTCTCTCTTTTAACCAACAATTCAATTAAAAATTGCAATAAATCATCAAGAATTCCTTCATCACTAACTGTAAATCCTTCAATAGAAAGAATTTGAAGAACATTAAGAATGTTTTCCAAAAATGCTTCTACATCATCATCTTTATCAGTATATAGATGAATAGATTTTGAGATTGTAGTTATCATGTCATAATCATTAACAAATAACAATCTGAGATCTTCATTATCCTTTAATACTACTAATAGAGATTCCATTAATAAGTTAAAGGCATTTTGTTTTATTTTTGGAGTACTAATTTTTACTAACATAGTACTATACATTAGTGAAATTAATTTGTTTGTATGATATAATTCTGACATGTCTTTAATATCAGAAATATAAGCTAAGATGTTCTTAAAAAAAAACAACTATTAAAGTTAAATAATTATAAAACATACATCCAAAGAAAATTCCAATTTATCAAGACCACTCTCTTGATTAAGATACTGATATTCATCAACTATTTCAAGAGTATTTTCAATATCCTTCTTAAGTGTTCCCATCATATTGTTATGTTAATTTTTTTTTAATAAAATAATAAATACAATGAAATAATTTTTTTAAATGCAATAAGTTGTGGAAAAATGAATATCATTAGGTCAATTTTTTTTTTTTTCTACTTAAGAGTATATTAAAAGAAATAAAAAGAATATACTTTTCCCACAAAATTTGAAACTTTTAATGAAACAAGTAGAATTTTTTTCCTAACATATATTAGTATTCTTAAAAATTAATTTTTTTTGTTGAGAATTATGTTATTAAAAGATCAAAATATTATTAAATTAATATTAATATACAATGATTAAGGTGTTTTTTATTTTAAAAATAAAAAAGAAAGTTTTTGATGGTATTCAGATTTTTGTCAGTTATATTTATAATAGATTTCCATGTTTGTAAAATAAATATTTGTTTATTTTAAATGTGCTAATTATTAATTATAATATATTTTTTTTATGTAAAAAAAAATTAATTCTTAAAATACAAAAAAAAAGAATCACTGTAAATGAATCTTTACAATAATAACATTTTTAATAAAAAATTTTCTTATACATAAAACACTTTTAAATATCAAAACAACTTTTTATTCATTTTAATACATTTATAATTTAAATTTTTTTTGTTATTTTGGCATGATAAAGTATTATTGAATAATTAATAAATTTAATATAAATGAATTTATTCTAATTTTAATTAATTATTTAATACTTTTTAATATTTATTTCATATGCCTGTTTGATTATTGCTCTTTATATTTCTAGTACATTTTAATATTTTTTAACATTTTCACACAAATTTTACAGTTAGCTTATTTTGTTTTTCTTTTTTGTGATATTGCTAATGTTGTATTTACTAAGTTTGATTATTATTGTATCATTTTCCATTTTTTATTGTTTATGATATTTGAATAAAAAAATATAATAGTTTTCATAGTTGTTTGTAAAAATAATTAATACAATTTAAATAAATTAAATTATTACGAATGTTAATTAAATAAATTAAATACTTTAAATAATAGCTTAATAAGTTATAAAAAAAGTTTTTGATGGAAAATATTTTTAAATATAAACATTCAATATCATTTAAATATTTTATTTAGTAAAAATAATCATCTGCTAAATAAAGAATATCTTTCCATTTAAAAATATCTTTTAAAAATGCAATATAATATATTTCATCATTATTTATATTTCTAATTGAATTATTAAAAGTAGTATTCATTAAGTTAAAATAATATTTGTTTGATTTATTTTTTGATTTTTTATCAATACCATCACAAAAATCTTCATCAAAATAACAAAAAACAACAGTTTCAACACATTTTGGAATGTTAATTTTTAATTCTCCATGTATTATAACTTTTCGTAGACTTTGAATTGTAATAATTGCATTTTCTGGTATTTTTACACAAAGAAGAAATGAAATTGTACTAAGAAAAGGAAATTGTTTTGAAAAATGTTTAAAAATATTAAGCTTATTACCATTTATGCTAATAAGATATAATGTTGTTAATGTATTAGGTATTATTGAAAAAATTCCTTCTAGAAAGGCATTATTTAATATATCTAATTTATCATTTTCTGAGAAATTTACATCACTTGACAGACATAATAGGTGAAGCCTAAATTCAGCTAAATTTTTAATTGTACTTTTATAATTAAAACATTTCTTAATTTGTGAAAAACAGCATTCCATGTTGTTAGATTGTTTATAAATACTTTTTATAATATCTTTATCTATATGAAGAGAAATACTTCTAAGATTTTCTAACAAAGTAAATAAAGATTTAATAATTTTAAAATCATCCATAATATGAATAAAAAGTGAAACAGTTGTTAGATTATTAATAATTTTAAAAAATTCATTTGTAATAGTATAATTAACATTTTGAAAATATTCTATCCAACCGGAGCTTTGTTTTATATTAACATTAAAATTAATTAAATTGGCATAACTTAATATTTGTGATGCAACATATATTGATTTATTGTTTCCTTCAACATACATATCCAATGTAATATTTTTTTTTTTACAAAGGCAATTGATCAATTTTTCCATTGGAGTTATACAATCAGAAAAATATGATGGTAATTCATCTGTAAAAATTTCAACAGTAAATATTTTTAAATTTGGTAAACCAAATAAAAAATTTTGATTTACAAAATCATATTTGGTAGAGTAATTTAAAATATCTTCTAAAAATATAGGTTTTATTTCAATAACTTTATCAGTTTTAAGTTTTTCTAAAATATATATTAAAAAATCATCATTTCCAGGAAAATTATATCTATTTGTTAACCATAATCTTGAAGCATTAGGACATTTTTTATATAAAAATTCAATGAAATATGCATATTTTTGAGCAAGATAAACACGGCTACTTTCAATTATCATTCTTGTATCATCTTTTATATCAAGTACAATATAATAAACATTCTCTAAACATTCTTTTGATACATTAGATAAAATTTCCATAATTTTATCCATAGTATATATTTTATCACCAAAACCATAACATAATATTTTAGAATTTATTACATCATCTTTATTTGATAATTTTAAACCAAATTGTGATATATGTTTTGAATAAGTTTTGTGAATACCTTGCTTTCTAAAAAATCTATAAAGATTCTCATTTGATTGCATACTTTTAATAATTTCAGATAAAGAAACAGAATCATTAGATAATGTATGAATGCTTGCATTAGAAGACATCATTCTTTAAAAATTATAACATTTAAAAAATGAGATATTATATCTATACTCTATAAATAAAATATTGTCATAAACATTTTTTTTTAGATATAAAATGTTACTCATATAAAATATGTTCTTTTATCATTGATTATTATTATAATATAATATACAATTAGAAAGTTTTAAAACAAATATAATAAATAAATATTATTTATCGGTGTAAGAAATTTTAACAAAATAATTTCCAAGGCAAATTTTTTTTTTATTAATTTTAATATGTTTTTAAAATATATATTTGTTATAGTAAAAAAAGTTACTAATTATTATAAAGGTAAAATATTAAAATATAGATATAATTTTTTTACAATAATATAATAAACATTTTTTTGTAGTACATTAAAAAGTAATTTTTAATAATTAAAATTTGAATCATTTAAAAAATGATAAAATAATTAAACATAATTTAAATATAATTGGAAATGTTTTGAAAATAAATTTCAATGCATATAAAATAAAATTGTTATTTAATGTTATATCTATTTAGTATATTTTGTAAATTATTAAAAATGTTTCAAATATATATTTTAAAATTTTAACAAAATAATTTTATAGCAATATATCGTCTTTTATTAAATAGTTAAAAAAAATTTATAATTGATATTAAATTTATAATATTAAAAATTAATAAAAAATGAAAATATAACTTTATTTAAATTTTTTTATAGTTATATCTTTTGGCAAGAAACATCTACTAATAATTTAAAAATAATGTTGAAAAATTAAAACTTTTTTCAAAAGGATATAAAATTTATACGAAAGATTTTTTTAGTTTTAAACTTAAGATTTTCATGTGTCAAAAATTGATGTTATAATATTTACATTTTTCTTTTTATTATATTACAAAAAATTCTAAAATAAGATATATAATATTAAACATAAAAAATAAGTAAAAATAAATAATAACTAATTATTTATATGCTAATTATTTTAATTTTTTATATCGCCAACTTTTTTGTTTTGTATGTCTTAATAATTACTTTCTTAACATACTTATGTTGGCATTTATACAATAAAATATATCTTCAATCTTATTAAAATATTTAATAATATTTAAAATTATAATAGTATTTAATGAATTACTTTATATATTAATGTATCTCACTTATTTTGTTTATAAACTTTATATTATTTAATTTTTTCAAAATATTTAAAATAATATATTATTTTTAAAAAAAATAAAAACATTTAGAATAATATTTAGATAATTTAAACGGATATTTATCTTTTAATTAAAAAAAATATTGTAAACATTTTTCTGTCAATGTCAAATATTTAAAATAAATTATAATTAAAGTTTGGTATAAATTTTCATTTGTTTCAGATACACCTAAAGAAATAAATACAAATTTTTTAAAAAAGTTAATATTAACAAGAAAAAAAAATTTATTGGTAGATTAAATCAATTGATGATGATTTTGGTAAAATTAATGATCGTCTTACTTTTTATTTGTGATTTGTTGCATTTATATTGAAAAAAAATTTTTATTGGAAATGATTTGATATAGTGAAAAAAACAAGATTGTTATCACTTTAATATCATTTATATATCATATATTTTATATAATTGTTTTAAAATTCTTATTTTGAGGAGTTGTAAAAATTATATTATATATAGGTATTTTTATTATTTAATGATTAGAATTAAACTGGAAGCATTAATAAAATTATTCATGATATATTGAAAGTTTTTTATTTTATATAATCTTTATGTAAATCAAAAAAGTTAAAAAAAATGCATATTTAAAATGTTATAAACAATTTAAAAGTATAAACAAAAATTAATAATTTTTTTATAATGACATCAACTAATTTTTTTATAAATTTTAAAAAGCAATTGAAAGTAATATTTATAGGCATTAAACTTTATTTTTTTTTGTTCTTCTTTAACAAATAATATTTTAAAAGTTAAAATATAGTTTATTAAAATATACGTTTTGAAATTTAATTTTTATGACTACTTTTAAAAGTTATTGATTAATAAAGTAGAATTTGTTAAAATTATTTATATTTAAATATACTTTAAATGATGCTAGAAATTTTAAATTATTGAAACTTTTTTTTTCAACACATTCGTTATCATTAAAATTATCACAAAAATATCATTTTGAAACAAAAATTTAAATTGTTTTTTTTACTTATTTATGTTTACATTTTTTTCAATCTTTAAAAGTAAAATTTATCAATATGCTAGTTATATGCAACAAAAAATATATTTTATTACTTTATTAATAGAAATTGTATAATATTTTGAAAAATATAATTTAAAAGTACTGTATAGGTTTATATAAATATATTATTTGTTCTTACAAAACATTTTGAATATATTGTCAAAAAAGTAAATTAAATTGTTGCGTAAGAATTAACAAAATTTTTAAGAAATATAATAATCGGTTATTGAATATGGCATTTGAAGATGTTAATAAGTTTCTTTAAGAATATAATGTGATATTAGCAACATCAAACTTATATATTACTGATTGTTGGCAGTCACTGGTAAACTGATTACAGGAAATAAAAAATTAAAAAGAATAATTGTAGATGAAGCTCATGTCATACATTAGTACAAATTAAAATTTCATCTTAATTATTTTTTTACTTTGAAAAACATACAGTACATCTAAGCCTCTGGCAATCTATCGTCTAGAGAAGTTAAAGAAAAAAAAACCAAACATTGAGAATGCACAATTTCATAATACCTTGCGTGGTTATTCTTCTAAAAATAATGAAATTATTATTTAAATATGCAAGAAAAATCTTATTGATGTTTCTGATAATCAAAATTCACTTAAACGATTAGAATACATTAAGAAAATTTAAAATATAAATCTTAGTTTCAAGTAACATATTAAAATTGTAAAATTATTTTAAGAAAATATTTTTTAAAATTTAACAAAATTCATAAAAAAATAAATTTTATAATATGCAAATAACAATTTTATGTAAACTTGTCTTTTATATATAAATTTATGTCATATACTAATAATATTTTTTAAATATTGATATATTTTAAACAAGATACTTTTAAAAATCAAAAATAATATGAATATAAAATAAACATTTTTATTTACCAAATTTTTTATATATGTATATATATTTTAAAAACAAATTAGTTTAACGTTTTTAAAAATAATTAATATATGTGGGTAAATTATTTAATCGAAAAAATTTTTTTTTTAAATAGAAAACAAAATAATATAACATTATGTATCAAATAAAGAAAAAAATAGTTTCATTAAGCAAAAAATAATTAATGTAGTTTATATCTAAACTAATATTTTTTTTATCAATCTTTGTTAATTTGTTTAAATCATTTTTATTTTGTTTTTTTTTACAAATGAATTAAAATAATTAAAATTTAAAAATAATTTTATATCTTTTATTTTGTTTCAGATAAATTTATTATTTTACATATGTATACATTTCTTGCAAAAATTTGCTTTGACTATTTTATATTTCAGAATTATATATTTCAAAAAATTGCCCTTTTTATGAACTCATTTTTTGTAATTGAAACTTTTAATTTTTAATTTGATTGTTGTTTATTTCAACAAAAAAGAATGTTTTAAGTTTTTTTTTTTTTGAATAAGCAATATTCATTTAAGTTTTAATAAATCTTGAATTTTATTGCAATAGAATAGATTCATCATGATAAAATATTAATTTTATATTTTTTCCTAAAAAATTAAATTAAATTTTCAATGAATATAAAAATATCAACAAATTTAATTTTCCTTCTTATGATTAACTTTAAATTTTTATTTTTTTTACTTCTAATGCAAAAGTAAAAACATTTTTTTATCAAAATATACCTGTTGATTTAAGTACAAATATTAGTGATATGATTATAATGATATCATATGAATGTAAAATTATGTTTATTTCATTAATTAATTTTTAATTATACTTTACAATTTTCTTTTTAAATAATTTTATATTATTATTTTTTTTAATATTTAACGAATATTAAGTGTTTAGTTTTAATATTCAATCAGATTATATTCTATAAATATTAATTAAAAAATAAGATTATATTTTTCGTAAAAACGACATTTATCTAAAATTATTGAAATATTTATATCTATTAATAATTATTATGTGTAATAATATTATCTTAAATCTCCTGATTAATAAAAAAAAAATTGAAAAACTTTGCCTTTTAAAATATTTTAACCTACCAAATATTTTATTTATTGAAGTATAATTATTTTATTGTCACAATGAATATTAAAAGTTGACAAAATTAACAAGCTAATGTAGCATTTGCTTATTATTACATTTTATTACAAATTATGTTAAATTTAGTCAGAAAATTAGTTATAACTTATTTAAACACACAGATTCAGTGACACTTTTTTCAAATAAAAGTTTAATAGGCCATAAAAATTTTTTTTTACCATGCATAAATTATACATTAATAAAAAAACTAAATTATTGGATTTAAATATTATATTTTATGAATAGTCAAATTCAAGATGCATACACTATAACAAATATAAATTAATATGTTATATAGGCAGAATTCATAATTTAAAATATATTTATAAAAAAAAACTATTATTGAAATATATAACATGTAATGTAGAATCATAATTTTATGATGACTATAAAAGTTGTTACCTCTTTAAAATTTTTTTATCTATTTATTAATATGTTATTGTACATATACAATTATTTATGTAACTATTAAATATGTGAAGTATAATAATATTTAAAAAAAAAGTTTTATTTTAAAGATATAAAAAATTTTACAAAACTATAAGTTGACTTCTGAATATTTACAAATATTATAAAATTTAATTATAATAATTAATATTATACTTATCATGTTGTCATAAATTAAATACCTTTAATATACTAAGAATCATTTAAAAGTTTTATAACTTAAAATTCTAATACATCATATTATCGTCACAAAAAAAAATACAATATTAATAAACATTTAGATTCATACTTTAAATTTTTAACATAAGTAACTATAAAAATTATTAGTTAAATTTATTAAAAACTATATTAAACTATGAATATTTTTTAAAAGAAAAACCTTAATTTTGTTAGATCTTCATTATTTCTTAAACTTTACATGTTTATTTCAAATTTTTTTAAACTTATTTATTATTCAACAAATAATAGTTATTAAATGTTATTGAAAAAAAAATATAAATTTTAACAAAAAAATAAGCTTATTAAAAAATAATTAATTAAAAGTTAGTAATTATTTAAAATGATTAATATTAATATGTATAACTATATTTCATTGTCTATTAAAATGATTAAAACTTTTTATTTTTTTGTCAAATTTTTTCATCAACAATTAAAAAAAACAATTTTTCTTAATCTTTTTTATGACAATTTGTATATATCTGTTATAAATAAATAATTTTTAGTTTTGTTTTATAAAAAGTAATATTTTATGAGGTTAAAAACATTATTAATATGTTTTTATTTTTTTTAAAACTTAAAAAGAGTATATTTGGTTTGTTAATTTTTTTTTAAAACAACTAAATATCAGATATTTGATTGATCATACCTTTTTAAAATTATTTTTTTTTTTTTTGGTAAATATAATTATTTTAATGACATTTAACTGCCATTGACAGAGATATTTGTATAATATTTTTTAGAAAGTTTTGTTCAAATATTAATGATTAAAAAAGTTTTAATTATGTACAGCAATTAATGTTTTTAAAGTATATTTGCTAATTTCATATGGCTGATAAAAAAAATTAATTAATTATATTTTAAGAAATTTTAAAGCGAACTAAAGTTATTAACTTAAGACACTAATAATTATTTTTTTATGATAATAAAATTGCAGATATATACTGTAAAAATTTATTTTAATTTTAAAAATATATAAGTTTATTAAAGGTTAATTTTTTTTAATAAAAAAACATTAATACTTAGAATGATTAAAGTACCTAATACTAATAATATATTATTATATAATATTAAAATTGTAGAAGTTATCAAATAGTGATTATGTCCAGATACTTTTAAAAAGTTAATTAAAAATATGAAGAATATAAATGACTACTATTTTTTTTTATAATTTATTACTAATTATATAATCTTTTTTTTATAAAAGTAAATAATAAGATTAAAAGTTTTATTGTGTTTATTTAAATATATATAATCGTACCTGAAAGTCTTCAGGTACCTTTTTATAATATGAAATAACTATCACTGTTATATAATGTGTTTTCTTCTTTTTATTTTTCCTTTATATATTCTTCTTCTTTTGTTGTTTTTTTCTTTTTTCCCAAAATATATTCTTCTTTTCCAAAATATGATGTATGAATCATATTTACAAGATATAAAAATTACTTACATTTTGATGGTTATAAAATTGTTATTTAACGATACTTTATTTTAATATAAATTTTTTTTTATCTACAGTCATATTAAATTTATTAAATAAATAAAAATACATTTTTATTATAATTTAAAAGATAAAAAAAATTATTTATTATATAAAACTAAGTATAATTCTAATAGCTTAATTTATTTTTTGTTAAAAATTTTTTTTTATATAGAAATTGTATAATTAATAAAATTGTTTTTATTGTGATAAACAAATTTTTTTATTAAGATAATTATTTTAAGGTAGATTTATTTAAAATTCATAACATTAAAAACTGTTAATTTAATATTGTTGAAAGAAATTTTTATTTAACAGAAAAGGATAGAACTGTTTAAATTGTTATTATATTACTATAATATTTTTTAATATATTTTAGAATATTATTATGACATTTGGTATGAGAATATAGTTTATCTTTATCAATTTTTATTATTCTATACAAAAAAAAAGTGTCTACTGTTTGCTAATAAGTAATTTTTATGATAATTATTAATTTTATGTAAATATTTCATAACATTTATATGCTATAAGTATATAATATTTTACTACTTAATTAAATTTTTAATATTTTATATTTTTCTTCTAAATATTTTATATTATTTTAAAAAAAAATATATACAAATTTGTTGAATTAAAAAAAAAAAAATTTTTTTAAAGTATAAAAAAAATTTTTTTAGAATGAGAAATATGTCTGATGATTTATCAATAACATATTCAAAAGATAATGAAACTTTTTTAGAAGAAGAGATAAAAATGTTTGAAAGAATGAAGTTACATGCAACAATTATAAGTACATTTAGTATTATTACAACATTATTAGGAAATGCTTTTTTAATTTTTTTTTTATTTTATAATAAATATAAAAAAAAAGGAAGAAAATTTCGTTCACATCATACTTTAATTATTCATATGTGTGTATCAAATCTTTGTTATGCTATATTTAGTATATTACCAACATTATTATTTACTATTCATTTATATGATTTTGATTTACCATTATATGTTTGTAAATTATATAAATATTTATCAATTATACCAATGTATGCTTCACCATTTTTACTTGTTGCTACATCTGTAGATCGTTATTATGCTATATGTAAACCAATGGAACGTCTTAAATATAAATTTTATACAACAGCAAAATTTTTTGCTTTATCTGCATGGATTTTTGCATTTATTTGTTCAATACCAAATTTAATAATATGGGAACGAACAGTTATGGGGAGTTGTGAAGTGCCTCTTAATAATGCATGGATCTCAAAATTAAATATCTTATTTTTTTCAACGGTAGCATGGATATTACCTTGTATACTTGTTGCTGTTCTTTTTTATTTTGTTTATCGTGTTGCATATCGTACAAAAACAACTGGATCAAGTGATTATCAAAGATTATCTACTATACAGTAAGAAAATATCAATTTATATATTATTTTAACATTCTTATTTTTTTTGTTTTATTTTTAGGAAAAAAAAATATAAATGGATATATTTAAATTTTTTCTATAATATTTTTAAAAAATCATCAATATTAAGTTGTTTCAAAACACAAAAAAAAGAAAGTTATATTATATCATATGTTTTTAAAGGTTCTAAAAAAATTAAAAATGATGATATTGCTAAAAAAAAGAAAGAAACATTAAAACTTACAATAACAATTGTTATTGTATCATTTTTAATGTATTCACCATTTGCTATTGTCAATTTGATGGATTTTTTTAATTTTAAATTTGGTGATGGTAGATTATTAACATATATATTATTCTTGGGAAATTTAAATACTTGTTCAAGTCCAATTATTTATCTATATACACATGCTAAAAAAGTTAAAAATGTGCAAAATTCAAATACCTCAAGATTAGTATTTGATTTTTAAAGTAAACTTAAAAAAAAATATTTTTTTTATATAAAATTATTATAACTGTAAATATTTTTATATTTTTTAAAATTTAATAATAATTTACCATTAATAAAATTAACATTTTTTTTTAGTAATATAAAAAATTATTACATTGTTTATATAAAGAAAAAAATAAATTTTTTTATTTCCTATATTATCTTATTTTGTAAAAATAATATTAATTTAAAATAATATTCAATACAATTTATAATATTATTTTTATACATAATAAAAATATATTTTTTTAATTACATAAAAAAAAATCAATATTTTAAAAATATGAAGGAAATATTAATTTTAATATTTTTTTAATTAAATTATATTCTTTTGTATAATATAAAGATGATTAATATAAAAAATTTTTAAAGTACACATTTTAAAATATATAAAGCTACTAATAATGTTTGAATTTTGAGATATTTAAAAAGAAAAAAAATAAATAAATGCACTTTTATGGATAATAATTTTTTTGTTAAATGATATAAAAAGCGTTAAATTATAAAAAATTAATATAATAAAGAAAACAGATTATGTGTATTAGATATCTATTTAATTATCTAGTATTTTAATAAAAAAAAAAAGTATCTTTTTGTATTTATATATACATATTTTTATATAAATAAAATTTTCACAATTTTAAGTAAAAGAATTTTTATTTTAATATGGTTATAAAATTGATATTACTTGTTCCAATTATTCTAACATTAATATGGTTTTTTATTATTTTTAAAATATTACTTAAAAAACAATTTTATCAAATTAATTTTCAATTTCTTATTTGTTGTACTATTATTCATGGAATATTATATTGTCTTGTTGAAATCATTGGTAATATTACATTTTTAATATTAAAAAATAATACTATAATTACAATTCAAAATAAGTTAATAAAACTTTTTATATATACTGGTTATTTTTATCTACAAATATTTATTATCATAGAACGATTAATTGCCGTTTTATTAATCAAAAAATATGAAAATATTTCATCAAATAAACCATTAATAGGAATATTTTTTGTTATTTTATCATATGGTTTTTATTTTTTTCAAAACTATATTTCTAATATAAATAAATATATTGAAGATTATATATTAATTGGTATGGAAATTTTATCTGCCATTCTGTCATTTGTAAGTACTTTTAAAATAAAACATTTAAAAAAAAATTTTATAGATATACTTTTTTGCTTTAAAAATTAAATTAAAAAAAAGAAGAAAATCTTTATTAAAATTTATTGAAAAAAGTCTTTCAACTAAATATCAAACTATTGAAAATGAAAAAGCATTTGGATTATCAATAGGTTTTATTATTATTTTTTTATTTTTTAATTTTATTAATAATCTATCAAATTTATCTTTTTTATACAAATATATTTTTAAAGATAAAATTATATATAAAGATATTTTTAATACAATAATATATATAATTAAAAATTGGAGTATATTAATATTACTTACAGTAAAAGAGAAAAGAATAAAAAATAATACAATGAAGATTTTTGGTATAAAATCATCTAGAATTTATGAAGTTTCATATCAAAATGATAATGGTGATAAAATAGTTGATATTCATGTTATTCCACAAAGTAGACAACAGTTTGTATATTTTAATACTTACCAAAAACAGTGGTACTTTTAAATAATTTCTTGAAATATTTAATTAAAGAAATAAACATTGTATGGTAAATAATTTTTTGTAGTAATTTTATTAGATAATTTTGAAGACATTATCAATTTATAGACAACTAGAAGTTTTCCATATACAATTGAAAATGATATGGTAAATTTGTATGACAAAATGTTATCAACATTATTTTTTTTAATTGATAAATTTTCATTAATTACAAATTGACAATTAGACTTTTTGTGAAAAAGGCTTACAAAATTTAATTTTATTGTATAAAAGAAAAGCACAAATATTTAATTTTTAATTTTATTTGTAATAAAAGCTTTTAAAATTTATTGTTTAAATCTTATTATTCTGTAAAAATATTTTTTTTTTAAATAAAATCTGAACCTAATATAAACTTTTAAATATATGTTTAAATTGTTTAAGTATACTATAATTATTTCTTTATTTTTTGTTTTTGTACATTGAATTTTGAAGATATAAACTTATTAAATTTTTTAAAAATTTAGAATATATACATAGTTTAAAGATTTAGATGTAATATTTATAAAGTTTATAATTATAAAAATGCTTTTGTTGGATATGCATTATTACGTCATTATTGCATGCCTGTTCTAATTATGTATATCATATCATTTTTATTTAAAAATTTAATAAAAGATTTTAATATATGACTTGTTTTTACAGTATTTTGTTTATTTTCATCTAGTAAGTTACACCAGAATTAACGATTTTTATTAAAAAAAAATAAAAATGTAAAAAGATTTGTATAACATTTTTTATATATATCAACAATAATTTTATTAATTATTTAGAAATATTTATTTATCTTAATTTTTTATTTTGAAAGTAATAATATTTTAAATACATCAAAACACAAAAAGTTAATATTAATATTTAATCATTGTTATTTGAAATATCAAAGAATTTTTGCTAAACAATCTTTTAAATTTTATTTTTATTATAAAAATAAAAAATAATATAAATAAACAAATAAATAAAATATTTAGTTTTTAATAACTTCCTAAATTTTTATTTATTTTAATAAATTTAAAGAGCATATATACAAAAAAGATTATATATTAAATTTTGTACTTCCTTCTTAAGATTTTATAATCTTTTTTCGGATATGATTAATGTTTAAATAATTTTTTATTTTACAAAATATATTTAATTTATTATATAATTAAATGATACAAAAAAAAAGATAATAAAATATACATAACTTTTTATAAACATTAAATGATAATAATTAAAGTTATATTTTCATAAATCACATTAATTTTTTTTTTAATTTCTATTTGATGTATTTCTTTTATCAGTAACATTTCTATCTCTTTTGCTATTATCATGTATCAAAGCAGATTTTTTTTTTCCATCTAAAATAACATTCCATATGGCTTGTCTTATTGTTTTATTAAGTGTTATATAAATGATACCACCACATCCTTGTGAAAATGACCATAAAATTTGAGAGATAACAGTTAATATTGGTGGTATAATAAAAAATTGCATATAAACATAAAGGAGAGCTGCTGTAAATACAAAAAAACAAATAATAAATACTTGAATTTGTACTTTAACAATAACATTATTAACATTTGATGATGTACTTCTAATATGTGATTTTTTTGATAATTTTAAAAACATTGTTCCATAATCAAGTACCAATAATATTATGATTAAAAAATTATTTATTGTATGGGGTATATTACTAAAATCAGTTCTTGTTTTAAAATTTGGCATATCTAAATAATCTTGATATGGATTAAAAAACCATGACATATATTTTTGACTAAATGCAAGTGGACTTGTAAATATAAAAAAATAAAAAAAATATATTATTGGTAATATTAACCAAACTAAAGTTTTTTTTCCATCAAAAAGTTTATGACAAAGATTTTGATTTGTAATATCTAAATATCTATTAAAAGCTAAAATAGTTGTAGTAGCACAAGTTGCACACCAAATACTTACACCAAAACTTCCAATTCCTATGTGAAGTTTTGGAGCAATACAATATGATACTCTAAGTATTGATAAAATTCCAGTAGCAATTGAATTAACCATAACAGCAGAAACATCTATTATTGAAAGAAAAAGCATGATTTTGTAACAACTATTTCTAATAAATATTTTTTTGAACATTACAAATATACATGGTATATAAACAATGATAAAAATAATACCACCAATCAAAAAAACATACCCCATAACATCAGGTTTTTCATTTAATATTTCTTTTGAATGTTTTATTTCATCATTATTACATATATAATAATTGTCAAAAAGATTAGAAAAAAATAATGGATTCAACATTGGTAAAAATATAAATTTAATATTAAATGTAACAAATTTATAACTTAAATATTATATCTCATAAAAAGAGTTTTTAATCAGATCCTTCCGTAAATAATTTTATTTTTAGTTTATTATATTTTCTATAAAATCCAAATATTTTATCTAAAAGAATATTTTATGAATAAGGATTATACATCATAATTATAAAAAAAAATAGTACTTGTTAAAGATAATATAACTATTACTTTTTATAAAACTTACGTATTAATAAAATAAATAATTTTTATATTTGTGATATCAAGTTATAATTTGAATTTTATAATGCTGTTTTCATTTGATAATACAAATATTAATTATATGTTTTTATTTATTAAATATAGATTCTTTTTATATTATAATTAATTTTTTGAAACTTAAAAATTAAATTTTAAAGTTTATTAATATTAATTGTAAAGAAATTTTTTTTTTACAGATTAACTTGAAACTAATTACTATTTTCTAGTAAAATAGGTATTTGCTATTCATTTGTTATTAACATTTAAATAATTGCTAATTATTTTTGAGTATGAAAGAATGAATAAATTACTGTTAAAAATAAAATTAATTTGTATACATTTTATTTTTACGCAACACTTGAAGTTACTAATTATTTTAATATATAACTATTTTTAATTATAATCTTTTAAAAACATGAAAATAAAAAAAAATTTTAAACAATCATACTTTTTTAATTGAAGATTATAATGAATCATTAATTTTTAAAATTTCAAATAGTTAAGTAAACTTTACATTTTTTTTTTTGTAAAATTATTTATTAAATGAATATAATATTAAAAGTGATAAATAATATTATAAATTGTTAAATAACCAATGTTATTAATAGATTTATATAAAAAATTATTAAATATTTTAATATATTATTCTATTATTCTTATACTATTTATAGGTTTAGAAAAAAAATTTACTAAAGATAAAATAAAAGAATTAATTCCACATGAATTTTTATAATTATTGCACTTAAATAGATATATATTTGTTGTTGCATAAGTTTATTATATATTATAAGTACATGTATGAATTGTATGATATAAATAATATTTATTTACAAATTAATTACAATATTATAAAATTTTTTCAAAAGCCATACTTTATTGTAACAGTATACTATAATTAAAATATACTTGATCCAATATTACTATTTTATTTTATAATAAAATATTCATGTAATAAATTTATATCTCCTTAAATTGTATAACAAAAAAAAAATGAATCAGTGTTCCATTAGATTAAAATTTCATGCAAGTATTATTAAAAATTTTTTCAAATCAGTATCAGATAAACAAAGTTATTATCTAAAAATAAAGACAAATTAAAAGTTAATTAATAAAATTAAATTAAATTAATTTATGTTGTTTGTACTATTAGATAAACAAGAAATATAAAATAATAATGTTAAGATACAGTAATCTAAATAAATACTTAAAAATGAAATTTAAATAATTTCACGAAATATGAAATCATTAAAAAAAAACTACCTTATATATTATTTAAAAAAATTCACTTCTATTTTTGTTTTTAAAAAAAAAAAATTAAATAACAAAAGAACAATAATTAATTAAAATATATTTATCTACTGTAGTTTAAAAAAAATAAATAAACAATATAAATTAATAAAATAGTCTAGTAAATAGTTTTCATTTTTCAAGGAATGTTTTCTTTACTTTTTATTATTTTACTTATTTTTTAAAATAGAAAAAATAATTCTAAATATAAATTATGCATTTCCGTGCAATGTCTATTAAGTATTTTATTTAAATTCAAATTAATTGTAGAAGTATGCTTTTTAAGTATGAATATTTTAAAAAGAAAAAAGTGATAACATATCTAAATAATTGCTTTTTAATAAAAAGAATAATATATAATGCAAATAAATTCCCAATAGCATAAAAAAAATGGAAAAAAATTTTTTTTTTTTAATGAAAAGCAAACATAAAATAATTTTTTAGAAACTATTTTTAATATACGTCTATCCTGATTTAACTATTTTTAATTTTTCATATTTTTTCTACATGGGTAAAAAAGTAAAATATAAATATATGCAATATTGATGAAAAAATTTATTATTTAATTAAAACGTTCTTTAAATGTTACAAAATAACTTTAAAGGAACATGCAAGTTTTACTATTTGATTATAATTAATTTTTTATTTTAGTAATTAAATTTTTTCTTGGATTTTGTTTTATAATTGATATATTTTCATTTACATTCTATATTTTATTACTAATTTTTATTTCAAATCAAATAAAAAAAAAAGACAAATATATTTCTGGTAGTTTTTACAAAATAATTGTTTTTAATGGTATTTTGGATTTAATATTTATTATTGAAGAATATGTAACATATCGAGTTCCACAAATTGGAGTCTTTGAAAATTTTTATATTAATTTTTTTTCTAGAAATATTATTTCTGGAATATGTTACACATATTCAATATGTCAAATTATATTTACGTCATTATCAGGAATAACAATTACTTTCAATAGGTATTTTGCAATTAAATACCCTATACATTATCATTCTTTTTGGAGTGGTTGGAGATTATGTTTTTTTTGTATATGGCCATCATTTTTATCAATAATTATATTTATAATATTTTATAAACAAGATATAGGATATATAAAAACTCATATTGGTGGTATTACAGGATTTTATATAGATCCATACTTTAATAATTTAATATGGCAAGTAACAATAGCTATTCATTCCATTGCATTAATTACAAATGTTATTTTAAATATTTTTTTAATTTTAACAATAAAAAAATTAGGACTTTTAAAAAATAATAATAGAAAAAAAGAAGTCAAATTAGAAATATCAATGGCTAAATTTGCAATTTTATACTGTATATTTTTTGGAATGGTAGTAATTACTGAAGTTTGTATATCAGTTTCATCATATGTTGGAGCAAATGTTTTATCTGATGATATATTAACATTTTATATACTAATTGAAACTATAATGGTATTTTTTACACCTTATACATTATTATATCTTAGTAATGATTTTCGTAAAAAATTTTTTATTTTTATTGGTTTTCAAAAATTATATTTTATACCATGTTTAAAAAAATATAGTATAAGTACAAAATCTGTTAGCACGTTTCATTGAAAACATAAAATAATTCTTCAAAAATTTTAAAAAATATAAATATTTAAAAAAAATTCTTTTTTTATACTTTGACATATTGAATATTTTTTATACAATATACATTTTTTTTTTTAATCTTCATCTATTGTATTAATTTTTTATTTTTATCTTTATAATTGTTTAAAAGAACTATTAAAAAAGTTGTTGTCTATAATTTCACATATAAATTTTATTTTTAACAATGAAGAATTTTGGTAAGAAAAAAAAATTGAAGTAAACAGTAATTATAAATAGAAGATAAAAACAAAATAATAATCATTTTTATAATAAATTATTTATAGAAAATTATATGAATTAATAACAATATAATAAATTGATAAATTATAGGATAAGAAAAAAAACGAGTGAAATTACTTAAATAATTACTTAAGTTTATAAATAATTTTAAATTAAAAAAAATTTTTTTCAATAATTATAATTTAGTATATGATGCCAAAATTTTTATTCATTGTACTTTTTTTTTAAATAAAGAATTTATCAAAAATTTTAAAGTTTCTTGTATTTCAATTGTTATTTAATAACATAAAATTTCAATAAAATCATTTTTGTTTCAAATTAAATAAACAATTCTTGTTATATCATAAATATACTTAATATCAATATTATTATAATTAACTATTGAATAATTTTTTAAATATAAATTATGTCTTTATGAAGAAAAAATATATGAATTTAGTCATTTTATACAATAACGTAATTTCAATGGGATAAATTTGTTAGTGGTAATTAAAATGAGCAATCTTGTTATCTTGAAATAATAAGAATATTTTTCAGTATAATCATATATATCATATTTTTTCCATATTTTTCATGTTTTTTAACGTTATTTAACAAATTATATATTTAACTTTTTTTTTTATTATTAATTATTTAATTAAAAACATTAATAATGTTAAGAGAGTGTTTATGTATGTTTTATATTTAATAACAAAAGATATTTTATTCTTCTTTTTATAGAATATTGTTTTTCAGAAAATGATTGAAAATCACAATTTTTTTTAATATTAATTATAAAAATATTAAATATACATTTTATTTAAATAACAAAATAATAAAATTTTATAAATCAAGATAATGCAACATTTATATTTTTTTTTGTAATAATATAAAAGAAATTTTTATAATATTAAAAAAGATTATATTTATAAATAATAATTTTAAAAAAAATTACTATTTTAAATTTGTTATTTATATTTAAAAAATTAATGATAGATCAATTGTGATGTTTAATATATATGCTATTTTTGTTTCTTTTATTTAAAGTTTAAAAATCTTATAGAAGAGATTTTTGATGACTAAAAATTTTATTTGAAATATTTTAATAGATACTTGTGAATATATATAATTAAAAATTAGTTATCACACAATTTTTGCTCATTGTTTTCTTTTGAAAATTTATAAATCCAAAGTTTTTACTTTATTTTCACTTGTTACTAACAGACTATTTATAGTAGAAAATAAAATGAAATAAAATAATTATATATTTTTATTATAATTATTTTTTTTAAGTAACTGATTGAAAAAAAATTAAATGCAAAATTTAAATTTATGGGAAAAGTTTATCTGTTGCAAGTCAATTAGCATTAAATATACTTTTATATTTATAATAATATTGTTATTAATTTAAAATATTAGTTGATTTGAAAATAAAAAAAAAACTATTACATAAAAATATTTTTATTTACGTATTTATTTTCAAAATTTTTTATGGGATTAAAAAGAATTTGTAAGTTTATAGAAAAAAATAAATTAATATTGTTATTTTAGTTTTAAAAATTTTTCTTTCTTTAATCACTATATTTGATATAATTTCATATATACTTTATATTTCTTTAACAATTTTTCTTATTAAAAAAGTTAATAAAAAAGAAAATGATACAGGAAAAGGATTTTATACATTATTTATATTTAATTCAATTTTTGATATTATATTTATTACTGAAGAATATATAAGTTATAGAATTCCACAATTTGGAATATTTAGTAATTTTTATGAAAATATATTTTCAAAACATTTTTTATCTGGAATATGTTATATTTATTCATTATGTCATGTTAATTTTATTTTTCTTTCTGGTATAACTATAACATTTAATAGATATTTTGCTATTAAATATCCAATAAAATATAATTTTTTTTGGAAAGGATGGAAATTAATTATTTCTATGATATGGCCATTATTTATTGTAATACCTATATTTATAAAATATTATTCAATAAAAGTTCAATATATAAAAGATTATACTGGAAGGCAATCAGTTATTATTATTAATGAATATGATAATAATATTTTATGGCAGATTACTTCATATATTCATTGTATAACATTAACAATAAATGGTATTATGACTATTATTTTAATTCGTTTATTAAAAATAGAATTAAAAAAAATTATTGATACTAATAATTGTTATAAAGTTGATATATCAATGACAAAATATGCCATTATATACTTTATATTATTTGGTTTTGTTGTTATTGTAGAAATACCAATGACAATTGCATCAAATTTAGAATTTTATGATATTGCTAATGATTTATTAACATTAACTGTTTTATGTCAAAGTTTAATTGTATTTTATCCTTCATATGGATTACTTATTCTATGTAAAGATATTAGAATAACATTCTTTGAATTTATTGGTTTAAAAAAAAATGATACTATATCTCATATATTACATCAAAAAAAGAATACATCTAGAAAAAGAAGTCAACTTGTTAAATAATATATTTATATTTAAATAATTTTCATTTACTTTGTATATTACACATATATATATTTAATTTTTGTATAAAATAATTTTTAATTAATTCAGCTGTTTATTTATCTATAAAAAAGTTTAATATATAATAGTTTAAATTACTTTTGTAATATTTTATCAAATTAAATATTAATGTAGTAAACATAATGTTGATTTTAATTTATCATGTAAAGAACAGGTGATCAAATTACTCTATAAAAATGATTATATTAAAAAATATAGTTTTAAATTTAATTTATAATGATAAAAATATTCATATTATTATTTTTTATAATTCCATTTTCTTATGAGGTAAGGATACAGTTTTATTTTTATAATTATAATTATAAAGATAAGAATTGGTAAAATAAGATTCACTTGAAACCCCAATAGTTATTAAATAATTTATTTAAATTTAAGTCTAACAAAATAACTTTGGCCAAACTATATAAATAGCGATTATTAAAAATTATTAATTTACTTACTATTTTGTTTTTCTAGACTTTTCTAAAGTCCTATCTTATTGAGTAACTTCTCAATTATCCTAACCCCTATAAATACAATAATTAATTCGCTTATCACTAATAGTTTGGTATAATACAATATAATAAAAATGAAATAAATTAAATAATAAAATGATTATTTTCTTATCTTTTTATATTTAGTTAAAGTCATCGTTTTCCGTTTGATTGCTTTTATGCAATGAAAACTCTTAAATCACTGCTTCACCCCTATTCAGACTGATTTCGGAGCCTTCCGAATATCTGTCCAATTCACTTTATATAATTTACGTGATTTAGGGTCATTGTTTCTGAAGTAACAATGTAAACTGTCCGTAGCTAATACTTTAAATTTTTCATTTGCTTTATCCCACTTATCTGAATTCTGTTTCTTTAAAATAAAATAATCTCCAACTTTAAATTCATTTGATTTAAATATTTGATTCTTTTTGGATAATTTTCTATATAAGTCTGTAGTATATACTGCAGCGTATAATTCTTCTTGCTTATGCATCATTGGGATTACATATTTTGAAATGTCGTAGTTGTAATTCTCCAAATTAATGTTTTCTATATTTCTTAAATTATTTTCTTTAAACATAAATATTTCAAAAGCGTTGAAATTATTAGATTGTGTTCCTTTATTTAAAAAGTAAGTTGCCATTCCTAATAGATCTTTGAATTTAATTTCTTCATTTTTCTCTTGTCTAATTTTACTAAATGTTTCTTCTATTAATTTCAGGTATAATTCGGCAATTCTATTTCCATGAGTATAAGGCGCGACACTTATTAATTTTATCTGTGATATTTCAAAGAATCTTTTAGCTTCGTTACTATTTAAATATTTGGCATTATCCACAACTATAATCGTAGGTTTTGAATATAAATATATAAATTCACTTATTGCTTTAATTATTTTCTTGTCTGTAGGATCTCCTTCTATTTCTTTAGCCATTATAAATTTTGAAAATGTATCCACACATATAAGTATCACTTTTTCTTCTCCATTGAATTGAAATTTTCCGGATAAATCGCAACTCCATATTTGATTTGGGTAAGCAACATTTAAAGTTCTTTCATATTTAATTTTAGGATAATTATTTCTTAATAAACAAGTTTCACAATTTTCTGTATATGCCTTAACATATTTACTAAAATTTTTACTAAAATATCTCATATTCAAATTTCTTAACATTTTAATATATCCAAAGTGTCCTTTTTCATGTACTAATTCTACTAACTTTGGTATTATTGCTTCTGGAACATATGGTCTGAATTTCAAAGGATATTCTTCATCTACTTTTCCTAAGCAATTATTTAACTTTTGTAACTTATTATTTTGAATAAATTCTTGAGTTATTTCTTTATCTTGTTTTTGGTGTTTTATTATTTCTTCAATTGAATATTCTTCTAAAGAATTTATAATTTTATCTAAATTTTCTTTAATTTCTTCCTGGACTTTTCTTTCTTTTTGTGAACGTTTTGGTCTACCTGGTTTCTTCTTTAAAGATCCTTTTGGTCTTCCTGGTTTTCTCTTTAAAGATCCTTTTGGTCTTCCTCTTCTTTTTATATTACTTCTTATGGATTTTTCCACATTTTTCTGGTTTTTACCTATCTTCTCACCCTTTCTTTTTGATAAAAGTTTACTTTTATCATTTCTTTCTAATATGGTATTTAAATTAATTTTATTAATTTGTATTTCCTTTTCATCTCTTTCTAAATAATTTGGTGAAAATATTATTTTATTTTCTGTCTCATATACTTTCTTTTCTTCATTTTCTATGGCATGATCTATTAATCTTGATAAATAATCAGGAAATTTGTTATCTTTTCCTTTTATGTATTTAATAATGATTGTAGCTGGATAACAATTTATGAAGTTTATTAATTCCATATATCTATCATTCATACTATTATTTTGAATATATTGAATTGGTTTATGATCAGTTTCTATAGTTATTTCATTTCCTTTTAATAAATATGAAAATCTATTGAGAGCTATGCAAATTGCTTTCATTTCTAGATAACTACTATGTCTTTTTCTTTGAGTTCTTTTTAATTTCTCGCTAACTAATCCAATTAATATTTTATCCTTTTCATCATTCGGATTTACTTGAATTAATGAAGCTCCTATAGCTAAATCGCTTGCATCAGTTTTTAGAATAAATTTCCAATTATTTCTAGGATATCCAAGTGTAGGTGATGATAAAAGTTCATTAACTATATTTAAATAATTCTTTTTATCTTCTTCATCCATATAAAATGATGTTTTTTTTTTACCTAATTTAGCAAAAAGACGTTCTGCATTTACAGTAAATGTAGGTAATGTTTGTTTAAAATATTGAGTTCCAAATAAGAATCTTTGTAATTCTTTCTTAGTCTTAGGTATTTGTTTTATTAAATTAGAAATACTTTTTAAAGAAGGTGTATATCCTTTTTGGTTTAAAGTATATGCTAAATAATTTAATTCTTTTCTAAATAGTTTGGACTTGTAAATATTAAAATATAAATTATTCTTCTGAAATATTTCCAATATTTCGTTAAGTACTTCAGCATGTTTTCTTATAGCTTCTACTTCAGATTTTTCTTTTGGTAATGAAGTTATTACTAAGAAATCGTCGATATGTTGTATTACTTGACCATCATTCTTATATTTCTTTAATAATTCACTTGTTACTAATGAAAATTGAAATGCTGAATTTGTAGCTCCTTGTGGTAATGTTTTATAAGAATAAATATTTATTCCATCCGCACTAAATGAATATTTGGATCTCATTTCCTCTGGTATCAGTATTTGTTGATATGCATTACTGAGGTCTATTAAACTATATAAAATATTTTCTCCTCCTTTTATTCTTTTGAATTCTTCAACTGTATTTAAATTAGCTCCCGATTGTCTAATTGTAATTGAATTAATCAGTCTTAAGTCACATACCATTCTATAATTATTTTCAAGTTTCTCTTTATTTATTCCTTGAATTGTAGGTTTTCTTAATAATAAAATAGGGTGTACAAAATCAGGATGTTTTTCTACTTGAATCATATTGTTTTTCAAGTATGTTTCAATTATTTGATTTGCCATTGGCAATAAATTTTGAGGAACTTTATAAAATTTGAATTTCTTAAGTTCTTTATTATAATTATATTCTTGTCTTCCTGACATTAATGAAGGATTATATCTATCCATTTTTAAATCATATTTTTCCTGAAAGTTTTTCTCGGCTTCTTCTAAATTATTTAAATTCTTCAGCCAACTTTCCTTAAATGTATCTTTTATAATTGTACAATAAGATTTATATGAAGGTAATTTAATTTTTTCTTCGTATTCTTTAATTATCTCCTCGATATTAAGAATTTTCTTTTTCTTTAAATCAATGTATTTATTATATTTAGACAATGCATCTAATCCAAGTAAAATATCACATTGAGTTTCTTTAGGTAGATCTTTTATTAAGATTTTATCTAATTTAATCTCTTCATCATCTATTTTTATTGAAATTGATCTATCTCCCCAATTTCCAATTGTTTTATTTTCAATGCCTTCAATTATAATTTTATCTCTTGTCTTAGAGATTGATAATTGTTTGGCTAACTTATTACTTAAAATAGAAATTTCTGAACAAGTATCAAGTGCTGCTTTTGCTTTTATTTTTCCATTTATTAATATTTCTTTATGTAATATATTGGAAGAATCATCTTTTTCTTTATTTAATAAATTTATCCTTGTTTTAGAATTAGGATCCCATTTTGTTTTACTTTTACATTCTTTTTCAATATGTCCTCTATAATTACATCTATTACATTTGATATCCTTCTTTTTATCGTACTTGGAGCTTTGTGTATTATTCCTTTTGATCATAGAAGATAACTCCATGCATTCTTTTACACTAGCTACATAATAACTCCAATCTTTAGTTGTTTCATTTCTCATAAGTAATTTTATTTCATTTGGAAGTAATTGTCTTAGGAGATTTTTATTTTCGAAGAATATTCGTTCTTCATCCAATGTATTATATAAAGTTCTAATATTTTGATCAATCAAGGCGCTGATTTGATCAATATTAGATTTATTTAATGGCATATTCTTTATCTTTTCAATATTTAATTCAGCTTCTAATATTGAGCATTTTCCCGTAAATTTATCTTTAAGGAATTCAATTAAATTATTGAATGTTGTATATTCTTTAGCTTCAGCAACTATTTTTGCTACTCTTCCTTCTACATTTAATAATAAATGATCTTTTAATAAATCTTCTGGTATTCTATTAACTTTGCAATAACTATCAAATGTTTGATACCACGTAGCAAATGATTGTTTTTCATCAAATTTCTTAAGGGCAGAGAAATTTTGTATGACTATTGTTTGTTCTTTTGATAAAGAATTATTTCTTTTCTCTATTTTTCTATTCATTATATTGAGAGATTCATTGCTCTTTTCTTTATCTTTATTTAAAGTGTTTTTATGATAATCCGTTAAATTAGATAGTTGAGCAATAACCATTTCTAATTGATTTTCTAATCTGCTCAATCTTTCATCGTTTTCTTTCCTAATTTCATCATAATTAGTGTTGAATTGTGAAGTAGCATCAGTATTTGCTATTTCTTCTAATGGTAATTCCGTATTGCTTCTGGAATTTATCTCCATTTCATCTTCTCTTAAATTGCTCATTCTTGAAGATTCTCTTCTATTTTCAGCAATTATTCTTTGATATGTTTCCTCGAGTGTATCCTCGTCATCAATTTGGGTGTTCTTTCTAGTGTTTTTCATTATTTTTCCTTTTCTTGCGGTCCAGTTTTATTTTTATAATTATAATTATAAAGATAAGAATTGGTAAAATAAGATTCACTTGAAACCCCAATAGTTATTAAATAATTTATTTAAATTTAAGTCTAACAAAATAACTTTGGCCAAACTATATAAATAGCGATTATTAAAAATTATTAATTTACTTACTATTTTGTTTTTCTAGACTTTTCTAAAGTCCTATCTTATTGAGTAACTTCTCAATTATCTTAACCCCTATAAATACAATAAATTAATTCGCTTATCACTAATAGTTTGGTATAATACAATATAATAAAAATGAAATAAATTAAATAATAAAAATTGATTATTTTCTTATCTTTTTATATTTAGTTAAAGCCATCGTTTTCTGTTTGATTGCTTTTATGCAATGAAAACTCTTAAATCACTGCTATACTTTTAATAAATAAAAAATTTTTAGGTTCCAAGAAATATTAATCGTTTTCTTACCAGAGAATCATTATCATCAAAAGATCGTGAAATGTTTGATAAAACTGTTACTGTTTTAGATAAATTAGAAGAATATAGTGATAAAATTAATGATATAAAAAATAAAACAGATGATGTTGAGGTTGGTGTTATGTCAAATCCTGATATGTTTCAAGGGGATATATTTTTATCAGAAAGTCAAATAAAAAAAGTTAAAAAGGATTTTGAAGTGGATAATAATTTACTTAAAAATAAATTAAGAAAAAAAAGATCAGCTATTTTAGAAAATATGCCACGTTTTTGGGATATATCAAAACCAATAAAATATTTTGTTAATGATGGAAATACAGACATGATAACTGAATCATTAAATAAAATTACTTCTGAAAGTTGTATTTCTTTTGAATATAGTCCAACGTTATTTACTGGTCCAGGATTTAGATTTTATAGAGGTGTTGGTTGTTGGTCATGGTTAGGAAAAATAGATAATGCAAATCCTCAAGATATTAGTCTTGGAACAGGTTGTGATGCTATTGGAACTATTCAACATGAAGTTTTTCATGCATTAGGTTTTGTTCATGAACAATCACGTCCAGATAGAGATTTTTTTTTAAAAATTCATAATGAAAATTATACTCCTGATAAAGCAACAAACTTTTATAGATATGGTTATGGAAGTGCAAATAATTATGGTATAATTTATGATTATGGTTCTGTTATGCAATATTATGCTAAATCATTTAGTTCAAATGGAGGTGAAACAATGACACCTAAAATGAGTTTTTTTGATAATGTTATGGGACAAAGTGTAGGGTATAGTCATTATGATTTAAAACTTTTAAATACCTATTATTGTAAAAATGTTTGTACATCATCAATAATATGTAATAATGGTGGATTTCAAAGTGTAAAAGATTGTTCAAAATGTAGATGTCCATTAGGATTTTCAGGAATATCATGTAATGAAATTGAAGAACGATCTTCTACATGTACTAATAAAATAAATTATTCCAATTCAACAAAACAAACTATTAATGTACCGTTAGGGGCAAAATGTTTTTATTATATTGAAGCACCAATAGATAAAAAGATTATGCTTGTTATGAAAGATCTTAAATATAATGGTTATTATTATACTCCATGTAATGCTGAAAATGGAGTTGAAATAAAATATCGTACAGATATGGGATTAACAGGTGGAATGTTTTGTAAGCCTTTTAGTAATGAAATTTTAATTTCACAAGGTAATAAACTACTTATTGCTGTTCCTGGAAATGTTAAAATGCAATTTACATTTCATTCTAAATAATTTTTTTTTTATAAATTTTTAAATATTTTAAAATAAAAATTATTTTTATTAATAATTGTTAAAAGATAATAAAAAAAATTAAACTCTACTTTCAAAAATAATAGGAAAACCTTTGTCTGAATTAGTTACAATTTGAGGAACCATTTTTAAATAATCAAAAGGATAATTTGTTCGTACTCGAAATCTTCTTAATATCCAAACACTTATTATTTTAATATTATGATTAGCAAATTTTTGTCCAATACAATTTCTTGGTCCTGCACTAAATGGAATAAAATCAAAAGCTGATCGATTTGCTGTATTTTCAGGAAGAAAACGATTTGGATCAAATTTATATGGTTCAGGAAATGTTTTATCATTCATGTTACATAAGAAAGGCCCTAAAACAACATCTGTTCCTTTTGGAACTATATAACCACCAATATTAACATCATTTTGAAGTCTTCTTGCCATAATAGAAACTATTGAAAATCTTCTTAATACTTCTTTTAAAACTATATCAAAATATGACATTTTATTAATATCTTCATGAGTTACAACTCTTTCATTTTCACCAAAAATATCAAAAATTTCTTCATAAACTTTTTCTTGAATTTCTGGATGAGTTGCTAATGACCATAAAAGCCATGCCATTGTAGCTGAAGATGTATCAAATCCACCAAATATAATACTATCAACTTCTTCTCTAACACCATCCATATCTATTTCATTATTTTCATAAAGTTCTAATAACATTGAAATAAAAGTTTTATGCTTTATTTCATTACTAGTTGATTTTTCTTTTAAATATTTTTTATGACTTAGTTGAATTAAATCATTTCTAAACTTTCTTAATGTTTTTAAATATTTATCTTTTTTAAATCCATTTCCAGAGAGATAAAATAAAAGTTTATTTTTATAAAAAATATTTATTGATGCAATATATGCCATTTCAGCAAAACCTTCTACTGCATGAAGATATGAATCATTTGGATTTGATTGACATTTTAATTTATGACCAAAAGCTGTTCCTATAATAAATTAATAATTAAATAATTTAAAAAGAAAAAAAAAACTTACTCATAATCATATCAAAAAGACATCTTTTCATATATCCAAGTACTTGAACTTCTTCACCTGTATTTTTAAAGTTATTTAATATATCAACTAATACTATAGCTTCTTCATTAAAAATACTATGATATTCAATTAACATTTTAAAATGAAAACTTGGATTAATTAATTTTCTTCTATACTTCCATTTTTCTCCAGAACCAGTAACTAAACCTTCATTCAACCATTCTCTTAATAAATCATAAGTACTACCTTTTGTAATCTCTTTTGGATTATCAAGAATTATTTTTTGAACTTCTGGTGTTGATAAATAAACAATAACATGATTTCCAAACCAAATTTTCATAATTGGATAATTTAATCTAATCATTTTTTGAAGAATTTCATATGTTTTATCCAATACATATGATGGAGGACCTTGAAATTCTAATAGACTACCTATAATTGGTAATCCATTATCACCAGGAATTTTTTCAAGATAAAATAAAGTACGTCTCCTTTCTTTATACCATAAAAATATTTTTTTAATAATAAAATATAGATATATAGGAAATATAATTGTAAGTAATTTATAAAAAAGCATTTTATCATTATAATTTTTTTTTTTTGATAAGAAAATTTTATATGAAAATTTGTTGATTGTACATCATAAAATAACAGTAAATTAAGTTGTTACAAAATTTTCAATTATTTTTATAACATATTAATTAAATGTTTGAATTATAATTTTTACAACTATAATTATTTTTCTAATCATTTTTTTTTAAAAAATTCTAATGAAAAACACTTTTTTAATTACATTTTTTAATGAGAAAAAAAAATTACAGATCATTGTAAATTTTTATGTTCATTACAGTGAATTGTTTGAATCATTCTAAATGAATGTCCATCATCATCAATACCATTGACAGAAAGAATAAAAGTTGGAATTTCACAGGAAAAAAGATCTTTTGTAATATATTCAAATCCACATTTTTCTCTTGATATTAAACTACTTGACCATAATAAATTTTCTCCAGTCAAATCATGAATTTGTGCATAAGTTAAAGTACCAAATGGTGTGTCAGCAACAATAGCATTTTTTTCATAGCCAGCTGTAGTGTATTGAATAGAATAATCAGAATGCCTACCACTATCTTCACCAATATCTGGATTAAATGCTATGTGTGGAGGATTATCTTCTAGAACTCTGGCTGATATATGACAAAAATGATTATTATCATTTTTTGTTATTAATTTTATTTTCCATACACCTGGTATTAATTGAATAGATGGTGTTCTTATTAATATTAACCAATTTGTTTGTGTTTTAATTTGACCACTTATTTCAATTTCATTATTATATGGATCAAGAATTTGTATTGTTGATTCTGTTGAACTATAAATATCTAAAACAAGTAATGTTCCATTTGAACCCATTTGTATATATTCAATTAATTCTGTACATGGATAACCATATTTTTTTGTTATTGTATATGTATTAATTTCAGTTATTAATAAACTATTCCAAAAACCAATTAACGTTGAATAATTTGGTACTTGATAAAAATTACCACCTGATGAGTAGGCAATTTTAAGTAATGAATCTATTTTATTATCATTAAATGATACATTTCCTGGTAAATTTTTATCACCAATAATTATAACATCAACTTTTGTATATTTATAAGCAATATTATTTAATGCATCTTCAATTTTATTATAATCTTCAGCATTTGAATTAGTTATTACATAAGCTTGTGATAATGATGGAATTGATTGATTTTTTAAAACATTTATAATAGCAGTTAAAATTAATCTTGAATAACTATAATTAATAATTTCTTGAAAATTTTTCATTATTTCATTTTTAATAACATTAATAAAATATGTTTTATTTGTTGTATCATAAACATTACTAATTCTATTATCTGGTAAATATGATGAATCTCTAAAAACAATTCCAATATAACGTGTAAATTTATTTTTTTTTACACGTTCTGTTTCATCTAAAATATTTAATAATAATTCTTCAATATTAATTAAAACATTTTTCATTTCACCAACCATTTCACCATCTATAATTAAAATAAAAGCTTTATTATTATTATCTAATCCAGAGGTATTATTTCCATTTTTTCTTGTACATACAGCTACTGTACAATGATCACCAGTATATCCATCATTACAAATACATTTTTGATAAGTATTATCAGGTTTTCCATATAAACATTGAATTGTATCACAATTATTACCAGTCCAAAAATATGAACAAAAACAATTATTAGCCATAGGAATTCCACCATTTTTACATTCACCTTTAACAACAATATTTGAACATGATATTGGTAACATTCTTTGAAATACATAACCAAATCTATCAACACCATTAATTAATATTTTAAAATTATTTGATGGACAGATAAATTTTGTTGAAATATATTGATATAAACAATTATCTCTTTCAGTAATATTTCCTTGATCAAGAAGAGACATATCATTTAAAGGAAACATTAAAAAATTTAATAAATTTCCTTTATTATTAGGTTCTAAAATATTTTGTAGTCCTGTAGAATGTACTAACATATAATTAAGAATATTATTGCCTTTTGATGGATTTGGACTTCCAAAATCATCAAATTGATTTAATGAAAATGTAGTAAATAGATGAATATTTGTTTGTGATGTAATTTGAACATGACATGGTCCATCAACAGTTTGTAATTTAATTCTCCATAAACCTTTTGATAATTTTTTATTATCAATATCTTTTGAAGTATTATCAAAATCATAATTATTTTTAACACATGAATAAGATCGTCTACTTGAACATTCTCCTGTCATCCAACCATTTTTATTATCATTAGTTTGATTTAAATTATAATAAACACATCTATATATTAAATTTGGTTGTTCCTGAGCCCAATCAATAAATGAAGATTTAGATAATGGTAATGAATTTGAATTTTTTTGATCCCAAACAAATGAACCATTTTTTTGAAGATCATTTAATCCTATCCAAAATTGTGTATTTTGTAAATATTTTTCAAAAAATATTTTATCATCTTTATTATAAATTGTGGCAAGATTAGCATTATTATTATTACATGATTCTTTAGCTTCTTCCCAACTAACATTAGAATCTACAAATAACCAACAATGATCATCATAACTTATCCATCCATTATCACATGCTTTTATAATTTTATCAATCCTATTTCCATAGGCATAATCATTATAAATATTTAAAACTGAACTATAATTATATTGAGATGAAGAATAAATATATGGTTGAAGGTATTCAGGATCATTAATTAAATTTCCATGAATATTTATAGTAACTGTTTCTGTTTCTGAATCAATTGGAAAATTTATTGTAATAGGATCTATAAAACAATTTTCAATATAATTTTCATAAATTAATTGTGACAAATATTGTGAAGTAATTGTTTTTAAAATTTTACCCGACAATACTGGTTCAATATTATAAAATGAACCTCGTGTTAAAGAGATAAGTTCAAAGAGTGATTTCATTTCAGGATTATTAATTAATGAATTTCCACATGGTGCTCCATTAACTTCAACAACATTTAATTGAATTTCTAATAGTTCCAAAAAATTTTTAACTTCATTAAATTGTGAAGTTTTTTGTACTGGAATACCATTTATAAAAACATAAAAATATCCATATTTTGATGTATTTGGATCAAATAACATTTTTTGCATTCCTTCATATAAATTAAGTGAATTACAAGAATAAATATCATCATCCATTACAGTATTTTGTAACTTTTCTAAACCAATAATAAAATCATTAGAATTACTACTATTTACATAAATATTAGTTGAATTATCATTAAAAGTTATTACTTGATAAAATGAAATAAAATCTTTTGCTCCAATTTTAATTTCTTGAATCATTTGATGAGAATATTCTAATAAAGAATTTATCATTGTTCTTGTTGTCATAGATTCATGTAAAAGAAATGTTAATGATTTTTGTGATTTTGGAAAATTATCATAATCATTTTTATCTGTACATTCAATTTTTTCACAAAATTTTCCTGTATAACCTCCACGACATTCACAATAACCATTCTTTGAATATCCATCATTTTGGCATACTAATTTTTGACATTTATTACCTGTATATCCTTCATTACATATACATGTTGTATTATTTCCATTACCAATACTTGAACCACCATTCTGGCAACCAGATGGTGGAATAGGTGTTGGATTGAAAGCAGCACAAAAACCTGATTTTGTTCTTTGTATTGTATTATTCATTACATCAGAAATAATAACATTAACATAAAATTTCATTTCTCTTGTTAAACATTTCCATGATCCAAAAAATAAATGATAATGGCAACCATTACGAAATATACCATTACTTGAGTACAATATTTTTCTTTTTCCATTTTGTATATCATTTGTCCAAATTAATGCTTCAATTAACAAATTATCTGTATCATTTGGATATATAAATTCATTAATTTTACCAACTAAATTATAATCATTATTATATATTGGCATTCTATAATCAATATCCTCTATCATTTTTATTGATGTTCCTATTGATAATTTATATTTTGTTGTTCCAAAAATTCGATATTGACATGGTCCTGGACCAGAACTTTCAAATTGTAATTCATAATTTCCAATATTATTTGAAATAAAGGATAATATTTTTGTATCACCAATAGAAGTTTCATTAAATGGAAGTAGTAAATTTCTATTAGAATCAAGTATATTAAAATTTGCATTATTACTAGAAATAATAAATGTAAATGATTTTATTGAATCATCAATAAAAAATGTTTGATATTTTGGGGCATAATGACATGAATCAGAAAAATCATTTTGAAGAAGGATTCCTATATTATTAATAGAATTTCCAATTTTTGTTACCAAATTATATGTATCATATTCATTATCAATTCTACTTACTAATCCTTGTGACATTTGAGAAATATAAAATAAACTTTTATAATTATTATTAGATGTATCAATTATACAATCTAATATTGTTGATTTTAATAATATAAAAAATATAGGTCCTTGAAAATAAACAATATTATTTAATAATTGACCTTTAATCTCTTCAGAATCACCTGATAATCCATCACTAAAAACAAAAATAGGTGATTTTGTATATATTTGTAATGAATTTATTTGTAATGCTGTAAGTAATGCCATTTCTAAACTTTCTAAACAGTCATTACTTTTATAAAATTCTAAATTTTTAAGTGCATCATAAAAATCATTGACATAATCAAATTCATTAATATACATAATTTCATTATTTGCTACACCAACAATAACATATTTAACAAAATATTGAGAATTATTTAATTCATAATTTGATAAAATATTTTTAGCAATGTCTATTATTGTTTTTTTATATGAAACAATTGATAATGTTGTTTTAATAATAAATGTAAAAACTTTTTCATTACTATCAAAATCATGATCAGATAAATCAGAACAAATTATATCTTGACAAAATTCACCACTCCAATAATTCATACATATACATTCATTATTTGGACCTAATGTTCCATCATTAAAACATAACTTATTTTCACATTGTCTTCCAGTATAATATTTTGTACAAGAACAATATGATGAAGTAGAAGAAGTTTTTATTAATGTTCCATTATTAAAACATTTATTAATAGGAGGAAAAGATGTTGGTGCTAATTCTGTTGTAGGAATAGTATTACTTTTACAATTAAAAGTATAAAATCTTTGATAATCAAATCCTTCATTATCTTTTCCATTTATGTAAAGAGAATTATATCCCATTGTTGTACAAATGAATGGTCCAACATAATTATTAGCAGAACAATTTAATCTTTCATTAACATTATATATATATTTATTACCAATATTAGTTTTAATAATTACATTTTCTGGAATAACTGAATTATTTATACCAGTCATTTGAAAAGCAAAATAAGATGATTCACCAATAGATGGAATTTTTTGTATTCCATTATTTCCTACTGGTATTTCATCTTGTACATTATCATTAGTTAAATCATTAATAAAACCACCATCACTAACAATTGATGTATCAGAAGATATAGATAAAGAACAGGGATAATTATCAAATGAAGAAATAGAATAATAAAAAATACCACCACTATTTAAATCATATATATTACAATATTTTGCTATATATCCATAATTTTCAATATTTTGATCTGAACATGGTAATATTTCAACATTTGATTTATCATATAATTCTCCAGTTGGATAACCAGAACCTAATGAATCAATAAGAATATATAAATTTTTCATACTTGAATCAACAGGAAAATTAAAAGTTTCATTACAATTTTTTGATGTTCCAACTAATATTCTTTCACCATTACCATTCATACCATCATGATGTAAAATTTTATGTTTTATTTTACATGTAGCTTTAAAAGATATATTTTTAATAATATATTAAAAATAAAAAAAAAAAAACTTACGTAATGAAGAATATATTGGTAATAAATCATTTTTTATTAATTTATTATTTTGAGAAATATATGATTTAAATTTATTAATATTATTTAATTTGTAACAAGGAAAAAAAATTACAAGTAATAAGATTACATGATTATTCATTGTATTAGCAAATAATTTTTCATAAACTTTTTATGATTTAAATTTAATTTTCATTTTGATAAGAATGATTAAATAATGAATCAATTAAAAATATATTTGATATGAATGAAAATAATTAAGGTTTTGATTTCTAATTGATAAAAATAGTTTTATTATAATTATTCTTAATATATAAACTAATTAATATTATTTTATATAAAATATATTTATAATTAAATAAAGTTTTACATTATAAAATTTTGTTTATTCTTTTAATTTTTATTTTGGAAAATAACTATTCTTAAAAATTATATTATTGTACATAAATAAAAAAAAAAGTATTGAAAATTTATGGTATCCGGATCATGACAAATTAAAAAGTTTATTAACAGTGTTAAGCATCCTGATTATTATCTTCAATTATAATAGATAATAATAATTATTCTTGCTTAATTTATCAAAATATCAGATAAAAAAGTTGGTAATTATTATCATTTTCTACTTATGTTGGTTATAAGTTGATAAATTTTAGTTATAAAAAGGTAATATATTCTTTTAATATCATTTTTATATTTATCGATATTTTAAAAATGAAAGTTTTAGCATGTAAGTATTTTTAATAAATTTAATTAATATTTTTTAAGTGATAACATTATTTGCTTTAATATTTATTACATCTAGTAATGTAATAAAAAAGGATGCTGGAATAAATTGTGGTTTAAGATACAGAAAAAATACAATGGCACAACAATTCATTGGACGTGTTCGTGGAGCTAGTCTTATTTGTGAGATGTGTCTTGATTTAGTTTTAGTTGGTGAACAATATGCTGAATGTGGTGAGGAGTATGTTGCTGATAAACTTGAAGCTGAATGTGACAAATATCTTGGAACAAACTTTTTAGACAAAATTTGCCATACTATTGTAGGTGATCTTGCCACTGAAATTGTCAATGATACAGAAAAAGATCCAAGTAAATTATGTTCTAAAGTTTTGAAGAAAAAATGTAGTTATGCTTAAATAAAAAAGATTTTAATTTGAAATAAAAATTTGTAAAATTTTTAATATTTATTTTTCTTTGTTTTACAATATTATTAAATATTAACTAGGCAGAAAAAAATTTTTAATATAAATATTTTAACATTATAAAAAAAAAAGTTTGAAAATATTTTATTATTTTAACTTTAGTCAATTTTATTTTTTTTAGTATAACATTTTTTAAATATTTTAATTATATACCATAAAATAAATGTTATTAAAGTTAATGATAATATTATAAAGGGTATTATAATATCAAGATTATAAAAAACAATTATTCCCATATTTCTACTTTCTAAATCAAGTAATGAATTATTACCAAAAGTACCACAAAATTGTATATGTTTTATAAAAGTTTCTTTTGAATTAACAGGATTATTTTTTGACATTTTAGATATTAATTCAGCATTTTTTTTAAATTCATTATTTTCTAACAATTCACGAATGTATTTTTCAAATATATTTGAATCACTTATCAATTTTTTATTCATAGACATACCCATTCTTCTTTTTTCTAAAAGTTTTGAATTTTTAAATTGATCCCCAAATATTGGTATTGAAAGAGCAACTTTTCCACTGTAAACAATTTCATTACAACTATTTATCCCACCATGTGTTATAAACAATGATAATCTTTGATCATTTAAAAGATCATATTGTGGAATCCATTTACTAAGTATTAAATTTTCTATATCTTTTCCAATACCATCTTCTGGTGTTTCATATTTCCAAATAAATGTTACATCTGGAAGTTTTTTTATTGTTTCTACTATACTATCTTTCATCTTTCTTGGCATTAAACTACTTTTAACAATTGAACCAAAAGATATTAAAATTGTTTTATTTTTTAATGATAAAATATTATCCCAATATTTATCTACTGGTTTTGATTCTTTTATTCCAATTCCAGAAATATCTATAACTTTAGGAGGTTTTGGAATTGGAATATCAAAAAATGGATTAGAGTTTGAAAAAAAATAACAGGTATCACCTAGAGCTCTATATCCATTAAAAAAATTTTTCCCATACTTTTTTTCAAATTTTTCATGTAAAAATGCTTTATGATTTCCTTTTGATATAAAACTTTTAATTAACAAATGTCCTACCAAATTTTCTAATCTTTCAAAATATGTCATTTTATCTGTAGACATTTGCATTGCATTTGGTATAAAAGAACTTGCAAATGGCATACCAAATTGTTCATAGTTAAAACTTAAGAAACCAACTGAAGATACAGATATGTGAGTTTTTATATTCCAAGCTTTAAAAAGACCAAACATGTATATTGTATACCATTCTGAAATTCCAATATCAAAATTTTGACTTTTCATAAATGTTTCTAACTTTTTATCATCAAAAACTTTATTTGCCGTTAATTCTAATCCTTTTGAAAAATCTTTAAATAACTAAACAATTAGTCTTTTATTTTTCATACTTACATCTATTTTACTGGTAGGTAAATCTTCTGTTTCCCACATTTGATGTAACTTTGATTTATTTGATAATAAATTAATGGCCTCAGAATCACCCTGAACATGATAAATTTTTGCTTTATTAGTTCCTGGATGTTTTATTGTAGTATCCATTTCAATTGTTAACACCGTAACATCATGACCAGCTTCAACAAGAATATCAGAAAGATGTGAAAAAAAATTAACATGTGAAAAACCAATACTAGGATTATTAATTAATATCTTAAGACTATTAATTATTTGTAATAGTAAAAATAAATTAAAAAATATAAATATTTTATACATTATTATAAGTTTAGCATTTAAAAAAATATAATATTTATTAAATATATATAAAATATAATACTATCATACTTTAAAAGAAAAAAAAATCTTATCTATTGTGGCTTGATAAATTGTATCTAATACTCGGCATTTAATTGGTTTTTGATATCTTATTTTGATAAAATATAAAGAAAATAATAAAACTTTTGATAGTACTAAATAAATTATTATCTCTTAAAATGACAAACTTTATTAGATAAGTAGTTGCTACTAAAAAATTACTATTACTTAGAAATAGACATATGAAATTAAAAATAAAAATTAAATTTTATTCATATTTTTGTTTTTTGTAAAAACTTTTTTTAATATAAAAAACAATTCCATATAAAAATAAAAATACAAATAATGAAATCAATGTAAATATTGGTAAAATGATATCTAAATTGTAATATTTTATAATACTCATTTTACGACTAGCCATATCAAGATCAGGAAATGGTCCAAATTTGGCTGAAAATTCTACAATTTTTCCAAGTAATTCTTTTGAATTTATAGGTGAATTTTTTATTAAATCAGATGTCCTTTTTGCATTATATGAAAATTCTTTGCTTTCTAATAGTTTTCTAATCATTGACTCAAATAATTTTTGATCTAATAAACTTTTCTTATTCATTACCTTACCAATATTTCTTTTTTCAATTAATTTAGCATTTCTAAATTGATCACCAAATATTGGTATAAGTAAAGCTTTTACACCCGCATAAGCAATTTCATTACAACTATTAATACCACCATGACTTATAAAAAGTGATAATCTTTTATCATTTAAAATGTCATTTTGTGGTAACCATTTGCTTAAAATTAAATTTTCTATATCTTTTCCAATACCATCTTCTGGTGTTTCATATTTCCAAATAAATGTTACATCTGGAAATTTTTTTATTGTTTCTACTATACTATCTTTCATTTTTTTTGGCATTTTTGAACTTTTTGCAAATGATCCAAATGATATAAGTATTGTATTTTTTTTTAAATTCATAATTTTATCCCAATACTCATCTAATGGTTTAACTTCTGAAATACCAATTCCAGATATTTCAATCATTTTTGGTGCTTTTGGTCCAGGAATATCAAAAAATGGACTTGAATTTATAATTATGTATGATGAGTTACCAACCATTTTTGGTCCATCATAAAATCCTTCACCATATTTTGCATCAAATTCTTTTTGTAAAAGTTGATAATTATTCATAGAATATGCTTGAAGTTTTGACATTATATGAATTATAAGATTAGAAAATCTTTCTTTATAACTCATATAATCACTCATTGCATTCATTGATGTTGGAATAAAGGATGATGGAAAAGCAAGACCAAATGTTTCATAGGTAATATCTAATAAACCTAATGAAGAAACAGAGATATAACTTTTAATTCTCCATGCTTTAAAAAGTCCAAATGAATAAATTGAAAACATTTCTGATATAGCTAAATCAAATTGTTGACTTTTAGCAAATATTTCTAATTCTTTGTCATTAAATACTTTTACTGATGTTAGATAAAGACTTCGAAAAAAATCACTAAGTAGCTACAAATTTTTATTTTAATTACAAATTTTTGATATTTTTTTAAAAATACCTCTAATTGTTTTGAAAATGACTCTTCAGTATCCCACATATCATTAAGTTTTGATTTATTAGTTAACATATCCATAGCAATAGGATCTCCAGAAACGTGATAAACTTTTGCTTTATAAGCTCCTGGATGATTTATATTCATATCAATATCAACACTTATAACAGTTACATCATGTCCAATTTCTGTTAATAAATCAGCTATTCGAGAAAGATAATTAACATGAGAATGACCAAATTTTGGATTGTAAACTAAAATTTTATAGCAGTCAATAATATTTAATAAAATAAAAATAAAATAAATATATTTAAAAAACATTCTTAAAAATTTGTATAATAGAATAAAAAATTTTTATAATTTTTCCAAAATATACCCCATTTAATCTTAAAAGTTTACTTCCGTAAGTTATACAAAAAATTTAAAAAGTAATATTTTTAAATCTAGCAATGATAAGAATTTAATTAAAACATTTTCTTTTTATAAATTTACAATATGATATGTTATCAATTTTTACTTATAAGTAAAAGTAAATTTTTACAAATAATTAGAATAAAAAATTACTTTGTTTCAAATTTTTTTGAATATATTACAAAAAAAAAGTTTGAAATATTGTATATTGTTATTTTAGTTCATTCTTCTTTAATTTTTTTAACAAACAAATATTTTGTAAACTTAAAAATAATAGTAAGTATAAAATACATTATAACTATAACTAACAATATTATCGGTAAAATAATATCTAAATTAAAATATATAATACTATTCATATATCTACTTTCCAAATCAAGAACAGGTAATTGGCCAAATTCACAGGCAAAATTGACATGTTGAATAAGTAATTCTTTTGATCCTATTGGTCTTTTATTTAATCGTTGTGAAATTAGGTATGCATTTTTTTTGTATTGTGAATCAGTTAAAATTTTTTTAATATTATTAAATAATTGATTTGAGTCTGTTAATAAACTTTTATCCATAACTATTCCTGTGTTATGTTTTTCAATTAATTTTGCATTTTTAAATTGATCAGCAAAAATAGGAATTGCAATTGCAGGAACACCTCTAAATGATAATTCAACAATTGAATTTGCCCCACCATGTGTTATAAAAAGTGATAATCTTCTATCATTTAACAGATCATTTTGTGGCACCCATTTACTAAGTATTAAATTTTTTATATCTTTTCCAATTCCATCTTCTGGAGTTTCATATTTCCAAATAAATGTTATATCTGGTAATCTTCTTGCTGTTTCAATAATTCCATTTTTCATTGATTTTGGCATTATTGAACTTTTAGCAAATGAACCAAAAGAAATTAATATTGTATAATTTCTTAATGATAAAATATTATTCCAATATTCATTTAATGGTTTACATTCTGGTATACCTATACCAGATATTTCTAACATTTTTGGAGTTTTTGGTCCTGGTATATCTAGATAAGGATTTGAATTGAGTAAAATAAAACTTGTATCTGCAATTAATTTATCTGAATTAAAAAAATCTTCACCATACTTTTTGTCAAATTCATTTTTTATTGTATATTCATATTCCATAAGATAATTACAAATTATTGTAAAAACATAACTTAATAAATTTTGAAATCTTTCACTATACATCATTTTATCATGAGAAAATTGCATTAATGTTGGAATATGACTTGCTGGGAAATGTAATCCAAATGTTCGATAATTATACTCCATTAATCCTACAGCAGAACCTGAAATTGTTGCTGGAATTTCCCATGCTTTAAATAAACCAAATATATATATATTAAAAACTTCCGCAATAGCTAAATCAAATTTTTGTTCTTTAACAAATTTTTCCAACTCTTTATTATGGAATATATTTTTTGCTGTTAAAATACCTCCTTTTATAAAATCATTAAACATCTAAATAATTACTTAATTTTTAAATTATCATAAAACTAACATCTGATTGTGCCCAAATTGAATTAGAAGTTTCCCACATTTTATTTAATCTTGTTTTATTAGTTAACAAATCAGCTGCAACAGGATCAGCAGATATATGATATATTTTTGCTTTATGTGTTCCAGGATGAGTTATACTAAGATCCATATCTACAACAAGAACAGTAACATCATGACCAGCATCAACTAATATATCTGCTATTTGTCCAAAAAAATTAACATGAGAATGTCCCAATTTTGGATTAAAAATTAAAATTTTGTAGGAATCTAATGAAGAAACAAGTATGCAAAATACAAAAAATACTTTGAGGGACATTCTTTTTATGAACAATATCAATAATTATTTTTATTATTTTATACTGAATGATTGATGTATTATCAGTTAAATGAAATAATGAAAAATGAAAAAATTGTTGCTTTTAAGTATACTTATTATTATTATTTTATATTAAAATGTGATAATATGGTCGACTAAATATTTTTATGTGTGATTAACTTATTTGTAACGTTATCAGTAATGTGATATTACTGAATTTTAATGCATTAACATTTAAAATTTTTTTAGTTGTGTATAAAAAAAATTTTCTTTTTTAAACATAATGATTTCAAATATACATACGACAATAATTATACCAAAAAAAAAAGTAATTTCTAAATTTTGTTTTTACTTCTCAAGACATAAGTTTTATCCTCATAGAAAATACAGTTAAACTTAATTTTTATTGCTGTTGTTGATCTTTGTTTCTGTACTTGATGAAAATAATATTTTTTAACAATCTATTAAATAAATTTTGGTACTTTTTTAATTTTAACAAAACAATTTTTTTGTTGACTTTACATTTCTTCAACTCAAATTTTAGAAAAATAATGAAATTTTACATTCTCAGAATCTGTATAAATAAATCTTCACTTTCATTTTTTATTCTTTCATTGCAACATCAAAATAGCTGTCAAGTATATTCTTCGCTACACTTCATTTATTCTTCTTTATTCATTGATAATCTTCTATATCTAAATTTTCAATGAATGTCATGTTCCAACAGACTGTCAATGGTCTTTTTTTTATTTTATAAAATATTTCTAAAATAAATAGAAAAAATTAGTTGGTTAAATATATCTTTTTAATTTATATTTTGTAATATTTTAAAAAAATGACATACAGATAAATTATATCACTTCAAAAAGCATATGATATAAAGTATCACTTTGTACATAATTTATAAAATAATAATTTTATTTTACAATGTTTTAATATGTTTTTAAATTTATTTAAATTTTTTATTATTATACTTATAAAAATGTTTAAAATTTTACCTTATTTTCATTCAAATAGTTAGCTTTAAAATTAAAACATGTTTCTGAATCTTTAATATCATATGATCCAATGTTTTCTCTATCTAAATCCCCTCGTTAATAGCTTCATTTGTAAGAAACTTATTTTCTTCTTTATATTATTAACTATTTTTTTGAAATTTTCTTTTCCAAATAAAATATCAAAAATCAAATTTTTGCCATAGAATTATTTTTCTTATTTTTTATAATGTTTTTTTTTTAAATACTGTATATTACATAGCTTTTAACTGATTCTTCTTTATCATTATTTAAGCTTTTTTTATCATTTTATATATTTAATAAACTTTATAAAAGATGTTATTAACTTTATTTCTTTTATAAAAAATTTCAAAATTATTTGCGAAATCCTTAATTTTGCTATTAAAAAATTTTTTCACAATTTGTGGTCTTTGATTTTAATTACCTTAATTTTCAGAAATATTGCTAACTTTTTCCCAGTATATATTAAATTTTCCAAGAAATTTATTTTTATAATTAATTTATAAAAAAATTATATTCCTTATAATTATAGTAATTATTTCAATATTTAAAAGTATAATTATGAAAAAAAATGTTTTTAAAGTTCTTTAATAAAAACACATGTTTATTGTAAAGAATTTTTCTAGGGTAATTCTTACTTTTTGTGTTTAAAAATTTGTTTTTTTTTTCAAAAAAATAAAAAATATTTTAATTCATATATTATTTAGAAAAAGATTAAAAAATCCAAAAAAATCATTATATTACCAAAATCTGAATAAATGATAACAATTAAAGTAGTAATATGTTTACTTTTATTAATGATGATATTTAAGGATTTAAATACTTAGAAAATAATAACTTATTCACGTGAGCTATATCGTGGAAAGATAAAAACTTATTATGAATAGATATATATTATATGAAATCTAAATTAACATCAATTTTAATATTATAGATAATTTGGTATAATTATTCTTATATAACTTTGATATTTATCTTTTATCTAAGTAACTATTACAATTATATTTCTTATTAAAATATTACTAAATAAATAATTAAAAAATTGACAATGAAGACATGAAGATAACAAAAAATAAAATTTATTTACGTATTTTTGATTAAAAAAAATTGGTCTTACTAAAATTTTTTTTAAAATATAATATTTTAATTTTTTTTTTTACAATTTAAAAATTCTTTCATTAATTTTTACTATATATATATACTATTTTCGGTTCAATGTGAAGACTCTGGTGTATCAACCTGTGTGGTGTTTAATATTACTCGTCCAATGAGATAAATAATTTTTATTAATATGTACTATAGTTACAAGTTATATTATATTTGTTTTTATTATTCTATTATAATTATGACATACTTGCTCCTAAATATTTTCGTACTTTTTCATAAGTAATATAACTTATACCTACTGCAGGGATCACTTTAATAAAATTTGGTGTTAATCCTCGATATAAACCAGTAATTCCTTCATTTTTTAGAATATGACGAAACTGTCCAACCATTGTCTGTGGATGTTCAAGATCGGTTAGTTCTAAAAAAAAATTTTTTTTATTAATTAATAGGTAAATTAATATTATGATACTTACTTCTAGCTTGAAGGCGTGTCCTAACTAATGCTAAAGGATAACTAGCTAATTGTCCACAAATACTACTACATGTACCACAAGCTAATAATGCAAAAACACCAGGTTCTTTATTTTCAGGAAATCTTTCTAAATAAAAACTTTTTAACGTTTCATAAACCGCTAAATCAATACCAGCATATGGTATAATACCAAGTAAATTAGGAATATACCCTTTATAAAATGCACGTAACCCTTCAGTTTTATACATTTGAATTGAAAAGTTAACCAAACCATTTTCAAGTTGACCCGTCCTTCTTAATGCCAATCTAGTTTTTAAAACTTCCATAGGATAAATTAATGTTTGAGAAACTGCTCCAGCAGTTGAACCAGCTATAAGTCTTTCATATATTGTTAATTCATCATGACCTTTTAATTTTTGTATAAATTTTTTCATTTGTTCATATACCATAAATTTTGTTGCTGATTCAGGTGCTATTTTTGTAACATTAATTCCATTACCTCTCCATAAACCAAGAAAACCTCCTTCATTATAAAGTAATGTTAAAGCAGTTCTTAAATTAATTTTATTTTGCATTGTTGCATGAACTTGCATAAATACTTTCAATCTATCCAATGGTGCTGTTGCTGTTCTACTAAAACATCCTGCTATTCCACCAGCTACAAGATGCCTCCACCAAACACCTGTTTTTATTTCTATTTCACTAAAATCTTCTGGTATAATACCATCTTCACCTATATCTATTATAAGATTATGTTTAAATAAATTTATTATATCTTTTGGTTCACTACATGGATATAATGTCATAAAATTAATAAAATCTTTTTTACTAATTGAATCTTTACCAGATTTTGACATTAAATTAATTATACTGTTAACACTTTTATCATTAATATCAATACCAGATGAATTACAAAATCCTTTAATTTCATGTACATCAATCATTCCATCATTATTTTTGTCTAATTCATTAAAAACTTCCTCTAATTTATTTTCATGTTGAACAATATACATTGAAAATTCATTAAAATCAACAATATTTTGATCATTATTTCCATCAGTTATTCTATCCCATAATGCCTAAAATACATAAAATATAATTCTTTTTTTTTTGTTTTTAAATTTTAATATATACCGGTGCAAATTTAGATGGTACATGAAATATTTTTGATGTTAAAGCTTGTGTTAAATCATCATAATCTAATTTTCCATCATTATCCATATCTAATAAGTCATATAATTCTCTTAAACTTTTCTTTCTTGCATCTGAAATTTCAATTAAACCAACATTTCTAAATTTTGGATGACTTCTAAACATTAGATAGACTGACTTTGCTGATAAATCATCTAACATTGAAAAATCATTAAGAATAAAACCAGACTGATTTGCATAACTATTTCCCGGTTCAACAGAATCAAGATAATCTGCATAAACTTTAGAATATTTAGTAAATTTATACTCTCCACTTTTTGAGTTATTTGACATATTATATTTATTAATTATATTATAAAATATAACTTTAAAATTGAAATATATTTGATAATAAAAAAATATAAAATGAGAGTATACAGTATAGAAAGAAAAAAAGTCCAGAAATATTATAAAAGATATATATATTCAAATATGATTTCCTGGAGGCATTAATATACCTATAAAAATTATTACTTTAATTATTCAATAATTAAAGTAAAAAATATTTAATATCTATCATAAATATATTAAAAATATATCTTGTTCATGTTAAATATATATATTTATCAATCAAAAATTAGATTATTATCATTAAATTAAAAATAAAATAATATGAATAAAATTATTAATATAAAAATTTTTTAATTAAAAAAATATTTAGAAAAAATAAGAGGAAAAAAAAGTTTATTTGAATAGATATGTTCTATAACTGAAACACTTTATTCCAAAAAAATTTTATTTTGAATATAAAACATTCCAAGGAAGACCGAATTAAACTTTAATAATGATCTTAGACAATTCAAAAAATTATTACTGATAAATAAAATTCAAGTATGATATTTTTTATCAAAAAAATTTATGATCAACATAAAAATTGTTTTTCTATAAATTTAAAAGAAGGTTAATCTTATTAAAATAAAAAAAATATATATATTTTTATAGTTATATATCAGAATAATTATCTTATTAAACTTTTTAATTAGATATATTAGGGGTTGTCATAATATATCAAATATTCAAATTTACATTCTTATCAAAATACCTTGTAGATAGAACAATTTAATTATATAGATAATTTATCAAAAAGAGACGCATAAGAATAAATACATTAAAATATACTTTACTGTATGGTAATATGTTTAATGATTATTTGAAATCACATCTGGTAGATTTTATTTTTAAAACAAAAGTTTTTACACCATTATAAAAAAATACTCTCTTTATACATACATATATATTTAAAAATAATTTTAAAATATCAACTTAAAATGCCATCAATTCAAGTATGATATAACAAATAAAACTAGGAATTTTTTTTATTAAACTTAAATTTAGTAATACTATTAAAAAAATTCAAAAAAAAAAGTAATAAGACATAGAAAATTATCTTCTAATTATTAGTAAGAGCAGCAACACCAGGAAGAGTTTTACCTTCAAGAAGTTCCAAACTAGCACCACCACCAGTTGAAACATGACTGACTTTATCCATTGTTTTGAATTTTTTACAACATGTTGCTGTGTCTCCACCACCAATGATTGTTGTTGAACCATCTTTTGTGGCTTGAACAACAGCCCGCATCATAGATTCAGTTCCTTTAGAAGCTTTGTCAAATTCAAAGACTCCTGGAGGACCATTCCAAATGATTGTTTTTGACATAGCTACTGCAGCATTAAATGTTTCACAAGTTTTTGGACCAATATCTAATCCCATCCATCCATCTTTGATTCCTGATTTAACATCAGCAGTACCAAAAGTGGCATTTTCAGCAAATTTATTAGCTACAACAAAATCAGTTGGAAGGTGAATCATTACATTCTTTTGTTTAGCTTTATCCATGATTTCATGAACAATCTTGGCTCCTTCATCATCATAAAGAGAATCTCCAATTGGTACATTATGGAGAACTTTAAGAAATGTAAAAGCCATACCACCACCAATAACCATTTCATCAACAACATCAAGTAAATTTTTAATAAGTTGTATTTTGTCAGCAACTTTAGCACCACCAAGAATAGCTAAGAAAGGGCGTACAGGTGATTCGAGAGCTTTGGCAAAATAGTCAAGTTCTTTTTTCAATAAAAATCCAGCTACTTTTGGTTCTAAATTTACTCCTACCATTGAACTTTAAAAAAAAAACAACATTAAACTAAATAATTTAAAATGTTAACAAACCTATGTGCTCTATGAGCAGTACCAAATGCATCATTAACATAAATATCTCCATGTTTAGATAAACTTTGTCTAAACTTTTCAACATCTTCTGGAGATGCTTTAAATTTTTCACCGGATTCATTGATACCTTTACCTTCTTCTTCAGGATAAAAACGTAAATTTTCTAATAAAATTACTGTACCAGTTTCTGGATTAGCAGTGACCTTTTCAATTTCTTCACCTACACAATCATCAAGGAAGACAACTTTTTTTCCTAAAAGTTGTGCTAAAACAGGAGCAACAGGTTTTAAGGTAAATTGTGGTTGTTTCCTTCCATCAGGTCTTCCAAGATGTGACATAAGAACAACAGACTTAGCACCTTTATCCAAAGCATATTTTATTGTAGGTATAGCAGCAACAATTCTTTGGTTATTAGTTATTTGACCATCCTTTAAAGGAACATTGAAGTCAACACGCATAAGAACGCGTTTACCAGCAACGCTGACTTGATCAATTGATTTCTTTTTAAGAGAAGTAGAAGACATATTGCGTAAAAAAAATTTTCTAGAATGTTCACAAAATCTAAAAATAACTAAAATGATGATAAATATTAATAGATAACTAAAAAATAATAAAAATTATTTTTACATAGTAACAAAAATGATTATTTTTATATATAAATATTTAATAAAAAAAAAATAATAGTTAAATTATGATTAAAAAATAAACACCATTAAAGTAATAAGTTATTAAATAGTAATTATTGATGAAATAAATAATAGAATTAAAATGAAAGGAACGATCTAAAAGACTTAAAAAAATACAAGATAAGGTTACTAATATTAAAGAAAAAGATAAAAATTTTCCAGAAGCCTCTTGAAAACGTGCAAAAGTGGAAAAATAATTTTGTTGGCAGAGGCTGGAATATAGAGTAGTAAAAATAAAAGTAATGATGTACATACATACGTTTTTAACAATCAATGTATATATGTTGTTTCTGGTTGTGTTGAGCGAGAACAGAGAGACGAGCAAGAGTTGTTTAGAGATACAAAAAAGTAGTGACAAAAAGAGAACACTAAGGAATTTTGATAAATAATAATGTAAATTTAAATAAAAAAAAAATGAATATATTTATAGATAGATAGAAAAGAAAAGTTATTAAAGATAAGGAGAAAATTAAGTTTTTTGTACTCTAAAAAAACAAATATACACAATGTGAAAAGTTTATTTTAATTACTATCTTTTATATTATAATAACTTTTAAGTTTTATAAAAGTTAAGAATATTACTTTACAGTCTTCTTTAATGCTTTATACAAATTATTTATATATAAAATTTTTCTTTTATAGTATTTTAATAGTAAAATTTGTGATAACCTCAAATAGTTTCATAAAAATATATATATATAGTAAAATATTGAGATATTTAAGTATATTATTTTTATAAAATTCAATTTGGTTTAAAGTAAAAAAGATATGTTTTATTTACTATTCTTTTACTACAATAAATATAAGAATTTTAAAATCAAAATTTGTAAAACACAATGGAACATCTAAAAAGATTTTTTAAATTATTAAGAAAAATACATTAACTTAAATTCAAATAAAGTAAAATATTTAATTTATGTTCTTCAAAAAATTTTTTAATTAAAGTATAAAGTAACTTTTAAATTAATATAATAAAAAATATTTCTAACAATATAAATATTTTTTATAAGCCAAGGGATTAAATTACTTTTCAAAAGATATTATAAATAAAAAAAAAACTTTCCAATATATATTATATTCAAAAAAAGAAAAGTTTCTATATTTAAAAGAAAATTCTTTTTTTACAAATGTTAAAAAAAAAGAAATTTTACAACTGTATCAAAATTTTGTTTTATTTATCATTAAAAGAATGTTTGTAACTAGAAAGAACGAAAAAAGTAATGTTAAGATATTAATATTAGTTATATTAAACTTTTATATAATTTTATTTTTAGATTACATATATGTCATTAAATACTTCAATAAATTATCATCATACTTAGAAACACTATACTTACAAAAGATTTTTCTAAAAATAAAAAATTATGCTGTAGAAAGATAAACTTGAGAATTGAAAAATTTTTTTTTTAATTTATCATTTTCAACATATATTTTAAATATATTAAAAAAACAAAGCTTTTTATTTAATGTTATAGAAAAATTTTACGATAAAATGTTTAAAAATTATTTACATTTTAAAACTACAATCATAATAAAATTATACTTCTTAAAAATTTGTGCGCAAAATGTAACAACACAACCTTCAATCAAAAAAAAGTTTTTTTTTTTATTTATAACAAGAACATTCCTGTTTAATATGATAACTATATATTTAATTGACATAGATGCATATATTGTTATTCTAGGAGTAAATATTAGTAGATATTATTATAAAAAAAATAAAATAAACTATTGAAAAGCAAATTTGTATTAGTTAACAAAATATATAAAGCATCAATTTTACTGTAAAAGAAAAAGTTTTGTTTTGAAGATTTATATAAATAAATATAATCCTAAAAAAATTTTTTCTAATTTAAAATTATTTGATTAAGAAATATTGTTAAAAAAACAATAAATTAAAAGATTTTCTTTCACAATTAAAAGATTGAATGTTGGTAAAAAAATATTATTGTAAAATGATAATTTAACATTTCAAATCTTAAGCAACTAACTTTTTTAAAATTTTTAACTATAAAAATAATAATTTGAAGATAAAAGTAACTAAAAGTATTCATAATAAAATGAATAAATAAATGGATAAAAATATTGTTTTAAATTGAATAAAAAAAAAGTTTAAATATTAATTTTAAAATATCATGTGATTGGTTTATACGTTTTTTTTTGTAATAGATTAATTTTAATTTTTAAATTAAACAAGAGATTTCAACCAAAAGTTATAACATATTATTAACAAAGTAAATAAAAAAATTATTTTTAACAATCAATCTTTTATATATAAATATATAAAATTAAACTTTTATAGATATTTGACATGTTTTTATATAAAAATAGAATTTTTTTAATATATAATATTTTGAAAAAAATAAAAATCTGTATAAAACATTTAAAAATCTAAATCAAGACTATTAATTTTTTTATTTTTAAATAATTATCATATATATTGATTTTGTACAATTTAAGATTATTTATCTTTATGTAGACATATGAAAATTATGAAAGGTATTGTTTTTGATGGAATAAAATAAATATATTATCACTATTATCATATATAATTTGTCCTTTTTCAATTGAAATTATTACTGCAATGTTATTATAAAAGTGATAAAGATAATTAACTATGATAAATAAAATATATTGTTTTTTATTTTGCACATCAAGTTAGATTATTTAAATGTCAAATGAAATAACTTTTTTACATTCAAAAATAATTAAAAATTTCTCAAATTTACACACTAAATCTTTAAGTAAAAAATATTAATATTTCCCTGTTTTTAAAAGTTTGTTAACAAAACTTTCTCATATCTTGTGAATATTAAACTTTGGTTTTTTGCAATCCTCCTACATATTATATTTATGTCATAAGAATTTTTTTTTTATTAAACAACGTTTAAATGAATAATTTAAATATTTTTAGTATTTTATTATACATTAACAATATTTTTTTTTTGATTTTGTTGAATAAAATAGTTATCATTTTTAGGAAGTTAGAATATTATATTATAAAATAAAAAATTTTATGTGTTTAATTTAATGTACTTCTTTATCTTGTAATCTTATTATTATTTTTATTCTTATTATAACTTTAAATGTTGGTTGTTATATTTTATAACATATTTAATAAGTTTTTCTACTATTAAATTTTAATATTATAATGATTGTATAAAAATTTTTGTTTGTCAAATTTTATAAATAACCTTGAAATTTTTTTTATCTTCCAAGTATTTTTTTAAAAAAAAATAAAAATTTAAATAAATCATAATAAACATAATAATTTAGTATTTGTTAAAAAATTAAATAAATATTAATATAACAAAACAGTTTATTATATATACACATAATACTTTAAAGTATAAAATTAGATAATAAATGATTTTTACAATAAATTTTTTTTACAATAATTTTTACAAAAATAAAATAATAATATGTTATAAATAAAAAAAAAAATTTATACAAATATTTCCGATGGATCCATTGATTCACTTTTTGTTAAAACTTGATGAATATCATGAAGTATTAAAGATGCTGATGAGTTACTCATACCACTACTTCTACGAGATTCATAATTAGATGGAAATATAACGCCTCCAATTATTTCACTACTACTTCTTCTCATACAATCATCAGATGTATAGTTAAAAGTTGTATAACCACCTGTTATTGAAATCTTTGGTTGTGAAGATTTTGATACTTCATCTATCACTATTTTTGGTTTATTTATCCATTTATTTTTACTTAAACCAAGTTTTGATAATAAAGATGATCTTCTACGTGGTTCATCTGGTGTATTATTTTCAATATTTTCTACATTTTGATTATTATTTTTATTTGAATTTATATGATTTTGTGTTTTCTTTTTTTTTTTTGGTGGTAACATCCATGTTTTACTTTTTTTACTACGTCGTTTTAAACCAATAAGTCTTTTAAAATTTGAACGAAATCTCTATAATAAAAAAATAACATAAATTAAATAAATAATTAATAAGTTAAATACATACTTGATTAATAACAGAATAAATAAAAAAATTTAAACTTGAATTAAGATATCCTAAACCTGTACACCAATGAAAAAAATACTCCATATCTAAATTCCAATCTTTTTTCCATAATTTGTATACTTTATACATATTAAGAGTAAAAAATGGTGTCCAACATACTAAAAAAACAATCATAACTGTAGCAACTAATTTGGTTGCTCTTGCTTCTCTTCTTAATGCTCTTCCTTGTTTATTTTTCATTTTACCTAATAAATCTAATGCCCAATCTTTTAAACCAGCTAATTTTTTTCTTGCTATATACAATGATTCTCTTCTAGCAAAACCATACATTTGTGATAATGATGGTCTAGAATTTCTATCCCAATCAGAAATTATTTCACTTAATCTACGTAATTTTCTTCTATCTTCATTTGGTGGTTTTAATTTATTTTCATTATCTTTTCCAGATGAATTTGTACTATTAATAGAATCTTGTTTTGTTACCTCTGAATGTCTTCTTTTTTCTATTATATTTTTTACTGTAGCACCACCACATGATGTTGGAGCTAATGACATTCTTTTACTTTTTAAAATTTTATTATTTTTATTAATTTGTGAAATTTTTTTTTTTGCTTTTATTGATGGAACTGATAATGAGGAAGATCCTGATTCAGAAGGTGCACGTAATGTAACAGCTTCTAATATTATAGAAGGTGGTCTGTCATATTCTGATTCTGATATTGTAATTGACATTCCATCATCTTCAGACATATCATCAGCAGCTTCTAATATAGTTTGCAACTAAAAAATATTGATAGATAATAATATAATATCTTATTATAATTAAGATATATTACATAAAATCACATTTTTTACAAAAAAAAAAAAATAAAAACAATTATATATATATATATGAACAAATCACAAATCTATACAAAATTGTACCTGTTCCCTTTCACTATCATTTAAACTACTAGCATGTTCTGCAGCAGTTTCTTCAATATTTTTTAACAATGGTTTTTCCCAACTTATTAAAACACGCTTTTTTGGATGTGTTCCAAGTACATTTCCAAGTGCAGTTTGTGTTATATTACTAACATCAGCTCCAAAACCAATAAATTGTCCACCCACCATTTCATGTAATTTAACAGCTGCTAATCTTTTACGTAAATTATAAAAAATGTATCCATATGTTAACATCATAATAAATGATGGTAAATAAAATGCAAAAATTGATGAACATAACATATAAATAGGATTAAATATTCCACAATGATTATCAGCCATAAATGGATTATTTTTATCTTTAATAAACATCTTTTGATTATCTTTCATCATATCCCAATTAATATAATTATTAAATGTTACAGGATCATTATATTCATTAATAGGTGTTTCATCAAAACTATGTTTAATATTTAATGGTAATGATAAAGCAATTGAAAATAACCATCCAAGAACAATAAGTCTATAAATTCTATTTTTATGTTTAATTGATTTATACTCTGCTGGTTTGGTTGCAGCAACAAGTCTATCAAATGATATTAAAACAAGATGAATAATAGATGATGTGCTTACAGCAACATCTAAAATACAATATAATTGACAATATCCTGGACCAAGATCCCAACGTAATTGATTTATTGATAAGTAAATATTTAAAGGCATTAAAACAATTCCAACAAGTAAATCAGCAAATGCTAATGACATTAACAAATAATTTGTAGGTGTTTGTAGTGTTCGTGTTGTCAAAACAGCTAATATAACCAATATATTTCCTATTATACACGATATTGGAAATATTGTTAAGAATAAATAATACCTGAATAAATGTTATATATATGTATTATTTTTTTAAAGTATTATTAAAAAAAAAATTACCAGTTTCTTTGAAAATGATCATCTTCAATTTCCAAATTAATATTATTAAATGTTAAATTATCAATATCATGAAAAAACTCATAGATATTAATATTATCTAATTGTTGAATCATTGTGAATCAAAAAAATATATTTTTCTTAAACTTTATTATTATTAAATATTTCCTTTTTTTGAAAACTTTTAACTTTTCATTTCTATAAAATAATTATCAATTGTAAAAAAAATTTGTAAATACTTAATATATTTAAAAAAAATAATAATAATATTATATTAAATTTTATAAAATTAGGTAGAATAAAGGAAAAAAAATAGTATAAAATGAATAAATTAAAAAAATATTTTATAGTAAGTTATATATCATGCTTTAAAAAATTTGTTTTATTAAAAATAAATTTTATTATATGGATAAAGAAAAAAGATTTCTCAAGTGTCTCATAATTAATAAAATATTTGTTAATGAGTAGTTAAGAACGATTTTGAAGATATTATATAAAGTAAAAAAAATTCATTTTACTTTAATTTGTTATTTAATCTTTTCTCAAAATATATATTTTTTGGAAAAAAAAACTTTTTTAGTAAGATATATTTTTTAAATATTCATTTCATTCTTATGAATCATCAATTTAAAGTAAGAAAAATTAGTCATTATATATTCAATTTTTTTATGCAGAATAATTAAAGAAAAATAAAAGTTAAAATATTAAGTAAAAGTAAATAAATGATATTAATAAAATTATATGTTCAAAACATTTATTCTTCATTTTTAAAAGTAAGAAAAATCTGGAAAAATGAGGGCAAAGATTTATTAAATGATAGGTTATATTATCTGGTAACAAAGGTTAATTAATGTAATTAAAACTTACTCTTTTATCAAAACATCACTTAAATATAATAAAATATCCTTTTGAAATGTTACTTTTGAAATGAAGAAAAAAAAAATTTTTACTGTTATTAAATATATATCCATTGAATGAAAAATTTTTGAAATATGATAAAGTTAATGTTAATTTAAAAGAATAAAAATGAGGAACATTTTATTTTTCTTAATGAAAATTTGTTATAATAAAATATAAAATGTATACAATTAAAAAAAAAATTTTTTTAAAGAAATTTTAATAGTTGTTACTAAACCTACATTCTAAATCTTAAATACTTATTAATAAAGGAAACTTTAACTAAAAAGAATTATTAAAAATCACTAATATATTCATAAATATAATATGTCTAAATATAGCTTATATGCCATATTTAATAATATCACACAATGCATTTACTCTATAAACGATAAAGAAATTACAAAATCTTAATTAAATCTTTCTATACAAGTACAATGTTGGTAAAACTTTTTATCAGCATAAATAATATGCATCTTATAAATATTGTATAAATCTTTTTTCCTTTTTCTTCATCCAATCATATCACGCAACTTTAGTGATATTGAAAAAAAAACTTTTATAAAAATATATTTTTACACAAGTAAATGTTTTTCTAACAATATTGTACGACAGGTAAACTTTAAAATGTTTAAAAAATAACGTCATTCAATTGAAAATTTATAATTTTAAGATGTCAAAAAATAAGTAAAATTTTAGTAATATTGAATCATGAGAATATATTTTAGTCTTTATTATTTAATTTTTAGTGTAAATTTCACACATCAAAAAAGTTAAATATTATGAGTATCATAATTATAATGAGAGAAGGAGAATATTCAATTTATTTTTTTCATTTAACATTATTATTATATATTCTTTATTAATAAAAGGTTTTTATAAATATAATATTAATTATTCTTTTTTAGTTGATAATTTGATAAAAAATTTACTAAACTTAATACATTTTATTCTTCTTTTCTCCATATTTGAAAGTTTTAAATTTTAATACTAAATTATACTATTATATAAAATTTACTAACAAAAATGAAGTTTGATAAGATGATAGTGTGAATTTTATCAAAGAATATAAAATGAATAAAGATATCTTTAAGTAAATTTACTTTTTTTAAAGTAAGAAAACTTTTTATACATACTTAATATTATATACTCTTAATAAGGAGAACAACAAACAAAAATTAAATTATTTTATCTTTATTCTAATCATTTTTAATGAATAGATGAAGAAATTTATTTGAATGTCTCTAAATATTACTAATGGTAAATTTTTTTTTTAAATTTAAATTAGATACATTATTATATTATACAAAAGGCTTAACGATATAAAGAAAATTTAAGAAATAATTTGATGATAATTTATAATCAATATAAATTAGATAGAATAAGATAAAAAAAAAGAATGTATGATTTTATTAAAAGTGCTTTTTAAACTAATTTAAAAATTTAAAGTACTACTTAGTAAAAATGATAAAAATATTGCCGCCAGCAGGGGTCGAACCTGCGACCTTGGGCTTATTAGACCCACGCTCTAACCGACTGAGCTATGGCGGCTGACCGAGACGAACAAAACATCAATTACGAAAATATTATATAAAATGAGACAAAAATGAAACTTTTATCTTGTTAAAATAAGCTTGTTATATATTTTTAATATAAACATAAATAAAAAGAAAATTTAATAATAAAACCCTACATAAAAATTGGCAATTTAACTTATATAAATATATTTTAAAAGATATAAAACTTAAATAAAATATTTTTTGCAGTAATTTTCAAAAAATCATCTTTTTATTCACCTTAATATTTTTTCCAATTAGATTATGTTTAAGAAATTAAATTATTTTCACTTTTTTAAAATAATTGTCAAAGAAAAAAAAAAGAAGCAGAAATAGGAATATTAGACAAAAATTGAAAAACAATAATATAACTACATTACTACTTAAAAAAGTTTTTCTTACTTCTTAATAAATAAAAGATTAAATAATATTTATTTATAATCTTTATTACATATTTTTATGTTACAAATAAGCCTTCTGAATAATGTTATATATATATATTTTTTAAATTTATAAATTTTATAAAGTATTTCAAAATTTGTAGATGCCTTTTGTACGTTTATTTTTTAGGTTTAGCAAATCCAATTCGTTTGTTGCCTATGTCATATATAACACAATAACTCATATGAAGTGGATCTCCAAATATAAAGGCTGGACCATATGCACCAATATCAAATGGGAAAATATTTAATATACAAAGAGTTTTTGTAAATCTTGTCATCATATGTTTTTGCTTAATAGTGAGCTTTAATTTTAACAGTTGCATTTTTAATCCACTAAATTTTATATTACAATCAACTAAAATAAAATTTAAAAAAAAAACAAATAAATTATTTGATATGTTATTTTAAAAAGTAAATTACCTGTATATAATCCATATTGTGGTATATATTGAGCATTTAATTTTGCGGCAATACCGTCTGCTACAGAGGGTGGAGCACCAATCAACGATGTGCCTTAAAAATATTTTTATAAAGAAAAAAAATATTTTAACAAACCTGTATCAGCAATAACTTCCCAACCTCTATTATAAACTTTGTTTCTCACACTTACTGATTTTAATTTAAATTGCCAATACGAAACTGAAGATAGTTTTTGATAACCAATAACTGGACCACAGTTATCTTTATTTATAGCACCATATGTAAACTTTCCACCATAAATATCTTCTCTACCACGAAGTTGTCTTAAATGTACTGTAAATAATGGTTTTTTAAAAATTTTTCTATGAATTGCAGAAATTAATGGTGGAACCATCTTATCATTAGCTATTGTTCTAAAACCTAATCCTACAATTCCTTCTATTGGACTTTGAGCGTCATCTTTTGAAATATCTGTTGCTTGCCCAAATTCAATTTTTTTCATCTTTATTCTTCTTCCTTTTCTTCCTAAAATTTGGAATGTATCTTCTCCAATATGTCCTTTAGCATACCCTTTACCATAAGTTATTCCAAAATTTCTTTTTTTATTTTTATACGTTTTTGATCTTTTTGAATCAAATAAACTTTTTCCTAAGCATGGATTATTTTTTTTATTTGTTTTTAAACAATTTTTATCGACAACCCATAAATTTGACGATCCAGTATCTAAAAACTATAATATAAAAAAGTTAAGATTATCTATTACCAAGAACAACTCGAAAATGTTGACCCGGTGTACCAATAGATATATTTCCTAGATATTCTACATCCTGATAACTATTAACAGGTTGAACAATAGATTTCTTTTTTTTTGCATAAAGTTCATCTGGTACTGCAGTTGTTGAATTATCTACTTCTGTTATATATTCTTCCCATTTTCCCTCTTTTATCAATCTTTTTCTTGTAGATTCTATTTTAAAAGTTTCAATTTCATATCCTACATCTAAATCTTCTCCATAAATATTTATAAATAATAGAAAATAAAAAACAAGAATCATTGTAGTTAAAAACAATAATGTTTTATACGATGGAAAAAATTAATTAAAAACAAAATATTTATAATAATTTGTAATTACGCTTGAAAAGTTTTACATTATTCATTTATATACGGTCAATTTTGAAGTTATTATATAAGAAGCATATAATTTAAAAAAAAAAAATTTTTAATACATAAAAAAATCATGTTTTTTTTTTATACTTGTTGTTAAAACTAGATTATTATAATTAAATATTGCAAAAAAAAACTTCCTTGAAACTAATTTTAATATTCCGATTTGGGATAATAAAGTTTGTCGTAAACAAAACATAAAACAAAGACAAAAAAACAAGACAAATATTTTAGGACAAATTTTTATTAATTAGAAAATAAGCGAAAAAAATTAAAATAATTAAATATATATATATATACCTAAATTTATTTAAAGTATTATTTTTATTTATTATTAAATACTATAAATTCCTTGAGGAAGAAAAATAACTCTTAATTGAAAAAAAAACATTTTCCCTCTATTTTTTAATAATAATTTTTTTTTTATAATATAAATAATATTCTTTAAAAAATGGGCCATCTATTATATAAAATTCTATGAATAAAGAAAATTACATAAAATATAAAACTGAATTTTTTGTTATTATGTAATAACATAAAAACTAAAAATTTTAAATTTCAGATGAAAATGACAAAATTATTATTGTATCACATTATTTAGCAGAATAATTCTAGAAAAAAAAATTGTTTCATTGATTGAAAACTTTGTCAAAATTTATGTTTTAAATATATATAAAGTAATTTATAACAATTTAATATCATAATTATCTTTTATTTCCCTATTTTAGAAAAAGATTAAAATGGTTTCAAGAAATTTATAAAATTGACTATTAAATTTTTCAATTTTTTCCTGACAAAAATTTTGACAAGAAATCAGCTGGTTTTGCATCTAAGTTTTCACGGAAAAGCATATTTCTAACATGATCTGGATTGTAAAAGTAATATTTGATACTTAGTAAATCCTTAAGAAAATTTATTTATATTTTTAATAAAAAAATATTATTATAAACATACATTTCTACATTCAGCAACTTTACGATCAATGATTCTAACATCTTGAATATTTTTATTTTTTAAAAATTGTTTCTTGAGAATTTCACGAAAAACTGAAAGAGGCATTTCTTGAAGTTCATATTCATACCAAAATTTTGGAGCAATTCTTTGACTAAAAAAAATATACATAATTTAAATAAATAATTTTAGTAATCATACAGATCTTTATAAACTTTCAAAACACTTTTACGTGCCTCTTCTTTAGTTGAAGAAACAACAGGTTTCACCAATTTGGTAGATAATTCTCCTCCAATTTTGGCAAGTCTTCCTGCCGTATTACTCATTATTTTTTTATTCCTTTATCTGTAAAATATAAACAAATAATGGACATATACTAGTATGAAAAAAAATAAGCCAAAAAAGTTTCTTAAACCACTTGTGGGTGACGGTATACCAAATATCAAACAAATGTCGTGGCGAAAACACCTAGTGAAAATAATCGTAAAAAAATTAATAATTATTTTAATTATCAAATATTAACAAAAGTTATATTTTGTTTTTTTTTTTGTTTCTACAGCAATTCAAACAATAAATAAGAAATATATATATATATATTTAAATAATAAAAAAATAATTTTATAATAATAATTTATAATTCATAATATTCATTACAATATGCTTCATCAAGAGCATCTTCCCATCTTTGAGCAATAATTTTCTTTTCTTCAAAATTCATACTATCACTAGATAACATAGTTAGTAATTTATGTAAATTTCTAAAAATAACATATTTTAATGAAGATTTGTAATATTCTAGTAAATGTTTAAATTCAAAATGTTGTGTTGAGTATTTAATAAATACTTCATAATATGACATTAATATATACTTATACCTTTCTGTTCTTATTTTACTATCCAATGAATTGATAATTAGGGATATTATATCATAACCTACAGGCATGAAAGTTGTGTAATGCCATCCTTCTATTTCAACAACCTCATTGGTATTACTATTTTTAAAATTTACCAATTCTGGACATAAAAATGAATGAGATATTACTAGTGGAAGTAATTTAAAATATTTTTTTTCTTCTAATTTATCAAAAGTTGTATATGGTTTAAGGTAGTGTTTAACTTGTTCAATCATTTTATCAGGATTTTTAAAATATTTCCTCATATATTTTTCTAGTGATTCTATATATGTTGGTTGATAATTAATTAATTGGTCATTTAAAAATGTTAACAAATATTTATTATTGAACATGATGTATCTTTTTGATAATTCTCCAATCCAACGCATACATGATACTTGAAATTTTGCCAGGTATCTTGCCACACTAAGAATTTTTTCTACATCAAGAGTGTTTGTAATATTATTTAATGGATATAAATTTGATGATTCTATGCAAAGACAATCTATATCAACATCATCTTTTTGGTAAGAAAATAAACCATATCCTGATCCATAACTTATTTTTAGACGTTTTTTTTTGGTTTCTAAAAGTTGGAAAATGTAACGCATATTATATATAGCTCCAACTGATGCTAATTCTATTAGCTCTGGTTTTTCTTTGTCAAAATCTATCTTTCTAGTTAGATATACTAAATATCTTTTACCGGTAATTTTCTAAAAAAAAATAAATTATAATAATATTTTATTATAATTAAAAAAAAAACATACTGAAATAAAACAAATTCTATTTAAACAATTATCCAAATTTAAATCTAAACTTCTCCATTGAAATTCTTTGACATCATCACAAAGTCTTTCTCTTTTTATACTATTCTTAATTTTTTCTATTAATTCATCCATTCTTAAAATCTTTCAAAAAATAAAGTTCTATAATGCAAAAAAAAAAAAATTTCTAAAATATAGAATTAAAAGTATAAAAGTAAGAAAAGATTAATGAAAAGTAAAACAAAAAAAAAATACGTCATCAAAACAGTTGGAGATGAATCATTAATATATTCTAAACAATAAATATAAATTTAACACTATTGTTTTAAGGAATCGTTTTTTTTCTTCTCAACAATTCATTACCACAAGTATTATATATATATATAGATATAAGGTTTATATGTATCATTATATGAAGCTCTTATTTTTATCATTACATTTTTTAATTTTAAACCTTTGTGTTAAAAAGAAATAAAATCAAATAATGGTGAATATGTATGAAAAAGATATGATAGTAAAATTGATCTGCTAGAATGAGTAGTGTTATCGAAGTATTTTACCGATAAATTTGTTAGACAAATGAATATTAATTGTTTTTTTTTTTTTTTGTTAGATACATTATTTTAATAGAATAGTAGGAGGTTAATTGAAATCATTATAAAAGTAACTACTTTTTTTTGTACATATGGAGAAACTTTTAAACATATTAAATTAGATGAATAAAATGTTAAAAAAAAAAAAGAAATAATATATAAAAGTTAAAATATATGATTGTAATTTTAAAAAGACATTAATATATTTAAAAGATCAAAGTAAGTATTAGAGATATATTAATTCAAACAACAAAACTTTATAACATTTTTTGTTACTCATTTTCCTTTTTTTTTATATGTCCTTTTTATTTTAATGTACAAAGTCGGTATAATAATATATAAAAGAATAGTAGTTAAAAATAAGATATACTTTTTAAAAATTATATGATATATATATTTATATATAAAGACATATCAGATCAGCAATTGTTTTATGAACACCTGTAGTATCATACAAAATCAGACAGTAGTTTAATAAGTATCTTTTAATGTGTCAATTACTTCTTATTTAGGATTCTTTTTTATTGATGGTTAAGATTATTGGTAAATTTAAAATTAATCCCCTATAATTAATTGGATATTTTAGGTACTTAAATATATATATAATTGTTTTTGGCCTTGGCTTTTTTTTTTATTTATTATTAAATCTGATTATCTCTTATTAATACAATAAATCTTAAACTTATATAAAAAATAAGGCATATTAAATAAAAGTTATTTTTAAATTAATCATACAACAATTATTGTTACTATGGTAACATATCAAAAATATAATATTTTCTTTGGAATAAATAAGTTATTACAAATAATTAAAACAATATTTTTAAAAATAAATAATTAAATATTACAAAAGTAATAATTGTTTTTTTTCTTTCTAAATTATTATAATATAAAAATTATGAAATTACGTTTCTTAGATACAATTATTGATAGTCAGGTAAGTAAAAAAAAAAAATAGATACAAAATAAATAATTATAAAAACAAATTAATATTTTATTAAAATACAAAAAATAAATAAATATTTTATTTTTAAAATTTATAGTTATCATCATCTAAAATACCATCTGTTGCATGGTCATCAAACAACAAAAAATTAGCTGTTGCTACAAAAGATAGAAATATTTATATTTTTGATGGAATAAGAGAACAAAAAGATCGTTTTCATGCTAAACCAATAGAATCAAAATATGGAAAAAATAGTTTTGTTATTACAGCTATAACATTTTCACCAGACTCAATTAAATTGGCTGTTGGGCAGTCTGACAATATTGTTTTTATTTATAAAATTGGTAAAAATTGGGATGAAAAAAAAGTTATATCAAATAAATTTCAACAATCATCAACTGTTAATTGTTTAATATGGCCTGAGGATAATAGATTAGTTGTTGGATTAATGGATGGTAAAGTTCGTTTTGCTTCCTGTCATTCTAATAAAATATCAACTGTCTATAAGACTGATCAAGCAGTTGTCTCACTTGCTAAACATCCAACAAAAAGATCATTTTGTAGTGGACATATTGATGGTAGTATTATTATTTATAATTTTGATAGTAAAAGTCAACAAAAAATTTGTACACATTTAACAGCTCCATTTGCTTTAATATATACAAATTTTGGTATATTAGCAAGTGGATGTGATCAAAGAATAATTAGTTATACAGAAAATGGACGATTATTACAAACATTTGATTATACTAAAGATCCAAATGAAAAAGAATATGTTGTTGGTATTGTTGATCCAACAGGAACAAATGCTGTTTTTGGTAGTTATGATAGACTTAGACTTATGATATGGAATCAAAGAAGAGGTGCATGGGATGAGGGAAATATTTTAGATATTAAAAATTTATATACTATAACATCATTATCATGGAAACCAGATGGTTCAACAATTATTGTTGGATCATTATGTGGTGCTGTTATTGCTATTGATTGTAGTTTAAAAAAAATTTTATTAAAAAATCAATTTGAGGTAACATATGTATCACCATCACAAATAGTTATTAAAGATACAGTTATTGATAATAGTCCAAATATTAGTATAAAAAGTAATAAAGGATATAATATTCGTGATATAAGAATTATGGGAAGAATGAATAAATTTGTTGTTGCATATACAACAAATTCATTAATATTATCAAATATGGAAAAAGAATTAACATCAGAAGTTAATTGGAATTCTGGTGGTAATGAAAAATTTATTATGGAATCTGATAATTGTTGTATGATAATTAATGCTGGTGAAATAAGTATTGTTGAATATGGTATTGATGATATTATAGGATGGATTAGAACAGAAATAATTAATCCACATTTATTAAGTATTCGTTTAAATGAAAGAATATCAAAAGTATATGGTGAAAGAAAAAGAATAGCATATTTAGTTGATTATAATAATATTCATGTTATGGATTTATTAACAAATACACAAATATCACATATTAATCATCCATCACATATAGATTGGCTTGAATTAAATGAAACAGGAAATAAATTATTATTTCGTGATACAAGATCTCGTGTACAATTATATGAAATAGAAGAAAAAAGAACAACAAGTCTTATCAATTATTGTAGTTATATACAATGGGTTCCTGGTAGTGATGTTGTTGTGGCTCAGTCAAATGAAAATTTATGTATATGGTATTCAACTGATCAACCTGATCAAGTAACTATAGTACCTATTAAAGGAGATGTCCAAGATGTTTATAGAGATGATAAGAAAACTGAAGTTATTGTTATTGAAGGTAATAATAAAGTATCATATGAATTAGATAACACTCTTATCGAATTTGGTACTAATATGGATGATTTAAATCTAAGTAAAGCAGTTTATTTTCTTGAAAATAATGATTATAATAATAGTATTGAAATGTTACCAATGTGGAGACAATTAAGTAATGTTGCATTACAAGAAGAAAGACTTCATGTTGCTAGTAGAGCATATGCAGCAATGAAAAATTATTGTAAAGTTGCTTTTATACATGAAATATTAAATGATATAGAAGAATCTAATGATAAATATAATGATTATAAAGTTAAAGCAAAATTATATCTTCTTAATGGTAATTATAAAGAAGCTGAAAAATGTTATATACAAAATAATAATTTAGATGAAGCAATAAAAATGTATAAAAATTTACATAAATGGGATGATGCTATAATGTTAGGAAAAGGATGGAATTATACAAAACTTGGTACTTTACAACAAGAATATTATAAGTATCTATTTGAGACCGGTCAAGATCAAAAGGCAGGTGAATGTAAAGAAAAAGAAGGTGATTTACATGGTGCAATTGACCTATACTTAAAAGGTTCTGCCTCAGCAAAAGCAGCTCGTGTAATTTTAGAAAATAATAAATTAATAAGAGATGAAATATTAGTTGATAGAATTATAAAATCATTAGAATTAAGTTTAAATTATGAAAAAATTGGTGAAATTTATGAAAAACTTGAAATGTATGATAAAAGTATGGATGGATATAAAAAAGGTAATAATTTTAATAAAGCTATACAACTTGCAAGAACACATTATCCAGAGGATGTTGTTGAATTAGAAGAAAAATGGGGTGATTGGTTAGTTAAAAATGGTTATTATGAAGAAAGTATTTCACATTATTTAGAAGCTGGTGAAATGATTAAAGCTATTGATAGTTCAATAAAAGGTAAAGATTATGAAAAAGCAATACAAATAATTAATGTATTAGAACCTAATCCAAATAATTATGAATATTTTTTTAAAATTGGTGAATATTTTGAAGAAAAAGGTAATTTTGATGAAGCTGAAAAATATTATATTGATGCTAAAAAACCAGAAGAAGCATTAAATATGTATAATAGAAAATCACAATGGACTGAAGCTCATAGACTTGCTAGTGAAATTATGGATGAAAATGAAACACAAAAATTATATTTAGAAAAAGCTGAAAAACTTGAAATGATGGGAAAATATAAAGATGCAGAAGAATTATATATTAGTATGGGTGAACCTAAAAAAGCTATAGCTATGTATAGAAATGCAAATAAAATTACTGAAATGATGATATTAGTTGAAAAATATCATCCTGAATTTGTTATAGAAACAAGAAAACGTCTTGCTGAAGAATTTGAAAGAAATGGTGATCTTAAATCTGCTGAAGAACAATATTTAATAAGTGGTGATTGGAAAAGTTGTGTTGATATGTATATGGAAGTTGGTGAATGGTCTGATGCATATAGAATAGGTAAACAAGAAGGTGGTGATAATGCTGGAAAAAATATTATTTATTTATGGGCAAAATCATTAGGTGGTGATCCTGGTGTTAAACTTCTTCAAAAATATAATATTCTTAATGAAGTTATTAATATAGCATGCCAAAATAATGATTTTGATTTTGCTTTTGAAATATGTAAAATTGGTAATAAAAGTAAATTACCTATAGTTTATAGAAAATTAGGTGAACATTTAGAGGAAGAAAATAATTTAAATGATGCAGAAAAAAATTATATTCTTGGTGATGTTCCTCGTGAAGCAGTTAATATGTATATAAATAATCAAATGTGGGATGATGGAGAAAGAGTTGCTAAAGAATATGCTACAGAAATGTTAAATGATATATATATAGGTCAAGCAACATTAGCTGTTAGAAATAAAGATTATTCTAAAGCAGAAACATACTTATTAAGAGCTGATAAACCAGAAGTAATATTAAATTATTATAAAGAAAATAATATGTGGGATGATGCATTACGAATTGCTAATGATTATTTACCATTACAATTAAATGATATACAAAAAGAATATGATAAGATACAATTAAAAAGTGGTAGTAAAGGTGTAGCTAGTTATGTAGCACAAGCAAAAGATTATGAAATGAATGAAGATTACCTTAATGCAGTAAATACTTTACTTAAAATTAAACCACCTATAACTGAAAATGAAGAAATTATTGTGACAGCATTAAAAAAAGCTGCTGATATAACATTAAAATTTATTACTACTGGAAATAGAAATACAATATTAAATAATATTACAAAACAACTTGATATTTATGGTTTATATCTTGATGAAGGTGAAATATATTTACTTTGGAATAAACCAAAAGAAGCTATTGAAGTTTTAGTTAAAGGAAAAGAATATTCAAAGGCAAAAAGAATTGCTATTGAAATGTTACCAGAAATGGAAAATTATGTTGAAGATGAATATAAAAAATATTTAACAAATGAAGGTAATATTAATGAATTAATAAGTATTGATGTTATAAGTGCAATTGACTTATTAGTACAAAAAAAACAATGGAATAAAGCATTAGATATAGCTGTTAAACAAAATCATCAACCATTAGTTGATAAGTATGTTGCTATATATGTTAGTGAATTATTAAATGATAATATGTATAAAGAAGCTATTAAAATATTTGAAACATATGGAACATCAAGTAATAAAGAAAATTTAAATATTTATAAAAAATTAATTGAAATTATTGTTAGTGAAAAATATGAATATGATACAATATCATCATTAAGAAATATGTTACTTAATTTAGTAAATAAATTACATAATGATAATAATTCTAATGAAGTAACAAATGAATTATTTGATAGATATTTACAATGTATACATTTTATTTGTTTATATGAAAGTTTAGAAGAATTTAATTCAAATGAAATTGAAGAAATAAAATTAAAAATAAAAATATCACTTCTTAGATATATTGATTTATTACCAGCAGATAAGGTATTTTATGAAGCAGGAATAGCATGTAAAAATTTTGGTGAAAAATATGAAAATATGGCTTTTACTTTTTTAAATATGTATCTTGATGTTATAGATGCTATTGAAGATAATGATCCATCTATTGTTGATAATAGTATTTTTGTTAGTACAGATATACCTACACAATATCCATTACCAGAGAAAGTTTTTGTTAGTCAAGATGAACATGAAGAGATAAAAGAATGGGTACTTTCAGTGTCTGTTGATACAAAAATTGATAAAGAATTATTACTAGATAGTAGAGGTTTATTTGAAGGTTGTATAATATCACCGACACTTGTTAAATATGATATGTGTATTATTACTGGATACCCTATATTAGATAATCCAAAAATTTTAACTAATAATATGAAAGCAATTTCAATATATTGGAATACATTTGCAACAATAAGTAAAACAAATAGTACTGATAAGTTGCAGGATATTCAAATATTTTTATCTAAATGGGCTGGTATTCCAATATCTATTATTTAATTTTAATTAATAAATTTTAATACAAAATAAAAATAATTTTACTTGTAAATTTTATTTAATATAATAAAATATATTTACAATAAATTGATACTAGATATGATATAGAATTATACAATGGATTATCATTTGCTTTTAATGATTTATTTTTTGCCCCATCCTCCCATACCATACATTCCACGACCATATCCTCCATACATTCCACGGCCATATCCTCCATACATTCCACGGCCATAACCTCCATAACCTCCATACATTCCACGACCATAACCTCCATACATTCCTGGTCCAAAGAATTGAGATGTTGTCAATGCAACAATACAGGCAAGAATAAGAAGAATAATTTTAGAAAACATTTTGAGTAATCAAGTAATATCTTTTAATAAAGATGATGATAATTTTTAAATTTTAAACATTTTTATATCAAAACTATAGAAGGTCATTTACCGCCTTCTTATTTTAATAAAATAATTGAACTAGTTATAATAAATAAACCAAATTTCAATAAATAATACTTCTTTTAATTTTTACTATTTTTGTTAGGCAAACTATATCATTAAACGAATTATAATCTTTTTAACCAATAAAAATGATACATTGTAAAAAAAAAGATAAACACTTTAAAATAATATATTTACCAAAAATATTTAAAAATTATTATAAAGTTTAATGAAATAACAAATGATATACTGTAGAAAAAATTATTTTTATTAACTATCAGTCATAATATAATATAAATAACATAAAACAAAAAAAAAACAATAATATTATTAAATAATAAGGAAATAGTTAAATTATTTTTATGTTAAAATATAACTCGACCCGTCATATTTAATTATTTTTTTTGTACAAGAAAAAAAAAGTAAATATTACATATAATTCCTACTCAATGAATTTTTTTTATTGAAAATTAAAAACGCCTGGAACGAGAATAATTATTATAGTACAATTGTTGCGCCTGTTGGTAACTATGTTGTTTGTTATTACCAGTAGGTGGATGATAATAACTATTTTGATGAGGTCTTTGTCCATGAATATGATTATTAAACATTTGTTGTGGACATGATAATCCTTGAGGTATTCTTGAAGTGAACAGAGATGCATTAGAAGGAGATGGATGATTAAATTGTGGTCCCAATATAATAGGTTGCTCCATTAATGGTTTTATGTATGGTTCTTGTTTTAATAGTGAAGGAACTGGTCTTGAATTGTATGTTGATGATGTTGAAAATGAGTACCTTTGAATCGATGGTAACATATTACTACTTCGTGGTGAATATATATTTCCTATTGAAGGATTTTGTAAAGGTTGATGATGTTGATATAATGGTGATTCATTATATTGGATATGTTGAAGATGATTATATCTATCTTCTATTTTTCGTATATCATCATTTTCACGAATATAATTATTTGATTGCCTTCTATCAGGACGATTATGAGGATATGGACTAATAGGTGATCTAAAATCTCTTCTTATATTATTTAATGTACCTCCGTATTTAGAATGATTTTGATTTATAGAACATTCACGATTCCTTTTTTTATTATGTTTCGATTTTCTATTTTTCCTAGATTTTTTTCTTTTTCCAATTTTTCCACCATTACTACCATTACTACTACTACCTTGAGATTGTTGTTGTTTATCAAATTTAGCGCTTGATGGCAACTCAATTGATGGTGGAACCGGTGGCTCAGTCATAATTAACGATGGTATTTTGAAGTTACATGATGGTGATGATACTGTTTCATTTCTCGAAGTATTTTTACTCGATGGTATCCAATCATTTGATGAAGTAGTATCTTTAGTATTATCACTATCACTTTGACACATATTTGATGACTGATCTTTAGTCTCTTTTTGACATTTCACTGATTCATGTACCACTTTTTCTATTGCTTTTATGTCATTAGATTTACTAGCATTTTCAATAGTATTATCATTATCAAAACATTTTTTATCATCATTATCTTTAGTACATGTCAATTTAATGTTATTTAAAATAGGTGGTTTAGGTGGTGATGTAAAAATGTTCAACAATTTTTGATCCTCCAAAATAAAAACACCTACAAATTTTGTTGAAAAGTCAAATAAACTTATTTCATAACCAGGTAAATCAAATAATAAATCAGGAATATCTGCAAAAGAATCAAGAGGTATTAGAGAGAAAGACTTAAGAAGATTTGAATCTTCAAAATTAATTACAATTCCTAATCTTTCTTTAAATAAATATTTTCGATATTTAAAAAAATTTCCGTCATCAAATGTTCTGTTTGCTTCAACAATACAAACCATAACTCTATCTGTTAATGATTCAATAGAAATTTCAAAAACTTCTTTTAATGCATTAACATTTCGAATAAGATTAATTTTGTCAAATCTTTGTGGCATCTCATCTTTTAACATAAATAAATCTGGATTTTTTATAGAATAAATTGTCAATGGAATATCATTAGAACCATCATTTAAAATAACATTACATAAATTTTTTTCCATCTTTTTTTTTTCTTCCGTCTCCTTTTTTAACAAATTCATTTTTTCTTCACGTATTCTTGCTTCTATTTCCATTTCTCTTTTCTTTCTTTTTGCCTCTCTTTCAGCAACTGCCTCTTCACGTTCTCTTAATAATCGTTCCTCTTTTATTTTTTTTTCTTGACAAATCTTACAATTAGAATCATACAAATGATTAAGATGTTTTGATGTTGTATCATCATTTGTATCTCCTAATATTGAATCAACAAGTGATAAAGCATCTCCCTCATGAGAATCAGGAATTTTTCCACTACTAATAACTTTAACCGGTGTACAAATACCTCTTTTTTGATTTTTAATAACTTTATTATCATTTATTATTTCTTGTAACAAATTACCACTACAACTACTACTACTACTTTGACCATTTTCTTTTTTTATTTTTATACCATGTTTAACCTCTTTAAGAGGCATCTTCAATAATTCACCAATAGACATTCGCCTTCTAAGTAAGTTTAAATATAAAATCTACAAAATTAATATAAAATATTAATAAAATAAACTATACTTTTTTCTCAGTTCTCTCCTGATTATGCATAAAATATCTAGCAAATTTCTTATAACCACAATAATCTTTACCCATAAATTTCTCAAATATTTGCCTTTCAAGTTCATTAACAAAAGCTCTTACCATCCTTTCTTTTCCAGCTTCAATTTCACTTTTCTTGAGAAGAAGAATAAATATTTTAAATGTTAATTTTTTAAAACCATTTCTTAACATTTCTTCTTTCTTTTCATTACTGTTATCTTCTTTATCTTTTTCTATAACTACCGGTATATAAAAAGGTGATTTCTTCAGAAATTTATAAGCATAATCAAAAGATATTTCTTTTTTAACATTACTGTCGTCAAATAATTGAATTTCAATTGTTTTACTATTTCTACATTTTTCATACCATTCTTGTAATTTGTGTTTTATACAACTATTTGAACAATAAATAATAGATTTAAATTTACCTTGAGGCAATTTAAAAACATTCTTCGTAATTTCTTTACAACATGTTACACATTTCCTTTTACTAATATTAGAAGTACTGTCACCTTTTATTTTATTTTTTTTCTCATCTTCATCATCACCCCCCACATCAAGATATTCCTCATCAAATATATCATTAGTTGGAGATACAAGACAATTCTTAGACATTACCTCAGGACTTGATTCTATACTATCAAAAAGTTTTAAAAAATTATCATCAATAGATGTTTCAAAACAATTTAACATATCATCACATGTTATATCATTACAATCCTCATCTATAATATTATCATTAGAAGAAAATTTATTTAACATATTTTCAAAATGATCCATTTCATCTTGTAATTGATCCTCAGATACTAATGGTTCATCATCATCTATTGAATTATAATTTAATGGACCTTCAGATAAAATTGTTGTTGGAGATGTTATTTGAGTATTCCTAATTCCTCCATTATCATTATATAACTCATCAATATTATTATACATATCATAATGATTATTTACATAAGATTGATTTTCTTCATTATTGAAATAAACATTTCGACCTGTTTGAGAATTTTGATGTTCAGTATAATAATAAGGATCATTTATTAAATCATTATTATCATGACCCATACTATTAGATGTTGTGGAAGATTCTCTTTCAACATTTGATGAATGATATCCTATAGTTGTTTCGTTGTAAGGACATTCAATTGTTTCATAACGTGGAAAATTAAAAGTATTACTATTGTTTTCATGATAAATATTTACTAAATCATTTTCTACTAAACCAATGCCATTAACAATTACTTCATCTGATTGTGTCATTGTTGTAGTTGTCGTTATAGATGATGACGACACTGAGGGAATATTTAAATGATGGTAGTATGTTGATGTGTGATTTGTGTAATATGGCGGCTCACCATTCCATAAAGGATCCATTTATAATATAATCAAAATTGATAAAATATATTTATATATAATATAAGAGAAATTTTGTTAGAAAAAAAAAAAAATTAATAACAAGTTATATTCTTTGTTAAACTCTAAATTTCTACTAAAAAGTGAGAGGTAAAAAAATATGTAGTTAGTATTAGTATTTTTCTTACCCAAAAATTGTGGAATGTAAATTTATTAAATAAACATGCAAAATAAAACATATAAGATGTACTATATATATGCAAACAGTATATAGTATAATATTTAAAAGATAAATGAGAATAAAGTTTGTTGGTATTATAGGCAGGCAAAACAATCCGATTTACATTTAAAGTAGATGTCTTTCCAACATGGATAACAAAGTTATTCGTTGTGAAACGACAACAAAACAAAACGACAAGACACAGGAGAGAGTATTTAAAACTCAGGGACATAAGACCTGCCTCTTCAAGCTATCTCCTACCAACAAAATATTATAATATATGATAATAAAAAAGAAAAAAAACACGCCTTCTTGTCTGATGGCTCCTTGTCTTCGTCTTCTTCCATAACACGTCCATTCAACATGTATAAAATATATAGAAATATTTCTCCTTTTCTTCCCCCTTTTTATCTTCATCTGCCTTCTGATATGATGGGATGTTGATTGTAGCTTCTCAACAAATATTACTACTTTTTTTTTCCTGTCATATATATATATATATATTTTTTTTTATATGTATATATTAATTGTTCTTTGTATATTTATTATTTATTTTTTGTTGAATTAAGTGCTTTTACCAAAACTGGCATTAAAAATGTAACAAAATAAAAAAAAAATTATTACTTTTTTTTTTTTAAACTGATAACAAAAATGTTAAACTATTTAAATTTTCTTCTTAACTCTTTTCAAGTAAAAATGGGTAGACATACTCATAGATATGTATTTTTATTTTACATAACAAACAATATATATATATATTTTTTTATAATATTAAAGTATATTGTGTCAAAATATAATATAATAAATTGTTATTTTCATTGTTTATTATAAATTTTCAAATATATACTTTTGTCTGTTAGTTAAAATAAAAAAATTATACAATGAAAGGGATGGAATTATAAATTTTATATTTAAAATGAAGAAAAAAAAATGTGTATATTTTATCATTAAGAAATGTTGTAATAAATTTGTTAAAAAAGTTGATTAAAGATAGAATAATTAAAATGGTTAATGGTCAATTTATAATTTTAAAAAGCATGATATATAAAAGTTATATTTTAAATGCTTTATATTATATAAAGGTGTAACATTTTTTTTCTATCATTAAAATTACTTTTATGAAAAATTGATACATATTCTTAAAGAAAACTATTTGAAGTATAAAATAAAGGCAAATGATAAATATTATGATAAAAATTAATTATTCAAAGATAAATGGATTGTTGCGTGTTACTGGCCCCGAAGGTAAAATTTTTGTTATACTGTTAAGAAAACTTTTTAAAATTTTGTTAAAATATTATTTTTAAAATACTTAACACTACAAAGTTTCATCAATTTATATTTATAATATTAAAATTTATATAATAAACTTTTATAAAACAATTTGATTTTATATTATATTAGAAAAAAATAAATTGAATATATAAGGTATTTTTTAGTTATGGTAGGTTTTTAATAATTTTTATATATATATTTTTTTTCAACCATCTATATATGTTTTTTAATCAACATAAGAATAAAATATTAAATTTTAGTTTGGTTGGATTCATGAATCGTTTAGACAACTTGTCTATCGTAAATATGGTCGTGATGTTTGGTTAAAAATTTTAGAAATAATAAAATTTGAAGAAGGTAGTGAATGTGAAATTAGTCATTATTATAAAGATGAAGATACAATGAAAATTGTTAATGCAATGGCTAATGTTATTGGTATTCCAATAGAAGAAGTTTGGGAAGCATATGGTGGTTTTTTAATTCAATTTACAATGGAAACAGGATGGGATGAATTGTTAAAAGCATTATCAGATAATTTAGAAGGTTTTCTTGATAGTTTAGATTCATTACATTACTTTATTGACCATGTAGTTTATCGAACAAAATTAAAAGGACCATCTTTTAGATGTGAACCAGCAAAAAATGGAAGCTTAATTCTTCATTATTATTCAAAACGTTCTGGTCTTTATCCAATTGTTAAAGGAGTTGTCAGAGAGGTAGCAAGACGTATTTTTAATACAGAAGTTATAATGAAAGTTCAAGAACGTAAACAAGAACATCTAGATACATATATAACTGAACATGTCATTTTCAGTATAACAATGGTAGAAAATGAAAATTCAGGTAATAATATTAAATCATTATCAGAGAAATCTAATAAACAAAAAGAAATAGTTATTCCAAAAAGTGGTTATAATTTAACTGTAAAAGATTTTGTAAATGCATTCCCACATCATTTATGTTTTGATAAGAATTTAATCCTCCAACATGTTGGTTCATATTTAATTCAAAATTTATCAAATTTAAAAATTGGATTTACAACATTAACAGATATAGTAGATTTAGTACATCCTGAATTACCGTTAACCTTTGAATCATTAATTGCATTTAAAAATAGTTTATTTGTCTTTAAAATAAAGAATAAAGGATTAAATAATCAAGATGATACAACAACTGTTGAATTGAAAGGATCAATGGTTCATTTAGAAGATCAAAATTATATTTTGTACTTATGTTCATTAAGTGTAACAACTGTTAGAGAGATGATTATAAATAATTTATACCTTTCTGACATGCAAAAACATGATGGTACTAGAGATTTAATAATGTTAAACCAATCCAGAATGTCACAAGTAGAGTTAAATAGAAAGTTAGAAGAAACAACAAAAAATTTAAAAAGAATGGCTATGGATTTAGAAATTGAAACTCAAAAGACGGATGAATTGTTATGTCAATTGATGCCTTCAACTGTTGCTGAAAGTTTAAGACAAGGAAGAAATATTGAAGCAGCTGAATTTTTAGAAGCAACATGTTTATTTACAGATATTGTAACATTTACAAATATTTGTGCACTTTGTAGTCCTTATGATGTTGTTAATCTTCTTAATGATATGTATTTACGTTTTGATCGTCTAGTAACGTTACATGATGTTTATAAAGTTGAGACAATTGGTGATGCATATGTTATTGTTGGAGGTGTACCAAAAATTTGTGAAAATCATGCAGAAAGAGTATTAAATTGTTCCATAGGAATGTTAATGGAAAGTAGAGCTGTAATAAGTCCTTTAGCTCATCTTGTCAATAATAAAAAAATGCTTGAAGATAATTCAATTAAGATTCGTATTGGTATACATACTGGACCAGTAGTTGCTGGTGTTGTTGGTGCTAAAATGCCAAAATATTGTTTATTTGGTGATGCCGTTAATACAGCATCTAAAATGGAAAGTAATGGAGTACCACTTAGAATACATGTTTCAGATCCATCTAAAAACCATGCGTTAAAAACAAATCCTTCATTTGAATTTGAAACTCGTGGTATTGTTAATTTAAAAGAAAAAGGTGAAGTTCTTACACATTTCTTAATAAAAAATGGAAGAAAAAGTGTTTGGGAATTAACGGGAAAACAGAAAGGAAAAGAATCATCAATTGATGGATATACTGAACTTCAACAAGCTTATGAAGATTACAAAAATTCTCTTGCTCTTACTATTAAATTGAATAACCTAAGAAATGGTAATGAAAATGATGTAAAAAAACCAAAAAATAAAAGTACATTTTGTAGTTTGATGTAAAAAAAATGTTATTGTTCTTTCAATAAAATATATTAAAAATAGAAAAAACATTTTACATACCTTTTCTCAATTTAACATACTTGAATAAATATTTACATTGAAAATTATTAATTTGTGTTGTTTTTAAATAAAAAGATTAACTACAAGATATTTAAATGAAAAAATATTCATTTAACAACAACAACGGTAGTACAAAATTCCAAAGAACATGCACTCCACACAATTCGCAATGTAATGACAAATATGTGCACAAAATAACAAATTAGGTGTTTTAGTGATTTCCAGCCTTAGCAGCATTATTGAGAACATTAGCAGCTTCAGCTACTTTAGATTGGAGAAGTTCTTCATTATCCAACATCATTAACAATTCAGAGTTGTCCATTTCTAACATCATTCCTGTAATTTTTCCAACATCTGAATCTTTGCAATTCTTAGCAACTAAAGGATAGATTCTTTCTCCGATCATTTGTTTTTGTTCCTAAAATAATAAAATTATATTATAATAAAAAAAAAAAAAAAAACTTACTTGAACAGAAGCTTTAGATAAAGTATAAGCAGTTAATGGTTCTTGAGGACCACTTTGATAAATTTCTTGTTGCATCTGTCCCATTGGTTGGTTGGCTGGACGTTGTTGCATACCATAATAATTTGGATGCATATTTTGTTTTCCTTGCATTGGAGGATTAACTGCAGTTCCACGAACCATAGGCTGTTGTGGCATATTGGATCTTGGCATACGTTGATTGTATTGACGTGGTGCATTTTGTCCTCCACCTTGTGGACGATTTCCTCTTACATTTTGATTTTGATAATTACCTTGCATTGGATAATTTTGTGGATTCCCATTAAATCCTCCAGCATTTTGATAGTTATTCCATCTTGGAGCATTATTTCTAACTTGTCCAGCATTAACTCCTGATGGTCCAAAGTGTCCACGTCCATTTTGCATTGGAGCATTAAGATAGAAACCTCCAGGATGATGATTACTATAAACTGGTGGAATCTGAGCATTCATCCTATTGTAAGGGAATGTTCTTAAGTACTGAGTAGCCAACTGAGCCTTTCTCTCTTCTTTTCTTTGAGCAAGAGCAACATAAAGTGGTTTAGTTCCAAACATTTTACCGTTCATTTCAGTAACTGCTTTTGTGGCATCAGAGCGAGACTCGTAGCAAACAAAACCAAATCCTTTGGAACGATCTTGTTCATCTCTCATGATCTTAGCAGAGGTAATAGTACCGAATCCTTCAAATTGTTGACGAAGTTGTTCATCAGTGACAGTGTCATCTAAGTTTTTGACGTATAAATTAACACCTTCAAACTTAGCAAGACGTTCTCTTTTTTGTATTTCATGCTTTTGTTTTAATTCATGTAATCTGTCATTTTTCTTCTGAGCACATCCGACATAAAGTCTTTTGTCAGAGTTAGGAACAACAGTATCATTCATTTCAGCAACAGCTTTTGAAGCAGATTCAGCATCCTTGAAACAAACAAAACCAAACCCTTTGGATTTTCCGTCGTCGGTCTTCATTACGACAGCTGAAGTAATTTCGCCGTACTTGGAGAACATTTTACTTAATGTATCATCATCGATCTTGTCATCAAAATTCTTGACATAAACATTAGTAAAATTCTTCTGATCAGAAGAGTTCTCCTTTTTGCGAAGATCACGTTGAATAAATTTTCCAACGTAAACCTTTTTTCCGTCCAAAAGCATACCATTGACACGATCAATAGCCTTTTGAGCAGATTCTTCGGTTTCAAAATGAATGAATCCATATCCCAAAGAAACTCCATTCTCGTCAGTAGCAACCTTACAGGAAAGAATGTTTCCAAACATTGAGAATGTATCATAAATAGATTTAGTATCAATTGATTTATCCATGTTTTTAATGAAAACATTTCCAGCACCTGAGCGACGAAGAGATGGATCACGTTGAGACCACATAATTCTCATTGGTCTTCCCATAAGTGGTTCAAAATTCATAGTATCCAAAGCCATTTCAGCATCTTCAACTTTTTCAAAATTAACATAAGCGTATCCAAGAGAATTACGGGTTACAGTGTCACGGCAAACACGAATTGAGATAACAGTTCCAGCTGTACTGAATTGTGAAAAAAGTACAGATTCAGAAACATCAGGATGAAGATCTCCAACGTAAAGGGAAGCGGATTGGTAAGAACGTTGTCCGGTGGTACCATTAGAAGTATTGTTATTAGTGCCAGCAACAGCTCCATTAGCTGTTCCATTTCCAGAAGCACCAGTTTGAGCTACTTTAGCTTGTGAATTTTGTTCAGGATTTTGTGTAGCAACAGACATTTTCAAACTAAAAAAAAAATAGTAAATTTTTATAAGAAAAATAATAATGTTTATGAAATTAGGAAAGACGAATATTAATTGATTATAAAAAAAATACTTACCCTTTTCAATTCAAATTGAATTTATAAAATTTTTTTTTTATTTTTTAAAATTTTTTTGTTTTTTTTAGATTTTTTTAATATAGTATAACGACAACCAACAAAGACCTTCTAAAAATGTTTAGGAAGGAAACTCTGTTCGTGTTACGAAGTCTGAAAACAACCCCCGTTAAAAGTAAAAAAAAAAGAAAGACGTGGAAATTGGAACAATTAAAATAATATAGTCCTACAACGAAAACTACGGTGTATAGTGGGGAGTAATACTACATAAATTATCATAAGATCAAGAGTGTGTAAGGTATTATAGTATAAAGTAAATTTTACGATAAAAATATAATATTAAAAAAATGAGAAAATGTAAAGTACAATAGAATTAATAAATTGATAAACGGCACATAATACAAAATTATATAAATATAGACAAGTGAAGAGTATTTATGTATTCAAAAAATTTACATAAACGTTGATATTATTACTAATTGAATATAAGACATTAAAGATCATACCATAAAAATACAAAAAAAAAAGAATAAATGAATCGTAAAAAGGAAAAAAAAATTAATTTAATTTAATTTAATTTAAATGATGGCAAATGGGAATTAATTTAATAAAAGTTAAAATTTACTTCATCATAAATATTCATTATATTGAAAAAAAAAAACTAATATTTAAAGATAAATAAAACAACTATATACTTCATATGCAATGTTATGAAGAATATTTTCTCAACTATGTCTATATAAAATTCATTTCAACTTTAAAAGTGGTACATCAAACACCATTTAATGATAACGGTACTACTAGCACAACAAATAAAATTGGTTGAGTAAATGAACATGAATAATAATATTTTCCTACCTCATAAGATAAATATAAAAACATTGTTTTCACAATTAAATTATATAGTTAAAAGTTAAATTTTTTAACTATTAGAAATCTACCATAGAGTAACTAAAAATATAATTATAGTTAGGTGAATAATATTATTGAAATTATGAAAAAATTAGAAATGTATAGAGTATTTTTATATTTAAGAATAAGAATAAACACATTAACTAAAAAATTAAAATTTATCATGACGTCAGCTGATATATTTAACGATTGGTAGAGTTGTGATAAAAATTGTAATATTATATAGGATATAACATAGTCAACAAAAATTTTTTAGTACAGAGAATACATACCATAAAAAAATTATAAATGATTATATAAATATAAAAGGAAATTTTATTACAAAAATAAAAAAAAATTGTAGAAAATTGGTTAAAACATGTGTTTAAAGATACAACAAAATAGTGTACATAACTACATTGTAACAACGTAACTATAGAACAAACGTTTTGGAAAAATGTTTACTCTCTAAACAATTTATTTAACTAAAGCACATAAATTATGACAATCCATATAATTTTTATATAAAAGTTTGATTAAATAAATTTTTTTTATTCTTTTTTTTTTTATCATGAATGTATAATTTATTTAAGCGTAAAATTATTTTATGCATTAAAAATTATAAATGAAAATCATATCATATAATGATTTTTTAATTTTTTAATGCAATAAAAACTAGTAGTATTACACTTTGCTTCAAATGTTAATAGTTTTTCATTTGAAGTTCTGAAAGCTACAAACAATTAACTATAATTAAAATAATATTCAATTTCCTCCTGTAATTATTTTAAAATACTTAATACATCTAAGTTTAAAAAAATACCTTAACATAAAAATTGTTTTTATACATATATTTATTAATACTTTTAAAAAAAATTATTCGAAACCTTTTACAAAAATTAAAAAAAAAACATTGTAATGAAAACTTACACATTTAAAGAAAAAACAATGAAAGTTAACAATATATTACAAGAAAATCATCCTTGCATAAATAATTAAAATTTTAAAAGATTAAAATAGGAAAAATGTTATTAAGACAAGAAGAAAAAAATTAAAAATGAAATTATCTAAAAATTGATTAAATGACCGTAATTAGCAAAAAAAAAAAATTATATAGTTGACATTTAAATTGTGGAAATAATAAAAAAATATTTAAACATGTTATAATTTTTTTTTAGTAATTTGTTATTTTAATTTGAATTAGATTTAATATTTTTATACAAATAGTTTTTTGATATTAGATTTATAATTGTATAAACAGATAATAACTATCTCAAATACAACAAAAAAAACAATTTTTATTAGTGAAATATTACATTATTCTATGAGAGAACAAGAAAGTGTCTGTTATATCAAAGATCAACTCCTCTTACTTCATATACTGTTAAGAAAAAGAATTAAAAAATTGAGAAAAGGCAATAAAAATCTTGTTAAATAAAAACTGTTTTATTATTGATAAAAAACGGATTAGTGTTCTTTTATCTTTAAAAGAAGAAAGAATAAAATAAAAGGTACATGTTTTTAAAATTTCACTAAAATGTATTTTTTAAAATTTGTCACAAATACTTCAGATAAAAAAAAAATAATATTTCAGGAAGATAAATTAATATTTTGATGTAAAGCAAATTTTAATTTACATTGGAAAAAAAATATACAATGAACTAAATATAATTTTTTTTTGGAAGTGACAAAACAGAAAGGTACCAAAATTAATAAAAAAAAATATATATATATATATTTTGATAATAAAATTATATTTTAAATAAATTGCAATGACAATTTCATACACAGAGAAGTTAATTTTAAATATATATTTTAAAATAGGACTACAAAATAAAGTTAGGTGATATATTTAAAAAAATAATGATGGTATTATAGTAGAAAAATTACTCAACTCACTAGATATAGTTGTAAAGATAATAAATAATAAAAATTTATTAAATATCTACGTTAATATATAATAAATACAATGATACAAATTAAATAATAAAACTATGTTTGTTTAATTAAAAAAAATACTTGTCTATCCATTATAAACAAAATTTTATATAGTATATAGTTAACGAAGCTAAAGTATAATACTTTAAACTAATTAAATATAACATAACATTGTTTGACATATTACCAGCTAAATTCTTGACGTAAAGTTTCTGTAGGAAACATAAATGCAAATTCTTGTTCTGCATTCACCTTTAAGTATATTAATTCATCTTTTGTTATGTACATATCAATAAGACGTTGATTCATGTTGTGAAAAAATGGAGTTATAACTTCATTATAAGGTTGTTGTGAATAATTTAATGTTTGATGCTGCCAATTTATTAGCTTGAATTGAGTTTTTCTTGTTTTACTTGAATCTTTTGTATATTTAAAGTCTGGATATTTTTTATAATGTTCTTCACGAATGTGTTCAGCTTCTATAATATATTTTTGTTTTTCATCTTCTGGTAATTCTTTCCATTGTATACCAAGAATTCTTGATAATTCAGAATTTAATATACCTGGATTCATTGCTGCTGTTGTACTTCGTTGTTTTTTTGACCATAACATAAATGCATTCATTGGTCTTCTTATTCTTCTTTTATCAACTAAAATAAAATATAAAAAAATAATAATAATGTTTTACATACTTTCACGTCTAACTTTTTTACAATCATCACAACGGCACCCTTGTGGATGATTTTTAGGAAATTGTATAAATGAAAGATTATTATTATCATTTTTTTGTTCCATTTTAGAATTAAATATATATATATACTTGACAATTGAAAGATCAGTAAAATAAGTAAAATAAAATAACCCAAAAGTAGATATCTTAAAAATCATCTACATAGTTGTGACATTTTCTTTTATTGCTTACAATTCATCCATTGAAAGAAAATATTATAGTTGATTATTTCCTTTTCATTACTCTGTGTCCCAATGCAGCTGCATACTTTTGATCACAATTTATGATACAATAGAATTATACATCACTAAATATATGTTTGATAGCGGTTAAATGTCATAAAAATGGTTAATTTAATAACATTTTTTGTTAATTTTTCTTTTAAAAAAATTTTAAAAATATATAAAAAAGATATTTTATATTATTATTTATATAGACAAAGACAAAGACAAAAGATTTGCCTAATGTATCAACTTTTTATAGATAAAGATAAAAGAATATTTTATAATAAAAGATAAGTTTTGAATAAATATATAAAGTCAAAATGCCGAAAATAGAATACTATTAATAGTTTTAATAGTATCAAAATTTTACGGTTATAATTTAATTGTAACTGTTAAATATCTTTTATGAAAAAATTAAAGTGCATTTAAGATGTTTAATATATGAAACTATGTAAATTTAAAAGTGCAAAATTAAAAAAATGCATATATATTTTTAATTAAAATTTTGTTTTTAAAGTTTACAAATTTGAAGGATCATGTAATTGCTATTATTAAACTAACTTTCTTTTTTTTTACAAAAAAAGCATTTGATAAATTAAAAAAATAATGTTTAATTATAAAGTAAATCATAATATGGAATATATAATACATTAACTTTTATCTTTAAACAAAAAATAATAGAAATTATTCAATATAACTTGTATATAAATAGTATGTAATGCCGACTATTATTACCATTCATTTATTCTATAAAAACTTTATGACTATTTATAGTGTAATAATTCTTTTTTTTTATATAAATTTAAAAAAAAGCATTTTACATAATTACTAAAATAAGATTAAGTTAATTTTACTATCATTTTTATTTTAAAAATTATTGGTCCGATGTCAAACAAAAAAAAAATTTTAAAAAAATAGCATATATATTTTTCGATTTATATCTTAGTATATAATGAATAATTATTTAAATATAAAAAAAAATATTTTTTGAAATAAAAAAATAGAAATATATTAATTTTAGAGTATTAAAAAATATTGAATTTTTTTATATTAATATGATAATAAATATACAATAATCAAAAAGCCCGAAGGAAGTAAAGTTTTAATGAGAGTAAAAATTATATAAATAAATCATATTTTTGTGATATAATTAAAAATTTAAAATTAATATAATGATTTATAATCAGTTTTTGATAAAAACTATTTCACATTATTTTCATTCTTAAAAAGTTCTCAAACATGATGTATGATAACAAAATGTATTCAAAAAAAAATTTTTTTTTAGAAAGTATGAAACTTGATGTCTTAAGGTTCTTTGAATTTATTAAATATAATACATGTTTAAAGTTTTTTATAATTTTAAAAACGTTCTTGAAATTTTAGAATAACTAGTTTTTACACATTTATTTATTTTCTATTTTTTTGGTATACCCAAAAAATAGTTAATAATATAAAACAATTTTCAAACATAAATTTCATATAAAAGTAAAAAAAAGTTTTATAAGAGAATTTGTTTATTTATAACATTCTTCTGAAAAAAAATATAATAAAAATTAATGATTTCTAGAAATTTCATTGTTCTTAACTTAATTTCTCCAAGTTGGAAAGAAGATAGATTTATTATTTTATTTATTTTTAAAACTTTTGTTTAATATATTTTTGTAGTATATATAACAATTATAGTTAAAAATTAAATAAAAATTTATCATTGAAAATTTTTATAAATGTTATAATTTTTATATGTTGTAATTTACTTATATAATTAATAATTTATTATTTTATATAATGTTTTTTTTTTTTTATAACTGACTCTGATATAAATATAAGATATTTAAATAATTATTGTTAAATTTTTTATGTGTGATTTAGTTTTTAAACTTTTAATTAGTTCATATAAATAGTGTGTTTCAAAATTATATCTATAATTTTTTTTCTATTTATAATTTAAATAAAATTTTTTTAATTTTTAGTTTTACTAACTATTTAAAAATTTTTTTTATATTTAAATATTAAATATATCAATTTTTTTAAATTTTATATTAACTTTTGTGTTTTTCTTTATATTTAAAAAGAATGATTGTAAAATAAATAGTTTACTTAAACTTTTATATTTTTTAAAATATAAAAAAGATATCACTTTAAAATTTGTTAACAACGATGAAAAATTTTTATATTTTTATTTTACTTTATGTTATCCTTTCGAACTTGATTCAATTTTATGCCTATAAATTTTCATGTATAGATGGAAGCAAAAATGGTCCATGCTTTATTTATGTAAATCCTTATGGAAAAACATTTCAAACAATAGTTTTACCTACTATAGCAAAAAGTGATAATAAGATAAGAATAAAAATTGTTCAATATTTACAGCTTCAAAGAGAAATTCCTAAATGTATAACAAATCTAAATCAATATATTAGACATAAACTTACTCAATCAATGATTGTTAGTGATTTTTTGTTTTATATAGATAAAAATATTTTTCAGCTGGATGTTTGTTATGCATTGAATATCTACACAAAATGTAAACCAAAAACCTTTTTAGTCTTATCACCAAAAATTCATAAAGAAACTGAAACTATTGGTATTTTTATTAATAATTAAAAATTTATATTTCATTTTTTAGTACGCAATCGTAGTAATAGCTTTAATAATTATTATCATAGAAGACAACAACTAAAATTACGTCCAGTATTAATTAGATCAAAATCATTTGTTTCATTTTAAAATGCAGTTAAAAAAAGATACAGGAATTTTTTGAATTGATGAATTATAAGGAAAATTTAAAAAAATATTAATTACATACTACTGACAAAGAAATACTTTTATTTTATTATTTACTTATTTATAGAAAATTTGGATAGTGTTTTTAATTTTAATTTGAAACACTATATATTTTAAATATTATCACTTACATGAAATTAATTATATACTTTTTAAAAAGATTTTTTTTTTACATATAATAAATAGTTTATATAAATGTATTGTTATATTTAATGTTTACTTTTATATAATTTAATAAATATTTATATTAGAAGTTACAAATTAAACATAATTTTGCATAAAAAAAATGTGTTAAAAAAAGTGTTTAGCAAATTTTCTTTTAAATATTTTTATAGTAACTTAAAATAATAATATAAATAAAAATTTTTATTCTTTTTTGTATATTATATTATAATTAATTAAAAAATTTATAATGTGAAACTAAAAAAAACTTTATTTTTTTATGTTAAGAAACAAATAAATAATAAAAAATTTAAAGAGCAAAAAAAAAATTACAGTTTTTTAACTTATTTCTAGCACCCTACTTGAATTAAGATTATTTAAATGTGAATTGTGTGCACTTTCTACATATAGTTTGATCTTAGCATTTACCTCTTCACAACTAACTTTTGAAGACATATTATAGTCCCATGCTTGTAAAAAATTAGAACTTTTGCAAAATTCTTTGGTTGAATTAAATTTTGTTAGAAATATATTACTATGTTTAACAATTTCTTCAGTTTTCCATCCATGATGAAAAAAATCATTATCACAAAATAGCCAATTATTTAACCATGTATCTCGTGCCCATCTTTTTAAAGATAATTTTCGTATAATTTTAATTTTTCCATTGTCATATGTATGATAATCAGGATCAGTAGGTGTTTCATCAATTAAATTTAAAATATGTCTAATACATGATACTAGTATCATGTTTTGATCAAATCCAACAGCTTTATTATATATTTCTAAACATCTTTGATATTTTCTAACATATTTTGTAGCACCAATTAAATCAAGAAAAACAGGTTGAAGTGCAACATTATCTGTACCATCATTTCCTTCAGGTACTTTAAATTCATAATCAGCAAAATAATTTATAAAATTTCTTGAATAAAAATTATTTTTTATTATATAACTTCCTGCCATTATTTCGTAGTTAAATGTTCTATCATAAAAAATTACTTCTTCTTCATTTTTAGGTAGATATTCTTCTAATCTATGTAATGGATTAACAACACCCATATCACCATCAATAAATATAATATATTTTATTTCTTTTTCAAAATGTTGAGCAAAATTAGATAATAAACAATGCCTTCTAAACATAAAATCTTTTTGCTTACAATTAATGCCAAATTCTGGAAATCTATCTTCATTTAATAATATATAAGTGTAATTATAATGTAAACTATAACATTGTATTGTTTTCATTGCTTGTTCATAATTAGGTAATGTAGATTCAATATTAACCATGATAATTGCAATTTCATAAGGATTTACTTTTATTTTATCATTTGAATTTGAATTTGAATTTGTAATATTAACATTATAATGACTATAGAATAAATAAAGAATAGAAAAAAGAATTAAAAAAATACAAATTGATATAAAGAAACGATAAAAAAATTTCATTTTTAAAAAAAAAGTAGTACTTATATTAAAGAGTTAGATATTTTTTGATATAATTTTAATATGCTATTTAATTAAAGCAGAGTAATTTAAGTTAATAATATTTATTTACATAAGTTTAATAATATTTTATACTTTAATTATTCATTAATTTAAAAAAATTTTATTTTATAAAAATTTTTGTAGTAAATAATTAATTGTAATTGTTAAAATAAAATATCACTTAAATGTTTATAATTTATATAGTATAAAATATTTAAATGATAACATTTTTTCCAATAAAATATTCATGATTTAAATATACATAATTATAAGTGTAATGAAAGTGAAAACACTAAAATCCATAAGCTATTAAAAATTTTTAAAAGTGTAAATTTATATATTAAATAAATTAAATAACATTGAAATTTATAATTTTTCTATTATTATCAATAGAGAAAAAGATAATTTATTTTTTTAGATTACAATAATAATGTACGTAAGTTTATTAAATAAAAATAATTATTTAAAGTAAACAAAAAAAAAATAGAATAAATTATAGAATAAAGCATAAAAGTTCACATGCACTCGTTTTATATAAAAAAGTAAATATAACTTAGAATAATAATAATCATACTTGGAAACATTTTATTTGTAAAAATCAAAATTACAATAATCATAAATATACTAAATTTAAATGTTGTATAAAAAGATTTATTTTTTTATGGACTAATATAACTTATTTTAATCATAATGAACTTTCAAAAAAGTTATTATTTAACGGTATAAAAAATGATAAAAAGTAACAAATATTTAAATATAAAAAGTAGTTTACAATGTTAATGTTCAAGTATTATAAAAAAAAATTTTTTAAACATCATATTTCCAACACCTAATTTTTAAAAAATGTCAAATTTTATATAAAATGATAAGTTAATATCTAATGATTACTTAACAATTTATTAAAAAAAAACTAAAAAAAATTTGTATATTGTTTTTTTTAAATTGTTTTTTATTTCAAAAGTTATTGTTTGCAGGAAAAAATGTATTTTTAAAAAAATATAAAATACTTTTTATTTTTAATTTTAAAAAAAAACCGTTGTAGTTTTTTTGGATATAATATTAGTATTAGTGTAAAGTATATTGAGTTTTTAAAAGGTTTTTTTATTTGCCAAATCAATTATAGTTGATCTTCTAAAAAAATCATTTAAATTTAATTTATACTTTATACAATAATTATTAATTTTTTTTTTGTATTATAAAATTACTTTTTTATTTAAAACAAATTTATGACTAAAGTTATATTAAATATATTTTTTATAAATTAAATTATATTTTCTATAAAATATATATCACTGATTATGAATTAATCATAAATAACGCCATATTATTTTTCATTTAATTATAACGTATTACAAATCGTATGATGTTTGATCAATTTGTTATACACAAACATAAAATTAATACTAAAACTCTTTGAGATAATCTTATTGACAAAATATTAACATATCTTATTTACTTTTAGTTTCTTGCAATTGAAAAAAATAGAAAAACTAAAAACAAATTAAATTTTATTTACTTAGAAATTTGAAAGTTTAATTTAAATAACATTTGTTTCTTTAAATTTTAAAAATAATTGAGAATAAAAATTAGTAAATAATTAAATTTTTTAAATACTAATATTGTTCTTTTTACTTTAATAAATAAACTTTACATAAACTTTATAATTATTTAGAAATAAATTTTTTTATTAAACACTATAAAATATTATTTTGAAATAAAAGTTTATTAATAAATTTTTTTTGTAATATAATATTTTATGCTTTACCTAAGAATATTTTGACATATATTTATATATAAAATATTTCACAAGTTATTATCATTTCAAAAATATAACTTTAAACAGTTTATTATTTTTATGATTATAAAATAATCTTTATCGCAACTTTAAACATACTAAAAAATATATTAACAAACATTTTTATTTAAAATGTTTATGAAAGCCAATCTTATATATAAATAATTTAATAAAATATTTTGTAACAAAATTTATATCAAAACAATTGTTAGTTTTTTAATTTTGATGTAAAAAAAAAAGTTTAATATAAACTTTTAGATATTTAAAATTTAAAAACAAGGATGTTTCCATAATATCATGTGAATTTATAAAATAAAAAAAAATTTGCAACAAATTGTTTTTATTCAATTTATAGATAAAAGTATAATTGATTATTCTGATTATATATGAGGAAGTTTTGAAGAATGAACACATAAACATCCGTTAACATAATAACATTAATTAAATATTATTTTTTTTAAACGTTTTTTTATGAAAGTAATTATCTTATTTGATTAATAAAATTTTTAAAATTTACTTAATTGTTTTTCACATAATATTTTTAACTTTTTATAAATGTAATCAAAAGAAATGTTAGTGATAAATAAAGTGTTAAGATATGAAATAAGATATAAAAATAATTCATAGTTTAACAATTATTTTTTTAACAATAATAAAAGAACACTACTTTTTAAACTTTGGATACCCTAAATGTTATTATTTTTTTCATATGATTTATTACAACCAATTAATAGTATTTTATATTTAACGACAAAAATTTTGTTATTAAATATACTATTGAAATTTTAAAAAAAATAATAATATTTTACCGGTAGGAAATAATGCAAAAAAAATAAAAATACAAATTTTCAAAAACCTTTATTTTTCATTATATACTTTACATAAACAATTTTTTTTCCGTACAAAATCATTGATCATACATTTTGAATATATTTAAATAATACTTTATCATTAAAATATACAAAATTTTAATTATAATATTATAATGATTGACAACACATTGATTAATGAAGATTTATTGTAACAGGAAGTGGCAAATAAAAATAAAAAACTTTAGTTTTTATTATAATTTAATAAGAATATAAATTTATATTATATTGGAATTTTAATTATTGTATAAATATAATATTATAAATAATATGATTTTTGTATTTATCTTGTTGTATGTTCTTATATATTTAAAATAATTTCAAGATATAAAAATAAATTTTTTTTTAAACATTGTTACTCAAATCAAAAAGAAATTTATCAAACACTTTGGAATAAAAAAAAATTGTTAATATTTTTATATTTTAACCACATATATTAACTTAGCAACTTTTTTTTTTCCTGTTACTTTTCAAATTTTGTTTTTCAAAGTTATTATTATTGATATGGGGTACGTTGGTAGTGCCAGAGATTGTTGTTTTGTCATTTTTTGTTTATCATGTCTTTTGGAGAAATCTTTACTTCTCCAAGTATCTATTAAATATATATTCTCCATTTATAATAATTATTTTCCAAATTCAGTCACATGTTTTATATAAATAAAAATGTATAATTTTAGAATGAAATTTGAGTATTGTCTATTTTTGGGTTTTTTTTCTATTATATGTATTTTTGGGCAAGTACAATGGAGCTCTGATAATTATCCAAACCCAAGTAGTAATCAATTTCGACAATGTAATATGAGATCTAAAGCAAGTATTTGTGATCCTGATCAAATATTAAGTGAAAAAGACAGATATCATATTAATCATGAAATTCAACAACTTGATGTTAAAACAAGTCAAAATCAAGCACGTGAACATTGTTTAAGAAAAGGTGTCAGTACAATTGTTGCTTTGGGAAAACATTTTGGTGATGGTAGTCAAGAAAGTATTAAAAATATAGCTAATACTATGTTACAAAAATGGAATTTAGATTCACAATGTAAAAAAAGTATGATTATTCTTGTCGCTACAGATGATCGTAAATTTTGGGTTGCAAGAGATCCATCTGTTCCTGTATATGCTGATGAATTTAGTCAAATGTTTAAAGAAGAAGCTGGTAACTTTAAATCTGGTGATTATCATTCTGCTATTGTAAATATACTAAAAAAAACTGCTGATGTTGCTAATAGTAAGAAAGAACTTATTGGTGGTGGTGATAATCAACCTTCAGAACCATCACGAGGTGGTAATGTAGGTCCAACAGATAAAGGAGGAAAACAAGGTCCTGATTTTGGAGCAATTTTAACTACAGCTAAAACTATATTCTCTAAATTAGGAATATTTGCATGGATACTTTTATTTGCTCTTGTTTCAATGATATGTTGTTGTGGATGCCTTTATTTATGCTGTTGTAGAAGTAAAAGTTCTCCCCAAAATGATCCTGAAAATCCAGATCAACCTAGACAAGGTGGTGGTAATCCTATTTCTGGAATGTTACAATCACTAGGAATAGCTAGAATTATTCAAATGGCAATTCCTTTCATTAGAAATTTAATAAGTGGTGGAGGAAGTAATCAACCTCAAGGAGGTCAAGGTAATTATTCGCCAGGAGTTAAAACAAATTCTGGTCCTACTCCAATGTATCCAACTAAACAAGTTAAAGATGAAGGAGGCGGAGGTGGTTGGTAAAACATCACTACCATCTTAAAATTATTTCATTATTCAAGTGTATTTACAATCTCATCCGTTCAAATTTGCTTTTCTAAATTTTTATTTTTATATTTCTTTTTTTAATACTTTCAAATTGTAATTTTCATAAAAATCGTAATAAATTGTAACTTGCTTTCATAAAAAAAAAATTTGTAAAATTTTTACATAAAACATATTTTTAACTATATAAAATATATATATATATATATGATTATTCATTTACATCATAATCATTTTTAATAATTTTTTTTTTATCACACTATAATATTGTTTACAAAGTTTCTATTTTAATGTGAACTAAGAATGCACCACTTTGATTTAAGATGACATTTATATTTTAAATAAAAAATTTATAGCATTCTTTAAAAAATATTTTCATTTATATATTATTAATATATAAATGTATTCTAGAGAAAAAAAAAAACACATCTTCATGTTGTCATGTATCAAAGAAATATACAAATGCTGTCAATGAAAAATACTAACAAGTAATCTGACAATTTTTATATTTTCTTGTGTATATTATTTATATATAAAATTTATTTAATCTTACAGTAAAAGTTATTGCCTCATCTATAACTAAGCATACAGATTATTTTTAGTCTAAAAATATAAATAATTTCTTTATTTTAATGTAATAGTTATATAAATATTAAAAATAAGAAAATATATACAAAAGGAACAGTTTAATGTTTTTAAAAAGTATTTTTCAAATTAAACTGCATTTCTAAATAATTATCATTTCAATAACTAAGTATATATATATATATATATATGTTATATTTTTATTTTTATTTAACTGAAAACAAATCATACATTAAAATAATGTCATTAAATTATTTAGATAGTTAGGTTATGCTAATTCAAAAACTTTTTTATTACCCGTAGCGTGATATTTTTTCCCGTTTTCGAATAATTTATCAATGTTAGATCATACTTAATGTACATTGATATAAGTCATTAAAACTATTCATAATAGAAATAATTATACATTTTAAATTATTCTTTTCTATTAATATAATTATTAACAATATCGTACTTTTATTGTCTTCAATAATATTTTATTTTAAACAAAGATTTACATTTCTTATTTTATATATAATATCAAATTACATTTATCTTTTTCGGAGCTATTCAAGTAGTATTTATAATTATAAAAGGTTGACGTCAATATATATATATATATATTCATTGTTTTTATTATATATTTAAAGACAAAAAATAAAAAAAAAAAAATAAAAAAGTTATTGATATAATTATTTTAAAATTATTTAAGAACATTGTTATAAGTAATATATAAAGTAATTATTTTTTTTTTGTCTTAAAATATTTGAATAAATAAAAAGTCTGATAAATGCTTTTTAACAGTCATAATAATATTTATATAATAATAGTAATTATATTGTTATATCGATTAAAACTCCCAAATATCGTTGTCTGGTACCCCTACATATGCACTCTTACATATATAGTTGTATATTTATTAATGTAGCCTTCTTTAAAGACTATTTATCAGATCTTTGATGTTTTAATATTATTCCTACATGATGGTGGACAACACTGAGACAAAAACGTAGAAGGACATTGCTTATAAATATATATATATATATTATACTTCAGGATAAATATTTTATGCCACTCTTAGTAAAGTTATTTTAATTATTATATACCGTTATATAAATATATATATATATAAATTTTTTTTTATCATATATAATAATTTATAAAACTAAATATATATAATTTTTTTCTTTTTGATTATATATATTGAGGAATTAAATTAACTTTGCATGTTAAAAAAATTTTTTCCTTTTTAGTAGTTTTTTTTTTTTTGTCAAAATATATATATATATATATATATATAAAATAAAATAAAATAAAATATATAATATTATATAATGAATAACAATTATTATCTTTTTCATGCAATAGTTAATCGTATAAAAAAATTTTTAACATAAAAAGTATTAAGATAACTTATTTTCTTTTATTGTTTTTATAATAACTATGTTTGGTGAATTTTTAAAATAACATTATATTTAACATATAGAAATATTATATATCTTTGTCAATTTTTCTTTTTTACTAAATATTTATTTATCTGATAAAATGTAAATTTTAGCTGTACTATGTAAAATTTTTATATATCTTAGGAAATACACATGGTAGTATAGATATTTTAAGATAATTTTTTTTTTTTTTTATTACATACATACATAAAATATTTTTTAACGTATTTTATTTTATAGCTTTTAATACAAAAAAGAAAGAAGAAAAAAAAATTTATTTATTTATTATTTTATAGATTTTTTAAAGATATTTGTTATATGTCATTTGTTATAATAGATAATTTGTTAGTAAGGTAAAAATAAGACTATTTATATTTATTTAAATAATTCAATTCTTAACTATCATATTTACCATTTTTCTCTGTTAACCATTTACTTTGTAGATCAATGAATGTTTTAGTTATTCCTAGTAACAAAGGGCCAGACAAATTCAGGTACTATCTTTAACTGCCATTCGTAGAGTACACAACCATCAATTGGGTATATGTACAACTTACATAGGCAAGTATTAACGATTTGCGTGCACACATCTTTGTTAAGATTTTTATTCCTAAACAAATTTAACAGTTTTTTTTTTTTTATATATATATATTTATTATATATATATATAATTTATGTGGCATTGCGACTAAATAACTTTTCCGTAATATATTATTTATTTTGTAAGTATAGAATAATGTTTAATATAATAAATTCTTTTGATAAATAATAGTACAATTAAATCATTTTTTTTTTATTTCAAAATTGTCATCAATTCTATATTTTGTAATTCTAAAATATTTTTATTAATATAAAAAAAAAATAAATATATATATATATATATATATATTTATATAAAAATTATAATCTATTTATTAATAAATTTTATTTTTAAAAATTATTTATAATTTATCAGTATATTTTAAAGATTGTTGTTTAATCTTTTCTTACAATTGCCTTTCATTTATCAAATAAAATTTAGATTTTGAAGTTTGCTGATCTTCAGTATTAATTAACATTTATTCATTTTTCAAGAATATTGATAATAAGATCATACTTTATATATCAATATTTATTATTAAATATATATATTATACAAAAATATTATTATTATTTGTAGTTTAATAGTCATCAATAATTTAATATTTCACATAGAATATTTTGGCCAAATATTTTCTCTATGTAAAACTGTTTTAAAATTTAATAATATCAATGTATGAGAAATTAAATAACCAAAAATACAAAGTTATATCTATTAATAAATTAAATATTTCTAAATGTATAATATAAGAGCCATTTTATTTATAAAATATACATTTATTGTAACTGTTTGGTTAAATAAAAAATTCACCACACAGAAAGACTTTTTATTTATATCCAAAAGGTGAATGAAAAACGAATATTTGAAGCGTTGCAGTAACTATTTAAGTGACTTTCTATTGTATATTTGAAGTTGGTATAAATAATTGAATATCATTCTACTCTTAACTACATATTTACCTTAATTTACAAATATACTACAATCCTTAAAATAGTCGATAAATTATATTTTCTTGTATTATTCATTATAAAACAAAGTAGCTTTTTATTATTAATATTTATAATAAATATATCTTAATTATTTTAGTGACAAGATTTTATATATATATATATAATTTTTTTTTTATCTTTTAATGATTTATAATTATCCACGTAAATTTTTATTTTAACATTTATCTATTTATATAATTGGCTTTTAAACACATGATGGTTTATGTATGTTATAATTAAAGAATTTTCTTTAAAAATTTATTAATTATAGAATGAAAATATATTTTTATAATATAATAGTATCCATTACCAAATAAAAATGTAAAAGTTTCTTTAAAATATTTTGTTATCATTACCTTATCTATATTTTTATGATTTTGTTTTCATTATATATTTATAAAAGTTAACTAACCATTATTTAATTATGTATATCTATATAAAAATTTTTTTTTTTACCTTTTTAATGAATACTTTGATTTCTCTATATTTTTTTTCTTTTTTTTAAGATTTCCCCTTCTAGTCACATGCTCAGCTAAGGTGCATGTTATTGAGTCATTTTATTAAAGACCTTGAAGGAAGAAAGTAATAATCATATAAAATATATTAAAAGAAAAAAAAAGGTAGTATGAAATTATTCACAAGTTTTCAAGGTATTTTAAAAGTTTATGAAGCAGCTACTTCTGGGACAACTGTACCGCCTCAACCACCTATCTCATCAATACCCAATCATATTCCATCACAGTTATTTTCTCAAACAAGTAATAACATTTCTGATTCTTCATCCTCAGGTTCAACAACCTCAAAAAGTGATAGTAATATAAATTTACCTACAACTACTGTAGCTGTAGCATCTGAAGCAGATAATGAGGTTATTGAAAAAATGTTAAAAAAAAATAAAAATGGCAAGTTAAAAAGTATAATTATGTATTAATTTGTGAAGATTTTTTTGGAAGAAATGTATATATATATGATTTAATAAAAAAAAAAAATGAGAGTTTAAAAAAAAATATATACATATATATGAAGGCAAATACTATTTTTACAACTACCTCAATAATATTTAATATTATATAGTAAAACATTAATATATTTTTTTTTATTCTCTAACATTTTAACCACAAGTTATGATTTATCTTTTTTTTATTTTCAGATATTTTGACAACTGGGGAAGAAATGAATGTGGATAATAAAATAGTACCAATTACAAAATGTTCACATAATAGAAGAGTACATTTTCCACCAGACGAAAAAGGTGTTGTTACTTTTGTTCATAATCCAATAGTTTCTCCATTTCTAAATAATGATTTTTTAAATTGTAATCCAAAAATTCTTTATGAAAAGTACAAAAACACGTGTAAATCAATGGGACTTGAACCATTATCATATATAGTAAAACAAATTGAAGTATGTTTTTTAAAATAATTTATATAAAAAAAAATTTTTTATAATTTTTTTTTTAAGTCATTTTATCCTGGTATAGGAAAAAAACAAGATTGTTTATCTTTTGACAAAAGAGAAATAAGTGCTCAACATTTAGATGCTATAGAAGAAATATTGAAAGCAACAAGTTTTGTTGTTATTGACTTAGAATATTGTTTTATTGATGATAATGTTGCTGAGATACTTGGAGAACTAATTAAATTTTATAATCCAGTAGAAAGGTTGAATCTCTCTTTTAATAACAAAATATCATCAAATGGTTGGTATAGTATTTGTAGTGCCATTCCATATTGTGATGAATTAAATTATTTAAATCTCCGTTATACCTCAATTACAAATGACAATAGTTTTTCAATGTTTGCATGGGCAATGAAAATGAGTCAATCAATTACGTGTTTACATTTAGAAAATGTTAATTTGACAGGATTATATATAAAAGAATTAGTTCATGCATTAACATATAATAATGTTTTAAAAGAACTATATCTTGGTGATAATAATTTAAATAGTAAAGATGGTGAAGCATTATATACACTTATTTCAAGAAATGATACTATTGAATTATTAGATTTAAGGAATAATTTACTTTGTGATGAAGGATTAAAATATATAGGTGATGCACTTAAAACAAGTTGGGCTATTCATCATTCACAACTTTGTGGTTTAGTTGTATGGAATAATAAAATTACGGGACAAAGTATGACTTATTTAGCAGGAGCACTTAATGGTTATGGAAAATTAGAAACATTAAATATTGGTTGTAATGATATAAGAGATGCTGGTATTTTTGATTTAAAACCAGCATTACAAAATCCATTATGTAGTATAAAAAGACTTGGATTACAAGATACTAAATTAGATAATCAATCAGTTATATTTTTAGCTGAATGTTTAACTGTTAACAAAAATTTAGTTCGACTAGATATAAGAAGTAATCCAAAATTAAGTTTAGCTGGATTTATTGCCTTACATTCAGCAATGAAAACAAATACAACAATTACTGTTTTAAATATTGATAAAAGTTGTAGTGTAGCAAATTCTGAAAAGGTTAGTTTTTAATTGATATTGTTAATACATATATATATATATTATAATATATGTTTTATTTTTTTATTTGTGTTTGTATTGATATTTTTATTAAATTTTACTATAGGTCCAAGAACTACAGGATACATTTGATGAATGTTTTAAAGAATTAGAAAAATGTTGTGATAGAAATAGGAGATTATTATTAGATAAAGAAAAAATACCATTAAATAATGAATTAAATTCAGAGACTGATGATAACGAAGATGAAGATGGTTGGATATCATATGATAATATTAATTTAGATGATAAAAAACATAATTATGTATTTCATGATAAAGTTCAAAAATCGGAATTTAATAATAATGATACATTAACACTTGGTGAATCATTAAAATTATTAATGTCAGGAAATGTTCCTTCTAAAATATTTAATAAACAATCTTCAAATGAAGAAAATTTAAAAGATTCAGGTTTTTCTGATATGCCAACATCACTAGCAACAATTTTTCGTCCACCCGGTTTAGTTCATGCTGAATCAGATTGTTCAGTTAATGTTATGAGAAAAAGACATAATTCAAGTGGAGCTGTTAATAGAGTGGGGAGATCTTCAACCAAAAAACGCAATGTTTTAAAAGTTATACGATCCTCTTCATTAACATGTGAGGAGCATATTAGTGATATAAAAGAACGGGTAATAAAAATGGAAGGATCATTACATGATATAAATAAAAGTGCACAAGAATCAAAAATTGATAAATCAGAACATGATAATCCAACAGTTGTAAAAGAAGTTATACATTCCGGGTTATCGCATAATTTATCAGCATCACTTCCCTCTCTTAATATTCCACCACCAAAACAAAAAGTTCCGGTTAAAAGAATTAGAAGATTTAGTGTATCACCAGCATCAAGTTTTACTAATTTAGCTCCATGTACAAAAGATAATGTTGTAGGAAATCAAAATAAAGAATCAAATAAACAAATATCTATTCAAACTAAAAATCGTTTTATGGTTCAAAGTGTTCCAAATCTTAGTACATTAGATGAAGATTGTGAAAAAAAATGTTTTCAAAATAATTCAGCTCCTGTAACACCAGAACGTAAATTATATGATGACATGACAACTATAAAAAGTACATGTCCTTTTGAAACAATAAAAGAAGAAGATAAAAAAATTGTTACTGATGTAGTAAATGATTTGGTAACGTTTTGTGTTTATGATACAACGAAAAAAGAACAGAAAATTGACACTGTAAATAAAAATATAATATGTCATAAAGTTAATAGTCAATTAAAAGAAACTGAATTGGAAAGAGAGACAAATGTTGTGGAAGTTGTTGATATTTTAGTTAATACTGTAGTTGAGCTTGATAGAGCAGAAACAAAAAAAACAACAGCAAGAAGTAGATTAACAATTAATAGTATTTCAAGTCATCCAATATATTCTTTAGTCAGATTATCGTCAAAATAATATATTCAATATAAATATCATTTTTTTTTGACAATATAACTTAATATGTATTATTTCCTTTTTATTTCATTATAATTTTTTATATAATGTATTATTTGTGTTTACAAGTTATTTAATCAGTTATTAAGATGCCTATTAAAGGATGTATATAATAAAACTAATTAAATAATTGTTTGTATCATTTAAACAAGAAAATAATATGAATAGGAGAATTAATAAATTAAACATATTTCTAAAAGTATAATCATTAATTTCATTGAAATAATTCAAATAATATAATATCAATTTAATAGTATAATAACTATATAGGAAGTAATTATTTTCATAAAAAATCGACAATTTTAAATAAATAAAAAATATTTACAAATTGTAATCCCGGTAGGGATTTATGAGAAGCTTCATTAGAGACTCTAATAAGAATAATTCTTTAAATATACGTTAACTGTAGTTAAGTATTTATTTATTATAAACGGTGTTATAAATATATGTAAATAATTAAGAGTAAATGATAGGATTCTCTATGTTTTATATGGTCTGATGCATCAGACATCATTATCCAATGACAAAATTAAATAATTATATTTTTTTTAACTTTAATTATCTTATCAAATATTACCAAAAGAATATACAAGATATTTTATGTATAAACAAAAAAAAACTTTTTATTGTTAAAGTTTGTTTTAAAATAATCTTAAAATTTACACATAAATACAATTATACAAAAAAATTTTATTTTTTATAATTCTTTATCATTAAAAAAAATTAAATATCAATTTCCTGAGTATTATTCAGTTTTCAATAAAAATATATAATTTAATTTCTATTTATTTTTAATGTATTAATTTTTAATGATAATATCTTTTAAATATTTGAAGAAAAAAAAAATCTTTTTAAACACAAAAACAGAATCACTATGAATCATTTATACATTAAAAATATTTTTTTTTTTGAAAAATCTCAAAATTAATATGTGTATAAAAATAATTTTTTTTTATAGTGCTTTTAATTATTTAAATTACTAGTATAATAATAAGAAATATAATTTTTCATAAGTTCATTAAATTAATAAGTTTTTGAAAAATAAAATTTATACTGAGAAAAAGTTAGCAACATTTCTGAAAACTAAGGTAATTAAAATCAAAGATTACAAATTGTGGAAAAGTTTTTCACAAGCAACATACTAGGATTTTACAATGAAATTTGAATTAATCTGTAAGAAAAAAAAGTTAATATTATTTTATAAAAAGTTTATTAAATATATAAAATGATAAAGTAAAAGTTTAAATAATGATAAAAACCATCAGTAAAAGGGAATATCATACACAGTTATCTAAAAATCATTTTAAAAGTAATTCTTTGAAAAAAGTTTGATTTTTAAATTTTACTTCAAACAAAAAACATTTGATACGATAGTTAACAAAGTGCAAATAAAGTTAAAAATTTTAACCACCTTTTGAATTAAGATTCATGTTAAGATATAATCTATGAATAATTTTTAAAAATATTTTTCAAAAATATGAAAGTGAAAGTTTATGAATTTAGGAATCAAATTAATTTATTGTACTGGGGTAAATAAATACCTATTAAATTTTTTTTAATATACATTTTAAATTTCTTATTATTTGTCATTTTTAAACAATTTAAAAAAAATTAAACTTATTTTAAAGACATATTATGACATTGAAATGAAATTAAAATTTTATAAACCAGGTACAAAACTATATTTTATCACATATTTTTTGAAATGATATAATTTATCTAAATGTCATTATTTTAAAACTTTAAAAGTGTAGATAAAAAGATATATTAAATCACATAATTTTTTTTATTTCAAAAGTTTTTTATGAATTGAAAAATAATCCTTTGATAACTTGTAGAAACATGTTTCTAATTTGAAAAAAAAAATTTCAAATATTGCCGATAGAAAAAAAAGCGGAAAGGTACAAACAAAATATACTTAACATCTATTTTACTGTATTCAATAGAAGGGTAAATAATAAAAGAATTGATTATTTATACATCTTCTTAAGATGTAAAACTTTATTGTTCTCTTGAAATTTAAATTGAAAAAAATATAAAGCTAACAAGAAAAAAATAGTTTTTCTAAAACAGAAAAGTATTAAAAAATATTGTAAAAAAATATATTATTATGATAAAGTATAGAAACATAAATTGCCAACAGCATAAAAAACTAAATTTAATTGTATTAGCTGCGTGAATGAAAAAAATATGTTTTGAAAACTGAAAAACTAAATTTAGAAATTGCTTTTTATAATCTTTTTTTTTCTGAAAATTACTAATACTTCTTATATTCATAAAATCTTTTAAATAACCAAAAATCAAAATATTAAAATCTTTTGAAATATATTCTTTTATTGTAAATAAAAAAATGTTTTTAAAACCATTTGTTTACATTGTAATTTTTAAAAATAATAAAGATACTATGATGTCATTGTAATATTAATAATCTGGAAAACACCACAAATATAATTTTTTTTATTTATAAAAAGATTTGGTGAGAGTGGGGTTCGAACCCACGCCTCTTAACGAGATTGGAACTTAAGTCCAACGCCTTAGACCAACTCGGCCATCTCACCATATAAGGCGAAATTTCTATTTAAAAAAAAATATTTTAATAAATAGAATAAATAAATCATAAATAATAAATTTAAACAAAACATTATTTAGAAAAAAAAAATGAATCATATTCTCAATAATAATTTCTTTTAATTTTATTTTTTCCACTTCCTTTGTATAGAAATTAAAAATAGATATTATAAAAGATTGTTAATATTTAATTATATATTTTATTTAAAATATAATCTTTGTTTATAAGTTATAATTTTTTTTTATTTACTTACAATAGATTAAAATTGAAATATCAATAACTAAGATTAATTAAAGGATGTAATATACATTTGCAATTTTTTTTTCCTTTATTAATAAAGTAACTTAAAAAATAATTTTTTCAATTTATTTGTTAATATTTTAAATAAATCATTTACACATTTTAATAAATATATTATTTTAAATATGGTTATATTTTTGCCAACAAAATATACATATGAAACATATTACAATTGTGATTTCTATTCATATGATGAATGGGAACTAGAAAGAAAACCTTCTGTTGGAATTGGTTTATTATACATTATTCCTGGAACAATTTTTATTCTTTTATATATTCCTATTATTATAGTAATGTTTGATAAAGAATTTACAAAATATAGTTGTTATAAAATAATGGTTTATTTGAGTATTATTGATTTAATTACTTTATCACTTAATAGTTTATTAACAGGATCATTTTCAATTCTTGGAAGTGTATTTTGCCAAAACAGGTTAATTTTTATTAATAAATAATAAATTATTATTTTTAGATTATTAATGTTTATAACTGGACAGGTAGCTTTATTTGGATGGTTTGCAGGTTGTATTACTGTGGTTGTTCTTGCATTAAATCGTTGTCTTGATTTAGTAAATGAAAATCTTGCTCATAAATTATTTAATGGTAAAAAAGTTTTCTTATGGCTTATTGGAACAACAATATATGCTTTATGTTGTTCATTATTAACATCAAAAGCAAGTTTTACCCCAAAATTATATGCATGGTTTTTTGATCCATATTTTGGAGTAAATGTTGAAGGTAAAATTGTAAAAGTTAACTATTCAAATTGGATTCATACAATTAATAATATTTTTGAAATGATTTTTTTGGGTACATTATATACGATACTTTGTATAGTTATATATTTAAAATATAATATTAAAAAAAATGTTACTATAAATAAGTTTCAAAAATCATTATTTATTCAATCAGGATTAGTTTGCCTGGGAAATTTTATAGGTAAAAAAAAAAGTATTTTGAATTTTGTTGATTATATTTTATTTTAGCCTCAACAATTTATGTTTATATGCAATTTTATATTGTTGATGGTGAGATTGTCATACTAGGACAGGTTATGTGGATTTTTAGTCATGGTTCTGGTTCAATAATTTATATAATTTTTAATAAAAATATAAGAAAAAAAATGGTAAAAAAATATTTGTTTTTTTTTTCAAAAAAAGATAGAAAAACCAAAAATTATTACAATTTCAATGATAAATAAATGCACTGTCAATAGTAATCAAAAGAATAGTATTGCATTTTAAGAAAAAAAAAATTTATTTTTTTTAAATATAAAATATATTTTTAAAAATTTTGTTTTGTATTTCTATAATCAGATAATAAATATAAATTTCTTTTTTCAACATCTTTTACAATATATTTAAGCCATTTTTCTTTGAAAAGTTTATTTTCTTTAAATTTTTTAGTAATATAATATGGGAGGTCATGGCGAATGTATTGTTCAACTGTATTAACATAAAGTGAAAAAAATGCTATACCAATAAATATTAATGGTACTTCTACTAGTAAAAATCTTATTGAATTATCAGGTTCATAACTTCCTAAACCAATTTTTGATACAGAATCATAAAAAAATAAGAAATGATCACCAATTGTTATATTTTTATTAATCAAGGCAAGTTCAAATATATGATTTAGGATGCTACTTAAACCAACAACAATAAGAATAACTATTGCCATAATTATACGAGATAACTTTTTAGAAACACCATTATCACGATTTTTTTGATTATTACTAAAATAATAATTAATAAATAATAATAATAATAATATTATAACTAACCTCATTATACTTTCATAAAGTTCAATATAAAAAGAAATAAAAATTGGTATAGTTATAATACCAAAAATAAAAAAAAATATATGTCCACCATAATTATGTGGATAGACAGTTCCATACCCAATACGTGATAATATTGAAAATGTAAAAACAGCTGATTTTGACATGTCAAATTTGTATATTTTTTTTGATTCATATTGTCTATGGCATGTATCAATATTATTAAATAATGATGTAATAGTTTTGTACAAATCATCTTTAATTTTATCATTAATCATATTGTCATGTAATATAATTCTTTTTTTATTTAAAAATTCATTATTTAATTTTTCAATAACTTCTTTTTTTGTTACTGAACACCGATTAATGTAATCTTCATAAACCTTAGCTGCATCATCTTTTTCAATATACTAAAAAAATAGATATATATATATTTATCATATTAACCTACATAAAATAATATTGTTCCAAAAATTAAAGCAGCTATAACAATAATAAAATAAACATATAATCTTATTTTATATGATGTCACTTTAACAGTTTCTTCCATGAAGATATTTTATTACTAAAAAATGATACATATATTTAATTTAAAAATATTTAAAGTTATTAAATACTTTTTTTTTTAATTTTAATTTTTACAATTTTTGATCGTAGAATGAATATTTTTAAATATAGGCATTACTAAATGTTTAAATTACAAAGATTAAATAAAGATCAATTTGCTGCATTATTAGTAATTTGCTACACAAATTTATAACTAATAATACTACAATTATATTCATTTAATTGGATATATATATATTTCATAAAATATAATTAAGTAAAAGTAATACTAAACACTACACTTAATAATATAACATAATATATTATATAAATGATCATATATTTTTATTAAAATTATTCACATGGTTGCTTCCTATTATAAAAAAAAACATTGTTTTCAATTTATATCAATTTTGGTTAAAGATATTGTCAATCTTAATTATATAGGTATTAATATATAAATTATGTTACACTTAAAGTTTTATTATTAAATAATCAGCAGGAGGGTTTCTAATAATATTATTTCTAAAATTATTTATATCATTTAATAAAAATTCGACCTTGTTTTTAAAGTATATTATAAAAGCAAACAAAATTAGTATAATAAAATTTTTATATTTTTATAAGAAATATAACATTTTTATTTAAAAATGATTAACTTTATTTTATATTGATTATAGACATATAAATTTTGTAAAAAAAAAATATAATAATAAATTTATATTTATATACATATATATATATATATATATTATTTTTTTTTTAAATTTTTTAAAGAAAGTTATGGAAAATATTGAAAAGAAAACTCAAATTAGATTGTATATTTATATTATTATAATATTTTTATATTTTGGATATGGAGTTATTTTTTTTTATGTATGTAAATTTTATTATATATATATTTATACTTTTTTTTTATAGTATCTTGAACATTCTGCTAGTATTCAAAGACAGGAAGAATATAATGAAAGATGTAAATTTATAAGTATAAAATCATTATCAGATATCAATAAAGATCTTGATAGTATGATGAAAGAAGATATAGAACAAGTTTCATCTAATTTTACAATAAATTCAATTTTTTATAAAAAAATTTTAAAAAATATTGATGAAATAGATCAATGTCATTTATTTAATAGTGGTGTTAATGTTAAAGAAGTTGATATTTTTAATGCAATTTCTTTTATATATGGAATAACAATAACATTAGGTTCTGGTGATGTTTATGCTATTACAAATGAAGGAAAAATATTTTTTATAGTATTTTCAATATCATTAATACCATTTGTAATTGCATTTTATACTGATTTTATAGAAGGTGTTCTTTCATCTATGGTATATAAATTAAACTTTATTATATTATATGTAAAAAATAAATTTTCTAAAAGGTAATTTTTAAAAGATGAAAAAAATATATTAAATTTTTTTTTAGAAAAATGAATGAGTCAATTTATCAAAATGAACTATTTAAAATGAATAAGAAACCGTTACAGTATTATGTACTTTTTTTAATAAGTTTAATTTCAATATTTGTTATATGTACAGGAAATCATTATTATCAATCATATCTTTCACAAACAAATGATACAGTAATACAATCTTTGACTTACATCATTGAAAATTTTGCTTTAATAGGCCTTGGTTATAATGTTCCTAAAAGTACTGTAAAATATTTAACAAGAGAATTGCCTTTAATGCTTATTGGTATTTTCTTGTTTTCTTTATATATTAATATGGCAATAAATTTTATTCGACATTTAATTCCAAAAAAATTAAATAATTATAGAAATAAAAATTTACAAAATAATGATAAATTTGATTTTATAAAATATCTTATTTATAAACATGAAGAAGAAATAATTCAAATACCTCCAAAAGAAACAATACATTTTTATTAATAAAATTATAAATATAAAATTTTTTTTTAATTTGATTATTATTATAACCCTAGAAAAATAAAAATTATTAAAATTATATTTCTTTTCAAATGTTTTTTATCTTTTATTTTTAAAATAATATACCTTTTTTATACATTATAAATTAACTTTTTTTTTTATTATTTGTATGAAATTTATATAAGAAATACATCATTCTTTGTAGTAAAAAAAAAGTTCATTTAAAACAAGAAATAATTTATTATATGTTAAAGTAGTTACGTAAACATCTATATTAGGCAACCTTTATTATAAATACTAATTTTTTAATTTATCTAATAATATAAGTACAAATAATAAAAAAATTTTAATTATTGTAATTTATAAATTAAAAAAAAATAGAATCTGTTAAACAAAATTAATTTACATTTTTTTGTTATAAATTTATTTTAATATTATTTAAAAAAATATATCATACTTGGAACATATTAGTATTTATACTCTTAAGCATGTTAAAAATTATAAAACGTAAAAAAAAAATATTAATACAATATATATTTTATAGATAAATAAATTGAAATAACAATGATTGTTAATTATAATATTTATTAACAAAAAAAAATATATATTTTATATTACTGAAATTTCAAAAAACATATACCAATACATTATTACATATTACGAAATAAAAAATCTAATTTATTAAAATTTTTATTATATCATATTTTTAAAATATATCCATTGAAAAACTATATGAAAATTTATTTCTTTAAACTAAAAAAAACAAATAATTATTTTAAATCATTTTGATACATAAAGCTGTATTAAAACAAACAAATGTTTATAAAAAAAATATATCCCTAATATGTTTGTATATTTACAAAAAAAAAAAATATATCTTTCTAAAACGTGAATGTTTGTTATATGATTTATAGAAGTTAAAATTGACACAATATAAGTTTTAAATTATAAAAATCATTTTTAAATTGAAAAAAAGTATTTCTTTTTAGAATGTCATTTTTTTTCTTACAATTTTATTCTTGATTTAAACAAAAAAAATAATGTGAATCTTTTATAAAAAAATATTGCTATTTTAATAATTCTATATTTTTTTAATATAAATTTAAATTAAATTATTTTATTTCAAATATCTATTTGTTTAATAATACTATTTATAAATATAAATATAAAAATTTTTATTCTTGTCTTTTTTTTAATTAAATTATCTATCTTTTTTAAGAATAAAATTTATGAATCTTAATATTAATATTTTAATCTTTATTTGTACTATAAATTAATCATCTTAATTATTTTTTCATTTTGTACTTTAAAAAAATATATTTCTATTTGACATCAGGAAATTTTATTTATATGATAATAATAAAAAAAAAAGACCAAAATGAGATCAAAAATTTTGCTGCATTTTTGTATTATTTTGCTGGTAATATTTTCTATTATTTGCTACACATTAACGACACACTTTATATAACTATAATATGGCGTCATTTTTAATTCACATATAAGTGATTTTTAACATAAATAGTTAAATGACAAAGTAGAGTATACAAAAATTTTACAACAAAAGTTAATCTTTAACATTTTATATATAGTAATCATTTACCAAAAATAAATTATGAGTTCTAAAATTGTTTAAAATAGTTTTTTAAACTACTTTTTATTATTTAAATTTGAAAGTCAAAAATTCAAAGACTAAAATATAATAACTATCTTACATATTACCTTTTTTTTTGTAGTTATTTAAATTAAATGATTTTTATGATTTTTGATATAAAATATTTTTAATTATTTCAGCAAGAAGAAGACATAATGCAGCAAAAAGAAGATTTATGATCAAATTTTGATCTTATTAAATTACTAGTTATACATTAAAATATCCATTTTTAATTCGAGGAATGTATTAAAAGATATTAAAAAAATATATATATATATATATAGGACATTGTTAATAATTTTTATAAGGCGTGGAGTAAATTTTAGCTTATAACTGTAAACAGGGAAGGTTTAATAATATAATATATAAATAGTCAGTTTTATATTTCTTGAAACTTACTTTTTTAAAGTTTATTCATTAATATACATTAACAAGAAGTATTGTTAAATGGAAGAACAAAAAAATAAAACTGTACAAATTAGATTTGTTACTTATATTATTATAATAGCTATGTATCTTAGCTTAGGAGTTTATTGTGTTTATGTAAGTATTAATTATAAAATTTTAATTAATTAACTTATTATTTTTATTAATTTTTTTTTTTCTAGACATTTGAAAGAGATGCTAGTATAAATAGGAAAGCTATATATGAAAATAGATGTAAAGATATTAAAAATGAATCTATTCATAATATTGATATATATGTTAAAAATATTACAAAAAGTTTATCATCAAAATCATTTAATAAAGAAATAAATGATTTAGATTTAATGAAAAATCTTGTTGAAATTATTGAAAATATTGATAATTGTCATAGAAATTTTAATATTTCTGATGTTAAAGAAGTAAATATTTGGAACGCAATGTCACTTATCTATACACTTAGCACAACATTAGGGTAAGAATATTAAATAATTATAATATTTATATTAATATATTTTAATTTTTTAGTTATGGTGATATTTATCCTTTAACTGATAATGGAAAGATATTTGAAATATTTTTTACTTTAATTGCTATACCATTAGTTATTGCATTTTATGTTGATCTTTCAGAAGCATATATATGTTGTGTTATTAAATTATATTATAAAACAAAACTTAATCTTCAAAAAAAAATATTAAGAAGGTAAAATATTAATTTTTATAAAAAAAAATAATAAATATTTATTATAGAAAAATTACTGATGCTATTAAAGAAAAAAAATTAGAAAAAGGTAAAGCTAAACAAATGCCAAAAGTTTATGTATCAGTTGGAAGTTTAATAATCATATTAATAGTTTGTACTGCAAATCATTTATATCAAGCATCATTAGTTGGAAAAGATGATGATATTATTTATTCAATAACATATGTTTATGAAAATTTTGGTCTTATTGGACTTGGATATAATGTTCCTGTAGATACATATTTATATATTACAAGAGAATTACCATTAATGTTTATAGGAATTTGTTTATATGGACAATATATTAATATAATGGTAAATACAATTCGTAATGTTATACCACAAACAATTAGAAAATATCGTTCAGAAATTGATAAAAATTCAAAAAATCATACATTATTAGGTTATTTAATTTATGAACAAGAAGAAAAACGTATGGGTGTTCTTGCTGATTATAGATCTGAAGGTAACAAAAAGCCAGAAATTTTTTTACCGGTAACAGTAAATTGAACTAAATAAAAATATTATAATAATTAATTGTTTTGTTGTTAGAAAATAATAAAATGGAAAAAAAAATTATTAAATGGTAAAAAATTTTATTAATTCATATCTATAATATCTTAATTAGATTTTGTATTATTAAAACTTTTAAATAAATAATTCATTAAATCTATTGGTAAAGGAAATATAATTGTTGTACTATTTTTTTTTCCAATATTATGTAATGTTTGAAGATATTTTAAGTACATTGTACTTGAATTTTTTGATACAATATCAGCAGCCTCCTTTAAACCTCTTGAAGCTTCCCTCTCACCATTTGTAGCAATAATTTTTGCATTAGCCAATTTTATTGTTTTACCTTCAATAGCCATTACATTTTGACTATTTTGTGGTATAAAAATATCTTTTAACTCAAATTTATTAATTTTAATACCCCAATTTATAGTAGTATCATTAAGAATTTTTTGAAGATATTGTGAAATAGATTCTTTAAATTCTACCAATTCTGATAAATTTTTTCCTCCAGAAATATTTCTTAAAACAGTTTGTGATAATAATTTTGTTGATTCTTCATAATTTTCAACATTATTTATTGCTTTTAAAGTGTTTATTACTTGATAATATACAACAGCATCAATATTAACAGTAACTGAATCTTTTGATAAAATTTCTTGTAATGGAATAACAAAAGTATTTAATCGTAAATCTAGAACAATACATTTTTCAATAAATGGATTTACAAAAAATAATCCTGGACCTTTTTCACCACTACAAATTGTACCAAGACGAAAAAATATTCCTCGTTCATATTCTTTGATAATTTTAAAACATCCAAATATAGATATAGGAAATGTTATAATTAATAAAATAATTGATAAAAAATTGATAATTTTAGAACAAAATGATTGTTCTGAAATTTCAATACTATTATAATTTTTAAGTTGTCTTATGTTATAACTATCTTTAATATCAATATTTTTTAAATAATTATTCATTTCATAATAATTAAATTTGAAATTAGTTATAAATAATAATATTTATTTTAAATTTTATCTTATATATAATTTTTAAAAAATAGTTAGATAAAAAAAGTATTTATATACTTTATATTAATATACTTTTAAGTCTTAATAACTATAATATATATATATATAACGTAACAGAGATTAATAAAAATATATTTTTTTTTTCAAAATTATATACTTATAAGAATGATGAAACATTAAAAAATGTAAATATTTTACATTCATTGATGTTTTTTTTTAAGTTAAAAAAATTGATAAAAATATAAAAATGTTTTAAAGGTTTTTTTTATATATAATAACATTAAATTAATAATTAATGTCATCTTTTTTTTTTCTTATTATTATTAAAAATGGGTATAATTTAAAAAGAAAAATTAATGTTTTTATGTTATGAAAATTTTCTTTTTTTTTTTTTGTAAAAAAAATATACCTTTAATATATTATATTAGATGTGCAAAAAACTATTTACAATATTATTAGACAACTATATATTATTATACTTTATTTTATTCTTATTTTTTTATATTTATATATGTATAAAATATTGTTGTTGTATTTTAAATGATATATTTATTACATAAACATGTACTATAAATAAATTTATATGTTCTTTTAAAATAAAACCATTTAGTTACATAATAGTCAATCTAACAGATATATATATTAAAGAAGCATTTATTAAAATATAAAATAATATCAAATTCATATATGAATTAAAAATAAATATATTTGGTATATTAGATGGTATACTTTTATGCTAAATTTTTTATAGAAGATAAAAATTCAACAGGAAATGGAAAAATGATAGTTGTTGAGTTATCCTGACCAATATGACTTAATGTTTGAAGATATCTTAATTGAATTGCATTTTTATTTTCTGAAATAATATCTGCTGCCTCTTTTAATGCTTTTGATGCTTCTTTTTCACCATCTGCTGCTATTATTCTTGCTTTTGCCTCTCTTGTTGCTTCACCTTCTGCTGCCATTGCTCTTTGAAGACTTTCAGGTATACAAACATCTTTAAGTTCAACTCTTTGTACCTGTACACCCCAATGTTCTGTAGCATCATCTAATATTACTTGAAGTTGTTGAGATATATTTTCTTTATATGATAATAATTCTGATAATGTTTTAGTACCTGTAATATTTCTTAAAACTGTTTGAGCTAATAATTGTGTTGAATTTTTATAATCTTCAATATTAGTAACAGCTTTAATTGAATCACAAACACGAAAATAAACCTATAAATTAAAAAAAAAAACCAATAAAAAAATAATTATTATAATTAATTTACAACAGCATCAACAGAAACTGTAACAGAATCTTTACTTAAAATTTCTTGTTGAGGAACTATAAATGATAAAACTCTTAAATCCATAATAATATAATTATCAATAAGTGGATTAATAAAAATTAATCCTGGTCCTTTTTCAGAATTTTGTAAAATTCTTCCAAGACGAAAGACAATAGCTCGTTCATATTCATTAATTGTTCTGAAACAAAACCATACTGAAAGTGGAAATGTAATAATTATCAATGAATGTGCCAATACAATAATAATTTCAGATAAAATTCCAGGATTAGAATTATTAAAATCTATTTTATTAATATTAATTTTTATATTAAATATAAACTTACTATTATTTTTTGTATTAAAATTATTAACCATAACTAAACTAATAAATTTTTAAATTAAAAACTTTTCTATCTAACCAATAACAATATAAAAATGATTTTTTTTAACTAGTATCAAATGTATAATTTACGTTTTTATTTTGTGAACTATAGTGTTGCAAAAATTTATAAATTAGTATATATTTTTTTATTCATATATAAATGATATTATCTTTAAATATGTTTACCTTTTTCAATACATTCTCTTCATACATTTTTACAGGTATTTGAAACTTTTTATTGAGTAATATTTTTAAAATGTACAATTTTATTGTTTGATAAAAAAAAATTTTATACACTTATACTTAAAAAATAAAGTTAATAAACATTGGATAAATTGATATTTATAAAATAAATAAATTATTTGTTATGTTAATAAAAATAAATTAGCAGTTTAAATCATTCAAAAAAAATTTTTTTACATATATTATATATTTTTGGAGATTCAAAAATTTGCGATTGTACAAATAGAAAAGTATTTTTTACAATACTTTTTTTATTCAAAAATTATTAAATTTTGGAAATGTAAATATAATATTTCAATTGATATATTTTAAAAATAGTTAAACATTTAAAATACAAGGTGCGATTTATGGGTGTATTCTAATAAAGTTAAATTTTGTTTGATATATATAATAAAAAAATTTTAGTTATAACATTATGAAAGATATTACTTAATAAGCAATTAAAAACTTATTATAGGTTATAAATCTATTCATTATATTTTGAAACTTTTAAATGTTATATTTCTTTAAACATAAAAAATAATTTTTAATTTTGTTAATAAAGTATTATTTGTTAAAAGAAAACTGGAAATAGTATATAATTCTAAGTTTCATATTTGTATATAACTTGTACTTTTTCAAATGATATATTTTCATTACTAAGAAAATCTGTTTAGTAAATATTGTTTATTGTTACCAAAAAAAATGTCAATATATAGTTTTTTTTTTTATTTAATCTTCTTTTTTTTAAAGTTCAACTTAATATATACATATGTTAACATAATTAAAGTAAGTTATTTAAATATAACATATGTATATATTAAATTTAATAAAAACATTCAATAAACAAGCTAAATATTTTGTATTGTATTTTTATATTTTAATGCTGATTTTATTTTTAACTTATATTTTAAATTATTTTTTAGAGAATTATTTTACTATCATAAAATTATCTTTTAAATTTGTAAAACCAAAAAAAAAATTTAATTACTTATAAAAAATCCGCTTAAAAATAGAAAACAATTAGTTTTAATTTTTATTTAAATTATCTATATATACATATTTTTTTTTATTAAATATACATATATATACATAATTTAGCTTGAAACAAAGTAAAATTATTTTAAAAACTTGCTATAATAAGAAAGAAATTTTTTTGTTGTTAATAATATGTCGTTATTCATTTATCAAAATACTAATATATTCATATTATTATAACAAAATTTTCACTTTAAGCATAATATTTTTTTTCATCATTTCATTAGAAAAAGTAATTTATTTTTATTATATATTTTAGTAATTATTTTAAAACATATGACTATTATTATTATTATTATTCTGTCTAAAAATGAATTTTAATCAAATTTCAGTAAAAAATAGTCCAGCAACAGACAATGATAAAAGAAAGATCAGAAAACATCGTCATTTTCATTTACATGGAGTTAATGCACCACCTGTTAATGTTTCTATTCATCATTGGAAAGATATGGTAAAGATGTCACTTCAGTCAATGACTATAAATAGTTATTTAAATGAAGGAAATATTATGAGAAAAGAAAGTACTAGTGATACTGATGATGAATATATTGTTGCTATTGATAAATTATTTGACAAAAGAGAATGTAATAAATATATTAAAACATTAAAAGAATCTCAACGTTGTGGATGTGGAAGATTAGAAAATGAACATTCTTTTGAAGCAATAAAAAATGGAAAAAGATTAAATTCAGAGACAGACATTGAAAAAACTGAAGAAAATTGGAATAAAAATTATATTAAAGGATCATGTCGATGGTCAATTAAAAATCATACAAAATTACTTCCAACAGATGCTTATGGAACAATTGAATTTCAGGGTGGACCAAGACCAATAAAATCACAATATATAAGATTATCATTTGACTCTGATTGTGCTTCAATAATACATTTATTAGAAAATATTTGGCAAATTCCACCACCAAAATTAGTTATATCAATACATGGAGGTACAAATAATTTTAATCTACAACCAAAATTAGCCCGTATATTTAGAAATGGCTTAATAAAATCGGCTAGTACAACTGGAGCGTGGATTATAACATCTGGTTGTGATGATGGTGTAACAAAACATGTTGCTGCTGCTATTGAAAATTGTCAAAATTCAAATAGAAATAAAACAAAAATAATATCAATTGGCATTGCACCATGGGGATTATTAAAAAGAAGAGAAGATTTTATTGGAAAAGATCATACTGTTTTGTATAGAAAAACTGGAAATAATATGAAAAGTCGTTTTATCACTTTAAATAATAGACATAGTTACTTTTTGTTGACTGACAATGGTACAGTTGGAAAATGGGGTTCAGAAATAATATTACGAAGAAGATTAGAAACATATATTAAAGAGAGGCAAACAATTGCTAATAAAGGTAAAACAATTCCAGTTGTTTGTGTTATATTAGAAGGTGGAACATTTTCAATTAGAACTGCACTTCAATATGTTACAACAATACCAAAGACACCTGTTGTTGTTTGTGATGGTTCAGGTAGAGCATCAGATATGTTATCATTTACTCATCATTATATTCAAGAAGATGGACAATTACCTGAAATATTAAAAAAACAACTATTATCATTAATAGAATCAGTTTTTCAATTAAATCAAATTGAGGCTGAACATTTATTAAAAGATTTATTAGCATGTGCATCACAAAAAGAAATGTTAACAATATTTAGAAGTGGTGGTGAACATAAAAATGATTTTGATCATGCTATATTAACTGCATTATTAAAAGGGTATGATTTAACACCAACTGAACAATTATCACTTGCATTATCATGGAATAGGGTAGACATTGCTCGATCTGATATTTTTCATCCAAACATTGAATGGAAAATGGAAGATTTACATAATATTATGATAGAAGCATTGATTTATGATCGTGTTGATTTTGTTCGCCTATTGTTAGAGAATGGTGTTGATATGCAAAAATTTTTAACAATTGGAAGATTAGAAGAATTATATAATTCTGATAAAGGACCTACAAATACATTATACTATATTGTAAGGGATGTAACTAAAATAAATCATAATTATCGTTATAAATTAACACATATTGGTTTAGCAATGGAAAAATTAATTGGAAATGGTTTTAAAAGTTATTATAGTAGTGATGAATTTAGAAAAAAATATTGTGAATATAAAATTTCTACCAAAAAAAGAGTTGATGAAATTAATAAAATTGATAATAATTCACCAAATCGTCGATTATCAAATTTTTTTCCATTTAATACATCTACCCAAGAACAAAATGATGATAATTCATGGAAAAAAAGAATGAAGTCAGCCTTTAATGATTCACCAAATAAAAAACCAAAAACTGTTGTTATAAATTTAGAAGAAAATACATTACCAAAATCATTTAAAGATAATTTAAAAAATAATAATAATTATTCATCTGATTGTAATTTAAGATTTCGTTATCCATTTAATGAATTACTTGTTTGGGCTGTTTTAACAAAACGACATGAAATGGCACGTTGTATGTGGGAACATGGTGAAGAATCTATGGCAAAAGCATTAATTGCCTGTGCATTAAATAGAAATTTAGCCAAAGAAGCCAGAGAAGATTATCTTGATGTTGAGATTAGTGATGATTTAAAAAAGAATGCTGAAGAATTTAAACATTTAGCATTAGATCTTTTAGATTGTTGTTATCGTCAGGATGATGATAAAACTTTACATTTATTAACTTATGAATTAAAATATTGGGGTAATGAGACAAATATCTCATTAGCAGTAATGGGAAATAATAAACAATTTTTAGCTCATCCATGTTGTCAAATGTTATTAGCTGACTTATGGCATGGTGGTATGAGAATTAGAAGTAATTCAAATTTAAAAGTTATCATGGGAATTTTATTTTTTCCAAGTATTTTTGCATTAGAATATAAAACAAAAGAAGAATTAATGTTACAACCTCAGACAGCTGCTGAACATGAAAATGAGGTATATGATAGTTCTTCTTCTGAAGATGATACTGATACTAGTGATTCTGATAATAGTTCCAGTTCTGATGATGATAGTGAATCATATCAACATGGAAGTAAAAGTTTTTTTGGATCTAATCAATCATTACATTTTTCATCTATCTTACCAAGTAGATTACGTCGTTCTAAAAAAGAAAGTAAACAACAAAGAAGGCAATCAATAGATTCAGGTACTTCAAATGTTATTACAAAACGAACAAATAAAAAACGAACAATATCATTGTCAAATGATAATGTTAATAATAATCATCAAGTTACAGAGAATATTGATATAAAATCAACACAAACAAAAAAAGAAATACTTGATCCAACATTATTAATAAATAATACAAAAAATAAAAGTAATAATTTTAAAAAATCTCAAGAATATCAATCTAATATTGAAAATAAACAAAAAGAAAGTGTTGCAAAACCAATTGTTAAAGTAAAACCAAAAAAAATTAAGGCTAAAAGAAAGTTATATGAATTTATATCAGCACCTATCACTACATTTTGGACATGGTTTTTAAGTTATGTTGCCTTTTTAATGGCTAATATTTATGTTCTTCTTATAAAAACTGAAAATGAAGTTCGACCTTTAGAATATATTCTTTTTGTTTATGTTGTTGTATTTGGTTTAGAAGAAATTAGAAAATTATTTATGTCTGAACCAACAAAAATAAAAAAAAAGTTAACTTTCTTTTTTTCTGATACATGGAATTGGATTACAACATTAGCAGTTACACTATATATTATTGGTTTTATATTAAGAGCAGCTTCTGAAACAACAACACAAGATGGTCGTGTTATCTTAGCAATTGATTCAACAATATGGATTCTAAAAATATTAGATTATCTAACAATTCATCCAAAATTTGGTATTTATATAACAATGGTATTAAAAATGGTTATAGCAATGTCATATCATATTGCATTACTTTTTATATCATTATTAGCATTTGGTTTACCAAGACAAAGTATTTTTTATCCTAATGAAAATTGGTCATGGGTTTTAGTTAGAAATATTTTTTATAAACCATATTTTATGTTATATGGTGAAGTATATGCTGGTGAAATTGATTTATGTACAGATGAGGGAACTAATTGTGTTCCAGGAAATTTTGTTCCCCCAATTTTAATGACAATTTTTTTATTAATAGCAAATTTGTTACTTATTAGTATGCTTATGGCAACATTTAATAATATATTTAACGAAGTTAGTTGCTTGGCTAAACAATATTGGCTTTTTCAAAGATATCATCAAGTTATGAAATATGAAAGTTCCCCAGTCGTACCACCACCATTTACAATTATTTATCATATTTATTGGATAGGGAAATATATATGGTATAGAAATACTTTTAATATTAGAAAATTTGCCCAAAAAATAGGTATTGTTAATGTAAAAAATTTTAAAAAAGAACATATTTTTGATAATACATTAAAATTATTTTTAAGTTTATCTCAAGTTGAAAAAATACATGATTTTGAGGAAGAGTGCATGGAAGCATTAACATTACAACAAGAAGATAATTTTAAATGTTCAACTGATACAAGAATTAAAAATACTTCTGAAAATACAGAAACTATATTATCACGAGTAAGTGATGTTGTTAGAAGTGAAGGTACATTAAAAGAGGCAGTTTCACTAATAGAAACAAGATTAAATACTATTGAAGTTAAAGAAAATGAATTAATGGAACATTTACGTCATATATCAGAAGTCTTACCACAATTATTTCCAAAACATGAAAAAATTTCAAGATCATCATATAATGTTGATCAAATAACAGATTATTTACCTAGTATATCAGATCATGGAAAAGATTATCAAGATTCTCGTATAAGAGATTCAATTAGAAGAAAACTTGGTACAACAGATTATACCTCAATTACAGATTCAATTGTTGTTAAAAATTTAACAGGAGAATTAAAAGAAGGAACTCATTTTGAGGATATTTTTACTGAGGATGATAAAGATGAGGATGATTATGATGTTGAATCAAATTAAACTTGTTAAGAAAGTTTTAAATAAATTATGCAATAACAAAATACTTTTTTTTTTGTGTGAATTTGTTACAAATGTTAAATAAAATTATGCCAATTATAAATTTAATTCTATAAAAATTTAATTTTTAAATCTTTTTTTATTTATTATAAGATTTTCTATTAAATAAATTATAAATAAATTTTTTTTAAATATATTATTCAAATTTAAACATAAATAACATAATAAATATTTATTGATGATATAAAAAATGACAAATTTATTTTTGCTTCATTTTTTTGTTTGAAAAATGTGGGAAATTATAATTATACTTTTTTTAGATAATTAAATATAATAAATAATTTTTCATTAATAAAATAAAACATGAATACAAAACATTATGTATAATAAAATATTATTTTTTATGGTTAAATTAAATTTATTATAAAATTCTTATTGATATGACTATTAATCTAATAATCTTGAAATTAGAATGATAAATCTATTTTATTATTATATAAACTTTTTTATATTAAAAATAATTTATCAAAATACATCAATGAATATTTAATTTTACATTTGATTTATAAAAAAATTTTTGTAAAAAAGATAATAACTAGTATCAAAACATTTACCATCATCCATCAAATATAATTTTAATATGATAAAAAAAAATACTACAATCTCTATTGATGTTTTTTAAATATATACTACAAATTTTTAAATTTATTTTTAGAATATGTATAAAGATATTTACCATTTAATTGTAATATAAATATAAAAAAATATTTTCAATTTAATTTTTTATTTGTTAACTAAAAATTTTATCAACAAAACAGTTTATTCTATTTCAATCAAAATTTCTCCTTCACCAACAGTATCACCAACTTTACAATTAACATTTTTTACTTTTCCATTTTTGATAGCAAATAAACTATTTTGCATTTTCATTGTTTGAATAACAATTAATTCCTGTCCCTCATTAACTAAATCACCTTTCTTAACTTTAATATTTTCAATTCTTCCTGGTTTTGGTGATAAAATAGTAAAACTTTTAATATTATTTGATATTTCTGTAGTAGAAGAGGTCATTGTATCAATATAGTTACAAAATAAAATACTAATGCAATACTTTTTGATTTAAAAAAAAAAAAATTTGAGTAATCAAAATTTTATCTTTAAAGCTTTTATATACTAAATAAAAATTGGTGATATTTCTTTATTACAACTAATATATTTAATCTTTCATCAACAAGATAATTATTTGTTTGTTTTGAATATCATTCAAAGAATAAAAAATTATACCTAATTATATGAAAATTCTCTTCATTTTGTTAATATTATGTAATTAGTTTGGTGTATTTATTAAGAATTAACTTACTGATAATGTATCAAAAACCGTAAATATTTTGATAAAATAAAAAAATAATTCTTGCTTTTTAACTACCTCAATAAATTTATTTAAATTCTGTATCAATCATTATCTTAAAGAAATATATTTATAATACTAAAGATTTAAACTAATCATTTATTTTGAAAAAGTGGTGGCACTATTGGCATAATAATAGAAAAAAAAACATTAAAATTGTTGGGTTATCAATGAAATGAAAAAGATTTATTTAATCAGATACACAATCTTCATTCACGACACATTCCTAAGTGTAAAAGTTTTCTTATTTGACAAGGACCATCCCAGATACCTTTTACTAAACCATTCCAATATAAAGGAGGCATCATATGAACTTTTAAAGCATAATTAAGATAACTAGGTTTACTTTGATCTATTGGTAATGTCTCAACTGGTCCGTTATAATCAAATTCAGCAAGGATTCCCTTATCATAACTTATCAATAAAGGACATGATCCATATCCAGAATATTTCTCTTTTAAATCTTTTCCATTCATCATACTTTCAATATTACTTTTTAATATTTTACATTGTGAAGCTAAAAATTTTATTTAATTAGCCAAATTTTTTTTTATTTACTTACATATTGCAGCAGCTGTTTTGGCATTTGGAGAATTTATTGCATCACCTAATCCAAAAACATTTGAATATTTTTTACTTTGAAGTGTAAATTTATCAACATCAACCCATCCGTTACTGTCAACAAGATTTTCATTACTTTTGGCACTTTTAAGCATGACATCTGCTGGTGAACATGGAGCACCTATATGTAAATATTCAAAGTCTTCTTCCACAAATTTTCCAGTAGGTTTACCATTGTCATCTAAAAGTTCAAATGTTGCTACATTTGTTAATGGATCAACTTTGGTTAAATTTCTTCTTGTATGTAAAATAATTCCTCTTTCTTTTATATGTTTCATCAATCTATTTGCATATTTTTCAACTCCAAAAACTTTTCCTAATATAGTATTATACATTACAACTGTACCAAATTGTTTACCATGTTTTCTTTGATAATCCTCAAATAAATAACATATTTTTTGTGGTGCTCCAGCACATTTTATAGGTGTAATAGGATATGTAAACAAAGCATTTCCACCATCAAATTTTTTCATTTTTTCAAATGTTTTTTCTGCATATTTTGGAAGGTATATAGAAACTATACTTTTATCACTATCTAAACCTTCCTGAGCACCTTCTATTTTATCAAATCTTGTTTGGCATCCTGTAGCAATAACAAGAAAATCATAAGTTATTGTACCATTATTAGATGTTTCAATTTTATTTTTACTAGGAATGACATCTTCTGCCTTATCTTGAATCCACTTTGCGTTTGATGGTATTAAAGATTTTTCATCTCTTCTAAATAACTCAAGTTTTTTTATACCACTTCCAACAAGAGTAAATCCAGGTTGATAATAATGTGATGTATTTGGTTCAATGATTACAACATTTCCTTTAGGTAACAATTTTGAAAAATAACTACCAATTGAAAGACCACCACTACCACCTCCAAGAACAGCTAATTTAAAATGTTCTAAGAAATATACATTATTTTTTTACAAAAAAAAATTGCATTTCATACTTACGGTTACTAAATATACTTTTTGAAAAGTGCATGATTATTTGGTTAATTTTCTTTCTACAAGAAAGATAAATTTTCTCTTATATTTATAAATTTGTTAAATTAGCCTTAGAAATCTTTTATCGTTTAATACTTCTAAACAGAATTTTTATTACAAAAAGAAGAAAAAAAACAAAAGTCTTTTTAATCAAAAGAAACAATGAACTATACTTTTTTTACTATCAACATTTATATTGTATCATGATGACAAGAAGATAAAACAAATAATCTCATCATTTGTTTGTATTTTATGAATTAAGAATTTTATTTTAGATACAGTTAAGGTATATTTCACAAATTGTTATATTATATTAATGGAAAAAAAATATTGTATTGTGATAACATATTATGAAATACAAATTTATTTTCTTTTACAATTAATTTTTAATAGATATTTATAGAAAAGATATCTTAGCAATAAAATTTTTATCATATTACTATTTAGATTGATTATTAACTTCGTTGCATATTTTTCCTTATCAACAAAATAATAATTTTAAAATGATAACATAATCTTAAAAAAAAACCAAAGAATTTTTTTTATTAAATACATAAAAAAATTTAATGATCATTTTCAAATAAACTTTTTTTTTCCTTTTAAGAGATACTAGTTTTATCTTTTAAAAGTGATTATTTTTTCTTATCATTAGAAACTATTTGAATTTTTCTCTTTTTTTTCAAATAGTAAGGTGCAAAAACGTATAATATTTTTTTGAAAAAATGAAATGATATACATTTTAAATATGTAATGAATGTTGTAGTTTTTCCTATTATCATGTATCTATTTTATAAAATAAGAACTATAGTTTTGAAGATAAGTTTGTTAAAAAAAAATAATCTTCTTATATCATTTAACATATAATGACTCAAATATTAAAGAAATTTTTTTATTTAAAATATTAGAATAACCTTTTGATCAATTCTAACAGTGAAGTTTCATGTTTTAAATATTTGATTACAATATTTATCTAAAATAAATTATTAACTGTAAGATTTTAGTGATCTTAAAAAGTTATTTCATATTTAAATATAAGTTGTCATAATCTAAATGAAAATAAAAATTATTACTTGTAAAATTAAAAATTGTTTGTAAATTTAAAAAATTTAAATATTTATTTATAACAAATATTAATTATAATATGTTTAGATATATAAAATATAAAACAAATGTTATTTAAAAAAAAAAGTGCTGTTAAAGCAGAAGGCTAAAAATTAGTATTACGTTTATTTAATATGTCAAAATATATTTAAAAAAGCCGTTGTTGTTGTTGTTTTTTTACACAAATTTTGAAGTGATATAATAAAAAAGATTATTTACCAAGCATGTTGCTTTTAATCATCTAGTGAAGGATATACAGAACCATTTTCTTTACTTTCTCGATAACTTGGTGGAAGTAAATGATTTGGTAATGTTTCTGGAAGTTCATGACCTTCTAGTCTTAAATTAATTAAATAATTTGCAAGAGCAAATTCCTCACTGTCAAGCATACCATCTGCATTGATATCAGCTAACTTCCAAATTCTTCCTAATACACTATTTGGTAATTTTGATTTAACCATGTACTCTTTGGCAACACGGCCACTAATCTTTCCATCAACTGGTCCAAGTGATTCAAAATCAGTTTCAAGATTATTTCTTTCTTTTGTAACAATCCATTCTTTTTCATCAGAACCTTTATCAAATCCTTCTCCACGTCCCATACCAAATGGTGTATCAGTATTTTGAGTTCTTGAGAAAGCACCTCCTCTAACAGAATCATTATGTTTACCATTTTGTGCAGATTCAGCTTCTTCTTTTGGTATTTGTGCCATTAATCTAGCAATATCACTACTTAACATACCATCAACAACTTCTAATAACTTTGGTTTAATTGGATTAAATTTAGTAAAATCACAATTTTGAAGATTTTCTCTCATTTTATTGACATCAGGAAAGTCTCCTGGTGAAATATTATGTTCTCTTTGTAATTGTTCAAAAATTTTATCAAGATTGTTAATTAATTCTTTCTTTTTTTTTTCTTTACCAATCATTGTTGGCATTTGTTTTCTTAATTCAGCAATAATATAAGCATGTACCTTTGCTAATCTAGCTCTTTTAATTAGATCATTTAATTTTCTCAATGCAGCATTACGTGGTAAAGCCTGTAAATCAGAGAATAGATCTTGTTGTTCATCTTGGAATAATCTTCTATTAATATCATAATGAAGTGGTTCATCCCAAAATGTACCAATATAAACTCTAGATACTTCTGGTGTTTTAAATACTTTTCCTAAACTCCACATTAAAGCACCATAAACACGCATCAATTGTTGATGATCAACCATATCAGATTTATTTAAAACAATTCTAATTTTATCTTCATTTCCCGATAATGCTTCTATACATCTTTTAAATTCATCACTAATATCAAGTTTATGAGCATCAAATAATAATATTATTCTATCAACACGTTCAGCAAACCATTCTAATACTCCTGTAAAATCATAACCACGATCAAGACGTTGTTTTTCACCACTCAATATTCCAGGTGTATCAACAATAGTAACTGACTCTAAAACTTTATTATCTAAAGTTGAACATTGTAATCTATTCAAAAAATTATTTCCAAATTTGCTAAGAGCTCTAAATTGTTTTGTTGAATCAACAACTAAAGCATTTCCTGGAATGACACCTTCTTCTTTATCATGCATGACAGCAATAAATCTATCTGTTGTTGGTTCTGGACCAATTCTTATTCCAGGAAATTCTTTTTCTAATAGATATTTAATAAAAGTTGTTTTACCAGTTGAATATTGTCCAACAAGTAATATCATAGGTTTTGCAGTAAAGTCTGCATCATCAAGAGCTGGTGAATGAAAATCATGGAATTTGTAATATTCTTCTAATGGATATAATTTTTGTTTATATATTTTTCTTAATCCTTCAGCAACACTCTCAAGATCAGTAGTATCTTTTTTCTTTGAATTACTTAACCAAGAAAACATATTACTTCTAACACAAAAAAGTGTCTGTAACATAAAGAAATGATAGTTAATGAAAAAAAAAAAGAAAGATTTAAAAAATTTGAAATATCGATGAAAATTAAATGATAAAAAGAACAAATGAAAAATATGTATAATGAAAAGGTGAATATGAATGTATGTTTAACGGTGATATGTGATAATGAAAATGTAACTAACTGCCTCTCTTCCGTTTAAACAAATATCTAGTAAAATATTACATGAAAATTTTATGCATGCTTGTAACTATGTCTTTCTTATGTATATTCTAAAAAATGCTTTTAAATATATATAAATAAAATAATTTTTCAAGCACAATAGTGTTCCTCACTTTATAAGTGCAAAAAAATAGTCAAAGTAATAACATAATATAATTTAATTTAAAATAGGAAAAATGTTACTTAATATAATTGGTATATAAAATTTTATATAAGAAAATAATCTAATATATAATACTATCTATATATAGGTATTAATGATTAATTAAAAATAATTAATAAATATTTAATATTATATAAAAATTAGTTATATTTCTTGTTATTTTAATATAAAATTAAAATTATTCAATAACAAATATATATATATAAATATAAAAAATAATAGAAAAATTATATTTCTAAAATATTATTAAAAAAATTTTTAAAAACGTTTATCAATCAGAAAATATCAACTTTTTTTTAATATAAAAATAATATACACGTTATAAAAATTTTCTTACATCATCAGTAATTTAAATAAAAAGCAGTTCTGTTATATTAATAATTATTAATTTAAGATGATAAAAAAAGTACACAAAAATAAATTTAAATTTCATTGCGTCATTACAATAAAGAAAATCTTTATTTACAAATATAAAATTGTACATACATACTTGTAAAATTAACTATTTAATAAACCATACTTAATTAAATTACTATAGAAAAATTAAAATTTTATACAACAAAAAGTTTTCAATTAAAATGTTTAAAAAAAAAATTTAAAGTTTTCCAAAAGTTGACAATAATTATGTATAATTAAAATAATACTTTGATATTGAAAAATTTAAGTTTAGGTCATCGTAAAAAAAAAAGATAAAATTAAAAAATTAAAATATAGATTTTAAAATGTATAATGTATCGATATTAAAATTATGTTGAGAATAAGTAAATATCTAAAACTAATGATTAAAAATCAATTAAAAGTAGATTCAAAGTTAATTAACCGTAAAAATGAATAGTTTTGGTTTATATTAGTACATTAATAGTAGAAAAAAAATCTCTAAAATATAGTATTTAATTTTGTTCTATGAGAAAAGATCATTTTTAATTACACATAAATTTTTACAACAAAATATAATTAATATTTCTTTTTGAAAGTATACAAAGTTCCACATATTTATAAACAAATAGTTTTAAGATTATTTAAAGTGATAGAGAGATATATTGTTAGAGATATAGTTTTCTTTAAACATAGTTAAAAGTTATTTTGGTAAGTAGTAGATTATCAAAAATATTTTAATAAAATAACAATTTAAAATAAAATTAAAAATAAATTAATTTATAAAATTAAAATTTGATTGAAATTAAAAAATTTTATTTAATAATATAAAAAAATAAATATTTAATAATTAGAGTGACATTAATAATGAATGACAAAAATGTAACACGTCATTAAAATATGAATATTTATTTTTTTTTTTATAAATTTTATTAAAATGAAACATTTCAAAGATTGTTTATAAAATAGAAACATGAAAAACTAATAGTTAAATATTTATATATTTGTTTAAAGTACATAATGTAAAGAAGATATATAGTAATTAGATGGCCAAAGGAATGTCTGATGCATATTGATATTTCTTCGATTTATCATATATATATGTATATACTATCAGAAAACAGTTGAACAATAATATATATATATATGCAACTATTTGGTTATATATATATATAGAAAGTTAAAATGATAAGATTATTTAGTTTGTAAAAAGCTATTTAAGAATAAACTCTAAAACAATTGAATCCTAAAATTTATAAAAATATGTAAAATGTCTGTTTAATAATACTAAATAGTTAGAAATAGATAAATAAAGTTATAGATATATCATAAAAGGAAAAACTACAAGGATTTGAATTAAAATTATAAAATAGACTAGTTTTGTGATTAATATTTAACGAAATGCATACAATAGAACAAATTATATATATATATATGATTCATAAAAAAAATCATAATACAAAAAAATAAACATTTAAAATGTTTTTGTTAGTATGTATGGAAAATTCAATAGAAAATATTAAAATAAAGTCATATTAAAATTTAAATAAATAAATATTATAATGTCTGGCAAATTTAATATTTAACAAATCTGTTTATAAAAATTATATGATATACTTCATTAGATAAATCTTATAAATAAACAAAAAAAAAATTTTTTAACTATTAATAAAAATATGATAGAAAAAAATTATTAAACTTTTTAACAATTAATTTATATACTTTAAAAAATTACAAATTAAAAAATAAAATAAAAAATTATTTAAATATTATTTCTAAAATTAAAATACTTCAATTTTATATATATATATATAAAAATGAAAGAAAATTAAATAAAAGTTTACCAACAGTCCAAACAATATAAATATAAGTCTATTTAATAATGGACTAGTTAATAGAATAGAGCAACTTATAAAACCTATCAGTTTTCAATTATATATTATAATAATCACATATTTTTAAATATATTATAATATATTTTATAAAAAAATTTTGTTTTAAAATAAAAAATTTTCTTAATAGTTTCAAAACATTTTATTTATTAAAATAAAGTACCACTTAATGTGTAATAAAAATAAAAGTAATCTTTTAATTGCTAAAAGTAAATAATGATAAAACAATTTGGTATCAATTCATTTCAATACTATATAGTTTATAGATGACGCCTGAGAAGATATTTTTATGAGAAAACATTTAATATTATCAACATAAATGATAAAATTTAAAATCATTTATTTATCAATATTATTTTATATAACATAAGCCACTCATCATTTTTGTTAAATCATTCTTCTAGTGGTTTAAATATTTAAAAATTTTGTCAATAAATTTATAACTAAAAAACAACTTAATTTATCAGTTTTATTCTTATTGGAAAAATAAATTATGTTTCTATATGATAATATACCTATTATCAGTCATTAAATACATATGATAATTCTATTCTATAATGAAAACTATTTAAAATAGACATTTTTATAAAAATTTAGTAACATAGTTAACATATTAATAAATAATACTTTATTAATAATATAAAAATCAAGTATTAGTAATAATAAAAAAAATTTTTGTTTTATAACTTTGTTATGATAAATTAACAAAATTTATATACTCATAAAAAAAAAATAATACGTTATTATTAATTTAATTAATTTGTGTTATTTAAATATTTTTTGGATAACTAAAAAATTTGTTAAACTTTAAAATAAATATATAATGCTCTTAAATTATGTTGATATTATATATATATATATATATATATATATATATATCAATTTTTAAAGTAAAAAATTTATGTAAAAATGATTGCACTTTAAAGAAATATTTTTTTTTATATCTAAAATATTTAATTATCAATAGTTGGATATCATATAACATTTTTTTTAAATTTGTGAATAAAAAATAAATCTTTTTATAAAAATGTAAAACTATTGTTATAATAAATTAGTATTAAAATTAAATAAAAATGCAATTAATTCTGGTATTTAAAAAGAACTTTTTAATAAACTTTAATCAAATCAAAAAAAAAGAATAAATAAATATATAATTTATGTTAGTTTTGCATTACTTTTAAATTAGTCATCACCTTGAAATATCTATCTAAACATACATTTATTTAACTGATAAAAATATTAAATACAATCTTAAATTTATTTGTAATTGTTAAATCAAAAAAAAATGTATTTGAAAAATGACAAGTTCAAATTAATAATGTATAGAAAGTTTGCTTTTATCAGATTAGAGGAATGAAACAATTATTTATATATCTAATTTGTTTTTATTGACAAGTAATAAGATTCTTCTATTTTTTTGTTCTTTTTTTCAAGTTTCATAGTTTATTGATTTATCAAGTTATATTATTGTAATTTATTTTTAATAATATATATATATTTTGTTTTACTTGAAATTAATATTCTTCGTAATAAAAAAAATATTTTATTCATGTCTGGTATTTATTTTATTAGAATCAACTTTATTTGTTAAGCTATTTACAATTAAACTTAAATTGTTACAATGAAACTCTAAAATAAAAATTTCCAAAACAAAAATAACATTAAATATTTATATTTTTTAAAGTTCTCTAAAATATTACTTAAAAAAAATAAAAAATAAAATAATAAGCAAGATTAATATTATGTACATGCATTAAACTTATAAAAAAAATTTGTGGCAAATAAACGTTTAATTGAATCCAATTTGTAGGACAATAATTTGATAAAAATAGGCAAGCAAACTCAAAAAATTTTACATAAATTTTTTTTTTCAAACCGAAAATTTTGAATAAATTATTTTTGAAAACATTACATTTATTGAACAGTAAACTTCTTTTGTTAGTATTCAACCTAAATACAAATCGCAGAATCAAAACTATTATTTATTGTAATAAAACAAGTACAATAAGAGATTATGAATATATGTTCACTGAAAATAAAGTAAAAGTATAAATAAAATAAAACTGACTTTTTTTTTTAAAATAGAAGAATGATTGATAAGTTATAGAAATATTACATATTAGTATTTGTATATTTTGAGATAAAAAGAATATTCTGGAAAAAAAAGTAAATATTAAATTGAACAATAAGCTAAAGATGAAATATTAATAATAAAAAAATTTATAAACTACTTGTTAAATCATAATGTTTTTTAAATAAAAATTGTAAAGTTAGATATATTTAAAAAAAGAATATTTAATATGCAATATATTTGTTTATATAATAATTAAATTAAATTAATATAAAATTGTTTTCTTTTTTTTTGCTTGAAAATTATTTTTAAATATTTATTGTAACATACTTTAAAAAACAAATATCATTTAGTAGTTATAAAAAATTCTTTATTAATTTTTTTGTAAAGTAATTAATTAGTTTTCATTTTAAAGTTTTAAAAAATGATTATATATTTTTAATTTATTATTATAAGCATTATTAAAACAAAGTTAATGTCAACATTAAAAAAATAATTCTTAACTATTTAATTTTATACAATATTGAAATTTTTTTATTTTAAAGATTAATATACTAAAATAAAACAAAAAAAATTTTGAAGCATTATTTTGATATATTTTTTTAAAATTACAGCAAAATATATTTTCAGTAATCTTAAAAATATTCTTTCTTGAAATGTGAATACGGAAGGAATTAATGATATCATATTTTTATTTTTAAAAATAGATTAATTAACTAAGTAATACTTTTTCATATACAACTTCTAAAAAATAGTTATACATAAAATATGTGGTTGTTTATCTTAAATGTTATTAAAAAGAAAAATAAATGTTATAAATTACTTTAATTTTTTTAAGTTAAATTCATAAATAAAAGAAAAAAAAATATATATATATATAAATAATATTATTTACTAATATTATTATTTATAAAATAATAATATTTTATAAAATATTCTAGGTACTTAAATAAGCTCAAAAATTCTTTATTTTATCATAATTTTTTGTTTTTCTTTTATAGTTTTTAAGTAAAAAAAGTTTTTTTTAAACTTAGTACCATATTATAGTGTTAATTTCTACAAATTTTATTTGACTCATGAAAATATAATATTTTTTTTGATATTATTTTATTAATAGAAATAATAAAATATATAAATTGATTGTAGTATTTTTGTATTTTTAATTTTTATCAAATTGTAAATTAACAAATAACTATATCCATTTTATAAGTTTATTTTTTTCAATATAAGATTTTTTCCTTTTTCAAATAATAGTCTGTTAAAAAAACTTTCCAGCCTAAGTAATCAAATTATTGCTTTGGATTTTTTTATACAAATTCAAGATTAATAAAAAAAAAATTTAATCTTTATAATATTAATTTAATATATCTAAAACAGAAAACATACTATTATATCATAAAATCTAATTAAAATAATAATTTAATGCTTAATAGTTGATATAATTATAAAATGAATTATATTTCTAAATGGATATATTTTTTAGTGTTTTAAACAGACATTGAAAATTTTGCTTTTTATTAATTCATGAATGAATAATTTCCGCCATTCAGAGATCGTTAAAACAAATATGATTGCATTTAATATAGAATTTAGAAATAAGCAATGTGTTTGAATATCGTTTGATAAAATAATAATATTAGAAGGTGCATCAAATATATATAAAAATAGATAAATTAATTGCGGTAATGTCCATAAAAAAATATAATTTAAAAAGTCAAAAAACATTGCTTTTGCTACTGTATCCGTAAAAGTTTTTGATCTTACAATTTTAGATGTATGAGGTGCACTATTTATTGTAATTGTTGGAACAATTTTTATTCTTTTATTTGAACCTTGTAATTTTTTTGATAAAATGAAACATATAATTTTAATACAAATTGTTACTAATGATACAATTATACCCAAAGAATTAACAATTATTATACGAGTCGTCCCAAAAATTGTAGGTGACTCACATATATTTGGAATTGACATTTTATCATAGTATGACAATAATAATCCTATTGTACCCAAAGCATATAAAACTGTTAATATTGTTGTTGGTAAAATTTTTCCCTTAAAAAAAAAATAATTATATTTATATAAATATATATATGATAATAATATTACCATTAAACGACTTCTCCTAAAAAATATAGGCCATTTTAATGCTATAAGTTTGTTTAATTGAATAAATATTGCAGTTGAATCTCTTACTTGATATCCAAAATAATATGCCATTAAAATAGGTAAACATTTACATAAATCATTTCTATTATTTATTTCATTTACAAATGGAAATAAATCATCTACAACTTTAATTGTTGTAGCAGTACAAAATATTAAACTTGCTGAACAAATTTGAGTTATTGCAAAATTAGCAAAATTTTTTAAAACTATCTTATACTTAACTGCAATGTATAAAATAATTGAATTAGCAATCATAGAAATGATACCAAGTATAAGTTGAATTATTAAATTTATAAAATTTGCAACCATTGCTAAAATATTTCTAAAAAAATTATTATGAAATGTTTCAATTTATTACATAAAATTATATAAAAAATATTTAGGTAACAAAAAAATATACATAATTTAATTTTATGATCATTAACAATTTTTGTCTGATAATATTTAATTAAAACTTAGAAAATATGTAATTTCTAATAAATTAATATTCTTTTAACTGTCTTTTAAATATCCAAAGCTTTATACTGGTGTTTGAAATATAATTATATAATAATTTTCGTAAAACAAATTGCTTTCATTTGTTTTTTAATATTTAAAAATAAAAAAAAAAAATTTTTATTACCTTGTTGGTAAAAGTTTAAAATATATACACAATTTAAAGAATAAAAATGAAAAATAAAGAGTAATTATACGTGTTTCTGTAATTTTTCTTCTAATTGTATTTAATGTAAAATTATGACCATTGTTTATCTAATTGTTCAAAATATAAGCTTCCATTTACACCAGCAAAACTTATTTTAACAGATTTTTTATCAGAGACACGATTTTTAAATAATGACTTTCCAAAAATTTTCTTCCACTTTGAATGTGGTATTGTTATCTATTTAAAAATAAATAAATTTAAATATTTTTTTTAATGATAAAATTAAACTTACAAATAAAAAAAATAGAACAGATATTGTATCACGTAAATATCCAATTATTTTTATATAAATAATAAGTATTTGTGAAGTTTCATAAGAAACATTTTCATAAAGACTTAAATAGTAAATAAATCCAATAATAAAAGTTGTAATAGCTACAATTACAATAAACGGAAGTAAAATAATTGCTGTCTTTTCTGTTTCCAAAATTTGATATTTTTGTGATAATGAAAATATAGAATTTTTTTTAAAATCTTCAATAACTTTATTTTGTAATCTTTTTTGTAAAAACATTAATATCGGATACATTGTTAATGAAGCTGATATGCAAATAATTTGAAGTATAATAAAACTTTTTGTCATTAAAATAGTATATTTTATAGCAAAAATAATAAAAAATTCAAAAATATTAATAAAATAAATACCCCAACTAAAATCAAAATTTTCATATTTTTTACTAGCTTTAAGAGAAAAAAATCTTTCAATTAAAATTTTACAACTATTCAAAGCAAAACTTATGCCACTACTGATTTGAATACAATCAAAAAATTTATTTAATTGACTTTTTGGTTCATATGAATTATAAATAAAGGTAAGACAAAATCCAATCCTTCCTATACAACAAATAATTGCATCAAATAAAAAACACTTAATAAATAATAATAATAAAAAAAAATATTTTATTTACTTACAAATAAAATTGCCTTAATATTTTTATGAAAAACTTTGGCTTTTTTTATACCAAAAAAAGTAAAAAATGCTATTATTACTGTAATGAAATTTCCCAAAGTTGCAAAAAATAAGATAATATTCATTATAGAAAATTTAATTTAATACAATAAAAATATATATTTTAAAATATTATAAAAGGATAGTGAAAACTTATAAAAAAAAAATATTTTTTTTTATAAAATAACAAATGCGTATCTTAATTATAATGAATTAAATATATTATAATTATAAAATAAAGAAATGAAAAGTTTACCTTAATGTTTGCCAATTTTACCATAAGTTATAGGAAGATTTTTAATGTTTATAAAAAATTAAATACAATTCTTAATAAAAAAAATACATTAATTATCTTTCAAAGTCACTAAGGTAGAAGATTCATCAGTTAAAAAAAATGTTTTTTTAAAAATACTTTTATTAAATAAAATATTTTTTTTACAATATTATATATTACAATTAAAGATTTATAAATTACTTATTTAAAAATAGTATTGGTTATTACAAAAAAAACCTAATAATAATTTTAAATTTTGTAATATTTAATTTATAAAAAATAAACAATTTCCATTTTATATTTTTTTTATTAATTTTCACTAAAAATTAAAACGTCATTTGTTATGAAATTTTGTGTATACAAGCATGTTTCAATCTACTTAATGAATACATTGCTATATCAAAGTAATTTATGGTATAAAATTTCAGTATTTATTTTATAATATTTTCAATTATAATAAATCATTTTCTGGATATGATATAAAATAATTTATAAAAATGTTTGTTGGATATTTTCAAATGATAAAATTCTTTTAATGATTCAGTTTTTTTTTTTATTAATTTTCACTTATATTTCTATGTAAATAGATATAAGAATCCATATTAAAAGAAATAATAACTGTAATCCACAAATAACAAAACTAAATAAAGAAAACATTTTGTCTGTATTACGTAATAGTCTAAAAATATAAACTTAGTACGAAAATATAAAAATGTAGTAAAAAATTTAAATTTGATTAATAAAATACTTTTTAATAAATATTTTTTATTTTTTTTCAAATTTTATTTTTTATTAATTAGAATAAAAACTAAAAATAAGGTATAAAATAAAACTTTTTTTTATTTTATATAAAAAAAAAATTGATAGTAAATTCTGTTAATTAATTATGTTTAGAAAAATTCATATTAAATGAATAAAATCTTTTCATTATACCTCATAAAAATATTTTAAAAAATTTTTAAAAATATTTCAGTACAAAATAGTGTGAGAATTTTTAATAAATATAATATATTTTTTTACAGATTCTTCTTCCTTAAGAATACAGTATTCTTCTAACAATTTTTTTTATAAAAGTACATTTAAACTATTTTATTTTTTTTAAATAACTAACTTTTAAATACATATTTATAATTTTATACAGTTAAATAATTTATTTTAACTTTTCTAAAATTAATACAATTAATAAAGTTATTTAATTAGTGGATATATTTCTAAAGTAAATATGATAAATTAAATCATTTTTTCTTGCTATAAAAAAATAACTTTTAGAAATGTTAAAAATAAGTTGATTATATATTATGAAAAAAAAATGAAAATTTATGCATCATGATAATAGTATATTTTATTATAATTAATGCTGTTAAATACCATAAGTTTTTCTTAACATTAACTTCTACAAATATATTATTTTTACACATACAAATTCTTGAACATTAATCATAATATTGATTATAGAAAATTAACAGATAGAAATATTAAAAATTAATTACCTTTAACAATTCTATAAATTCATATGGTATATTTGTTATCACCAACATATTTTGTTTATAATTAATCATTTTAAAAGTACAATAAAATAAAGAATAAAAATTTTATTAATAATAAAATTATATAAAATAAGAATATGAGATTTTAAAAAGTTTATAATACAATAATGTAGAATAATTTTATTCAAGTTTAAAACTAAAAAATTTTATTCATAAATATTTTTTTATTTTATAAAATTATAATGTTGATATTCATGAAATTTCAATAAACAAAAAAAATGCAGTTATTCTTTTTTATCAAAAAAATTCTTTCTTATCAAAAAATAAAAATTATATTTTTTTAAAAACAATAGTATAAAAGAGAAAAGATAATAATAGAATTCAAACAAAGAATAATATTATAATGAAGTTAATTAAAATATTTTATTCAATACTATTATTTTCAATAAATATTGATTCATTTAAAATTCTTATATTTGTCCCAAATCTTGGATATAGTCATTTAACTTTGAATGGAAAGATAGGTGATATACTTAGTAATGCTGGGCATGATGTAACAATAATAAAAACTAATTTGGAACGTAATTTATCAATGATTGTTAAAAAAAATGTTAATTTAATTGATATTTCTGTTAATGAAAGTATTAGAGAAATGGCAAATTCTTTAAAATTATTTGATAATTTGTGGGAATCTGATAATAACATTAAAAATTCAATAATAGCAACAAAAAATTTTACTGATTTAATGTATTATTTGTGTGAATGTAAGTTTTTAATTTTTAATTTTTTTTTATTTTGTAGTTATGTTTGATCAAGATGAATTAACAACAAAGATAAGGAATGAAAAATATGATATAATGATTTCTGAGTATATTAATGTTTGTGGTATTATTTTAGGAAAACATTATAATATTGATAAGTTTTTATATATTTCTTCAATGACAAACAATGAATTGATATATGATTATTATGGCTTATTTTTTCCTTCTAGTTATATTCCAACAACATTTTTAAAAGTTTCTCATAAAATGACAATCTTTGAAAGATGGTTTAATTTTTTATTCTATTATAGTGAAAAGTTTTTTTATAAAACTTTTGTAATTCCAAAATTTGAAAACATTTATGAAAAAAAAAATAACAAATATATTTCTTTTGATAATTTAGCAAAAACATCAGGTGGAATATTGATAAATACATATCCATTCATAGATAAACCAACACCTATAAATTTAAAAACTTACTTTATTGGTGGAATAACTTTAAATGAAATAAAAAATTTACCTAAAAAATGGGATGATATTTTGAATCTTAGAAAATATAATATTTTAGTTTCATTTGGTACAATAGTAAATGTTTCTAATGCACCTTTAAAAACTAAAAATGCAATGCTTCGAGCATTTGAAAGTTTTAATAGTATAACATTTATATGGAAATATGAAGAAAGTCTTTCAACATTACCAATAAATATTCCAGAAAATGTTGTAATAATAAAATGGATACCTCAATATGAATTATTAAATGACGATAGAATAAATATTTTTATAACACATTGTGGTATGAATTCTATAATTGAAGCTACATATGTAGGTAAACCAATTTTATGTATACCATTTTTTGGTGATCAAATGAGAAATTCTGGTTTAGTATATAGACTAGGTTTTTCTGAATATTTTGATAAAAAAAGATTAAGTAATGAAAATGAATTGAAAGATATAATAAAAAAAATGATTAAAAGTCATATTTATCAAATTAAAGCAAATAGAGTATCTAAACTTGCAAAATATTTTCCATATTCGCCAAAAGATATTGTTGTCAAAGTAATTGAATATATAGGAAAAAATGGTAATATTAATGAATTAAATTTAGAAGGTGGTGATCTTTCAATCATAGAATTTTTTAATTTAGATATATGTTTTATAATTTTTATTATCCTAATAGCTAAAATTCTTTTAATACTTAAACTTCTTAAACTTATTTTAAATTATTGTTTTCCAAAAAAAGAAAAAATTGAATAGATTGTAATTGAAATAAGTTAAAATAGAAAAATAATTTTTGACAGTCAAATTTATAAATGTCAAAATATGAAGATTATTTAATTTTAAATATTAATACAAAAATTAATAATTATTCATGTATTTTTGTAAATCTTTTTTTATAATATTAAAAGGTAAAAATTATATTATAAATAAGTGTTATCAATTTTCAAATTAATGCAAATATCAGTTAAGTTTATATAAAAAAAAATAAAAGCAAGAGAAAGCAAATAACACTGCACTACTATATTAAGTAAAACTTAAATTAAATTTGATAATAATATAAAAAAAATTGTTTTGATTGCAAAAATCAAATTAAAATTAATAAGAAGCAACTTTTTTCTAGTTAATTTCTAATTTTTTTAGATAGATTATATCTTTTTAACATATATAACTCTTTATAAAGTATGAAAAAATGATGACAATGAGAAAAGCGCGCAAAAATACTCTACAATGTATCTCAAGAACGATTGAAATTTAGAAAATATTTTCAACGTAGACTATACCTCAAATGTTTCAAGAAGACCAGCGCATCTAGTCTCATGCTTCTACGTGTTCATTTACTTGAGTTATGAGTTTCAGACTTGAAACTTTTTCAAGATACATTTTACGTCATATCTTGAGATTAAGAAGTCGTATGAAGACGAGACTAGGTTTAAACGACTTCTCGCAAAAATCCGATCTAGAATAGTTGTTTTAATTTTAATATTTTTAATTTCATCAATGAAGTCGGATTTTTTCAAAAAATATTCCCCGCTTTCGCTTCAAACTTTGACTCATCATAACTTCTCAAGTTTTCATTTTGATATAGCCTTGATTATATTTAAATTTCATGATTTTTCAAGGGCTATCAGATGAGCCTAATTTTGTTTTGAAATTCGAAAAAAAGTTGTTTTTTTAGTACTCATGCCGAAAGTTAAGTTTGCGGTATTTGGACCAGTTGTAAATCATAGAAACTATTGAAGTTATTTTTATAAAAACACTTTTTTCTAAGTCAACTTTTAAAGAGAAATCGAATGAAACTAGTCTCATGATAATCTGATAAGTTTCAGCTGAGTTGTTGAAAAGTCGGGAACAATGATAATTTAGAAAAAATTTCCGCCTTTTGCTATAACTCGCTTCAAAATAAAGATATAGACAAACGAATTTCTGGAATCAACCACTATTCAATTTTCATTAAGGGTCTACGTTCAAACCTATTTTATATCTTCAACAGTTGCTAAGATATAAAAAATGATGACAATAAATTGAGCGCGTAAAAATACCCAACAATGTATCTCAAGAACGATAGAAATTTAGAAAATATTTTCAACGTAGACTATAGCTCAAATGTCTTAAGAAGCTTAGCGCATCTAATTTCATGCTTCTAGGAGCTCATTTACTTGAGTTATGAGCTTCGTACTTGAAAATTTTTCAAGATACATTTTACATCATATCTTGAGATTAAGAAGAGATACGAAGACAGGACTAGGTTTAATCGACTTCTCGCAAAAATCTGATCTAGAATAGTTTGTTTAATTTTAATATTTTCAATTATATCACAAAAGTCGGATTTTTTCAAAAAATATTCCCCGCTTTCGCCTTTAACTTTGACTCATCACAACTCCACAAGTTTTACATTTGATATAGCCTTGATTATATTTAAAATTTATCATTTTTCAAGGGCTATCAGATAAGTATAGTTTTATTTTGAAATTCGAAAAAAAGTTGTTTTTTAGTACTCATGCCGAAAGTTAAGTTTGCGGTATTTGGACCAGTTGTAAATCTTAGAAACTATTGAAGTTATTTTTATAGAAACACTTATTTATACAACAACTTTTAAAGAGAAATTGAATGAAACTAGTCTTATAAAAATCTGATAAGTTTAAGCTGAGATATAAAAAAGTTGGAAACAATGAATATTTAGAAAAAATTTCCGCCTTTTGCTATAACTCGCTTCAAAACAAAGTTATAAACAAACGAATTTCTGGAATCAACTACTAATCAGTTTTCATTTAGGGTCTACGTTCAAATTATTTTTATATCTCCAACAGTTGCTAAGATATAAAAAATGATGACAATAAATTGAGCGCGCAAAAATACCAAACAATATATCTCAAGAACGGTTGAATATTAGAAAATATTTTTAACGTAGGCTTTAGCTTAAAAGTTACAAGAAGCCTAGCGCATCAAGTCGCATGCTTCTAGGTGCTCATATACTTGAGTTATGAGTTTCAGACTTAAAACTTTTTCAAGATACATTTTTCATCATATCTTGAGATCAAGAAGAGATACGAAGATAAGACCAGTTTTAATCAACTTCTCGCAAAAATCCGATCTAGAATAGTTGTTTTAATTTTAACATTTTTAATTTCATCAATGAAGTCGGATTTTTTCAAAAAATATTCCCCGCTTTTGCCTCAAACTTTGACTCATCATAACTTCTCAAGTTTTGATTTTGATATAGCCTTGATTATATTTAAAATTCATGATTTTTCAAGGGCTATCAGATGAGCCTAATTTCGTTTTGAAATTCAAAAAAAAGTTGTTTTTTTAGTACTCATGCTGAAGGTCAGACTTGTGATGTTTGGAGCTATTGTGAATATTGGTAAATTTTAATGGTATTTTTACGGAAACAATTTTTTTTAGGCCAACTTTTAAAGAGATATCGAATAAAACTAGTCTCGTGGTAATCTGATAAATTTCAGTTGAGTTATTGAAAAGTCAGGTACAGTGAATATTTAAAAAAAAATTTTAACCTTTTACTATACCTCGTTTCAAACTAAATATAGTTACAAACAAATTTTTGGATCCGACTAGTAATAAGTTTTTTTAGAATATCTGAATTTTAATTATTGTATATCATCATTAGTTTTTAAAATATAAAAATTTTTAACAATGAATTAAGTGCGTAAAAATGTTGGGCAATGTAATTCAAGAACGGTTGAAATTTAGAAAATATTTTTAATTTGGATTATATTCAAAAACTTTTAAAAGACTCAACGCATTTTATTACATGCTTTAAAGTGCTTATTAATGTTATTTTGAGTTTCCTAAATAAAACTTTAAAAGATACATTTTTTATCATATTGGAGTTTAAGAAATATTATAAAGGTGTGATTTGATTTCATAAATTTGTTGTAAAAAATATATTTTTTTTTCTTTCTATAAGCTTCATTTAAAAATATTTAATTTAATAGTTTATACTAATTGATTCTTTAATTTTGATGTATCAATTAGTAAATATTAATTTGATTTACAATGAAATTCTTGGATGGTTTGCTAAACTACAACTCTTATCAAATATCAAATTGAAAAAAAGTCATATATAAATAGGATTAATTTTTATTTTTTTAACATAGAAAACTAATCTATCTTTTTTTTACAATTTTAAAATTAATTTTTTTCATCATATAAATTAAATTTGTTTTCTAAAAATATCTTTCTTTTTTTATCCTTACGTTTATTTGAAAACTATCATTTAAAAATAAACTATAAAATAAATGTGAAAAGTTTAATTTAAATTACAAAAAAAGTATTTTTAATAAGTTTGGAAAAAAAATTACAATTAAATATGTTAAGACTTATCATTTCTTTTAAATAAAAATTAAAAATTTAACTATAATTATATATTACTTATAACTTAATATGGAATTATTTAAAATTATCGTAAAATTATTTATTGAATTTTTTTTTTAATTTTTTAAGCTAACTATTTATGCGTATATGTTATAAAAAATAGATAAAATAATGTAGTTTTTAATATACATATTTATGTTTCAAAAATTAAAAATGTACACTTTTACTTTTTTGTGAAACTTCCCAATATTTTATTTCAATTTTAAAATTATCTTCATAATACGATGCAATAATTATTTTGTTTGTTACTGATTCAATGTATAAAGGTACACTACTAGGACAATAAACAACGCCACCTACTGATAAATCTTTACCATACCTAACCTCAATATGCTCTTTTGGAGTACATTTACGAAAAAAAAACCAAACTTTAAACTGTAATATTAATTTAATTTTTTTAAATGGTCTTGAAAATAAAAGAAAATAACATCTTCTACCTAAGATTAATTTTTTAAGATTTACAAACATATCTGTTTTTAAAACATTTTCATTTGTACAAAACTCAGGATTCTTAATAAACTTTTCACATTTTAAACCGGTGAAAAATGGCAAGCATTTACACCTATTTTGAACTATTGGATCAGGATATCCGTAATTTTGACAATCTAAAGATAATACTTTTGGTTTTAAACAATATTTGAGGTTTAAAAGTTTTGCGTCATTAAAACTAAGATATAATTTATTACCCATAAAAAATTCCATTTTTTTATTTTTAGTTTCAATAACAGGTAATCTATTAGATTTTGAATAATCATATTTACCTAAGTGCATAATTGAATTATAATCATATGGAAGACCATATGAATTTGTTAAATCTTTATACAATTGAATGAATTTTGATTCATATTTAGGCATTATGTTTCTTCTATTAATAGTAACATACATGTCTCTATCGCTTCTATTGGTTTCATAATCCATTCCTAAAGCACGTAATGTTTCTCGTATAATTTTACTAATATCCATGTTTCGAGGTGGAATTGAAATTTTATGAAGTAAACTTTCTCTTTTTCCTAAATATGTTTCAAAATTATCACCGGGTTCATAGCTGAGCATTGCAAATAATTTATTTTTTGTACCTTCAAATATTAAGCATGTTTCTCTTGAAATTCTTGAAACTGCTTTAGAAATTAAGGTATAATTTAATCGGTAATTCACATGATATGTTATTCTTTTTGTATTCCATAAAAATTTAGAATCTTTTAATATTTCCCTTTTTTTTCTTTCACTAAAATAAGTATTATTTCTTTTTAAGTTCTTAATATCTTATAAATTTATCTGGAAGATTAAATTTACCTTAAAATCTTCAAAAGCATTAATATTAACAAATAATAAAAGAATATAAATAAATATTAACATATTAAATTTTATGATAACTTAATAAAATTTGGTATTAAATATATATTACATTTTATTATCGACCTGAAAAAATATTTATTCTATATCTTAAATAAAATTATAACATTATTTATATTTAAATAAAATCATTATTTGTAAAGAATAAAATTTAACCTATTAATTTTTATTTAAACATTTATAATTACTATTTTTTAAAAATTTTTTATATCAGTACATACATTAAACTAAAATATTATTAATTTTTCTTTGATTTACAACTAAATATAATGCAAAAAAATTTTTTTTTTAACTTATAAAATTTATTTACATAAATTAATAAATGTTAAAAATATTTAGGTAATTATAAAAAATATATATATAAAATATAAACGGCTTATAAATGATGCTATTATAAAAAAAATTTCACACTATTTTTAATTTTAAATTTTTTTTTACAAAAATGATTTTTTTTAATATTTTTTTATTTAATATATATATAATATTGACGGTTAGTTCAGTACGTATAAATAGTTTCATTTAAAAAATATTAATAAAAATTTAAAGTTTTCAGTTATGTATTTGGATAAAAAAGATTTAAAAAAATCATATGATAACAACATAGTACTTTCCAAAAGGCAAATAAATAATAAGGAATTTCATAATTTAGAAATTAAAAATGAACTAGTTAGAAGAGATAAAAGACAATTTATTTTAAAACAACATAATTTATACAAAAATAAAATACCAATTGTTCTTGGTAATCATATTTATAGAGAATTGGTAATTAAAGCATTAATGGCTATTCAAGTTGAAACATGTTTACAATTTAGATTAGTTTCTAGTCTTAGAGAAGCAACATCAGGAATCAATTTTTATAATGGTAAAGGTTGCAATGACCAGTTCATGGATACTATTTTTTTTAAGTGGCAAAATATTAGTTTGAATGAAAGATGCCATTCTCCTGGAAGTATTTATCAACAAATTTTTCGTACATTAGGAATGATATTTGAACATCAAAGAAAATGTAGAGATCATTATATTATTTTAATTAAACATAATTGGATGCTATTTAAAGATACTTATTTTCAATTGATTCGCCATAACAAAATGGATGATTTTTCATATCCTTATGATTATGGTTCAGTTATGCAAAATAATTGGAAATTTTTTTCAAATGGAAATGGTAAAACAATGTTACCAACTTCTGAGTTATATACAAAAACAATTGGACAAAATGAGTATCCTTCATTTTTAGATTTTAAAAGATTAAATAATTTTTATTGTTCAACAAAATGTAGAAAAAAAGTAGAATGTAAAAATGGTGGTTATCTTAATCCTAATAATTGTATTAAATGTAAATGTATATATGGTTTTTATGGAAGTTTTTGTGAAAAATTTCAAAGACCGTCACGTATTTGTGTAAGAACACAATTTGAAGCTAAATTTTATGCAGAAACGTTAACAAATAGTGGAATTAAAGAATGTGCTTATCAAATAATAGCTCCTACAGGGAGACATATTGCAATAAGGGTATTGGCAGTTAAAATATATCCAGAATTAGTTACAACTTGTTCTCCTTTTAATACTCTGGAAATAAAATATTGGAGAGATAAAACTGCAACAGGGGTACGTTTATGTGGAGTAACATCAAGTATCAATATTGTAACAAGAGATAATTTTGCATTATTGTATTTTAGAAGCTTAAAAGCTAACAATATGTTCTATTTGCAATATAAAGTTTTATAGATATAAGGAGAATGTTTTTATAATTTATAAAAATTATAAAAATGTTAAATTAAAAAATTTTTTTAAAGTTTAAACTTATAAACTATTTAATAACATTGTTTATTAAAAAAAAAAATAAAATTTGATTTAACATCTAAATTTATTTATGATTTTTTATGAAAAAAAATATTTGAAAACATGACAAAATTTTGTCTTAAATGTTTAAAAAATTGCACTTAAATTGATTTTCATAATATAAAATAAACATGATTTCAATACAATATTTAACATATTATTATCTTATTAAAAATGTAATATATATTTAAAGTAATCAAAACATCTTATAAAATTTAAATTTTTTAGTTGATACAAAAAAATAGAAAGATCAATAATAATTTTTGTTAATTAATTTTTAAAATTTAAAAAAGATGGCTTAATAAATTGATTATATATAATAAAAATTTTTTTTTATTTACATATTCTAATATATATAAATATGTTATAATAAAAACAGATAAAATAAATGTTTAAAATATTAAAAATTCACAAAAAAATGTTGCTATTTTATATAAAATAATTTTAAAATTTTTAAAATATTTTTTTTCTACACAATGGCTGTAATAAATTACTTTATATTTTTAATATGTTTAGTATTAAAAATTATTCCGGTATGTTTAATTTAAGTTATTTTTTAAAAAGATTAATTAAACAATTCTAAGTTTTCAAATAGTCTTGAAAACGATTATAAAACATTTTCTGATAATAATATAGTACTTGCTAAAAGACAATCAAATTATAACAAAGACATAATTTCAAAAACAGTTAATAATTTATCAATAAGAAATAAAAGACAAATAGGATTAAAAGAATTTTATCCATGGAAATTGCCAATACCATATCATATTGAAGCTAATATCGATAAAAGAGTGATATTTGAAGTTATAAAACAGATCAGAATGCAGACATGTTTAACATTCACATATTTTCCTACCCCTGTAAATAAGTTATTAGGTATTAGATATAAATATGCAGAATTTTGTGACAAAAATCCTGGAAGATTAACAAGCATATCTTGGCAAGATATTTATGTTAATGACAAATGCAAAAAAATTGGATATATTTTCCGTGAAACACTTCGTTTACTAGGACTGGTATATGAGCATCAAAGAAAATGTAGAGATAATTATGTTCATATAATACCACAACATTTCAGTCGGTTTTCATCTATCTATTTTTCAGTTCTTACAAATGATGTATTTGGTAACATGCAAACTCCATATGACTATGGCTCAGTTATGCATCCTGATGGAAAATTTTTGGGAAATCTAAATGAAGAAACAATTTTACCAGTTTATCCATTTTATAAAAAAACTATGGGCCAATTATATTATCCTTCTTTTATTGATTTCAAAAGAATAAATAGTTTTTATTGTCTAAAAAAATGCTTGATAAAAATAAAATGTTTCCATGGTGGATATCCAGATCCAAATATTTGTGCTGTTTGTAAATGTGTCACTGGTTTCACTGGAATGTTTTGTGAGAAATTTCAAAGACCAACACGTAAATGTCCAAGTTCTATACTCGAAGCTACGCATAGGCATAACCATTTAATGAATCATGGAATTAAAAATTGTTCATATTTAATCAAAGCTCCAAAAAATAATCATGTTGAAGTTAGAGTTTTATATGCAATTTTTGACCCACCAAAAAGAATTTGTGATCCTTTTAACTCATTAGAAATAAAATTTATGAAAGATAAAACAACTACTGGAGTACGATTATGTGGATTTGTTACAAACTTTACAATTAGATCAATGGATTCTTGTATGATGTTGTATTTTAATAGTAAAAATGCGAACAACAAATTTTTTTTAAAATATACAAAACATTAATATGTTAGGAAATTATTTTTTTAAAACAGTTTTTAAAAATATAGCTTTTTTTTTATTTTAAAAATAAATTTATTGTTTTATATTTTTTTCAAATAAATTTTTGTAAATCTAATAATATTTCTATATTAGTAGAATAATATTCTGTGATAAAATTTCTAAAAATAGATTTATAAAAAATCCAAACAAATATTGAACTTTATCAGATTTCAAAAACATTTTATAATGTAACAGGAAACAAAAATTGACAGTTAATTTTCAGTTTTTAATTTAATTAAACAAATGATTTATCTATCTACTACACCACAAAAAAACTGTTAGAAATTTGATCTAAAAACTGATTTTGATAAAAAGATATTTGAATCCTAATTAATATAGAAATTAAACAAAATCACATTTAATATTTAAAAATATAAAAAAAACAATAGCTATTAAATTAAAATTAATTTTTTTAAAAGTAATAAAGCATTATAAAAAATTCTATTTAAATAAAGAGCTATATATATTTTAATATTATTTAATTTTAGCTTTAATGACAAAGTATTTAATAATGTAAAAATATTTAATATTAATTTAATTAAACAAAATATTTTTTTATATTTATCTTTATAAATAAAAAATTTGTCAATAATAAGTTAAAACAAAGTAAAAAAAATCTTAAAATTATCAGAACGAAAAAAAAAAATAATTGTGTTGTTTATACAAATTGTAATGCAAAAAATATTATTTAGTTAAAAAATTTTAGAATAGTATATAAATTAAAAAAATGAATATTTCATATATTAAATATATCGCAAAATTTATCAGTGTTTGTGTAATCTTTGATTACAATACTGAATCATTCAATTAAAAAACCATTTTTTTTTTCTAAATTAAAAGTATATTTATAGTCATTTAGTACTATGCACTTTTTTTATTAAAAACTATTCAAAATTAATTTAGTTTTAATATTTAAAATAATAATATTTACATCTCATATTTTATGTTTACATAATTGCAAAAAATGTTTTATCATAAATTATCAATCCAAATGATCAAAATATATGGACAATTTAAAAAAGGCATAATATTAAAAAATTATCATTATTGAAAAAAGATATTTTAACAGGTAAATTCTTTTAAATATTCTTGAAATGAAATTTTTTTTATTTATTACATTCTTTATATTTATAGTAAAATCGGTATGTTTTAATTTAATTTTTCTCAAGTAATATTTATATATTTAGTTATCTATAAATAATCAAGAAAATGATAATTTTGAAAGTTTAGTTGATAATACTAAAGTTATTGTAAAAAGAGTGCCAGGAAACATATTAAATGATAGTTCAGAAAAATTTTATAACATAATAAGTAGAAAAAAAAGATATGTAAATGTTTATAGAGTTCGTCCATGGACAAAATTAATACCATATTATGTAGATAAAGGTGTTGATAGAGGATTAGTATTTAACATATTAAAAAATATTGAATTGGAAACATGTTTGCGATTCAAATCTGTTGACAAAAAGTCTAGAAGAAATGTACCACTTATTTATAAATTTATTAAAACATGTAGTTATCCAAAATCAAATAGATTTATACATAATTATGTTGATCCAAAATGTCAAACAGTTGGATATTCTTATAGAGAAACATTACATATGTTAGGATTAGTTTATGAACATCAAAGAAGACATAGAGATAAATATGTATTTATCAATTACAAAGTCATCGATAGAAAATCAAAAAAATATTTTGATAGAGTGGTTGTTAGCGCAATGGATAGAGATGAATATGGTTATGATTATGGTTCAGTTATGCATCCTGATGAACATTTTCTTGCAACAAAAAATGTAATAACTTTATTACCAGCTAATTTTTTGTTTAGAAGAACAATAGGACAGGATGTTTATCCTTCATTTCTTGATTTTAAAAAAATAAATAAATATTATTGCAGTAAAGAATGTAAACAAAAGATAAAATGCCAATTTGGAGGATATCAACATCCTGAAGTGTGCGTTATATGTAAATGTGTATTTGGCCATGTTGGACCATTTTGTGAAAGATTTAATAAACCATCACGAAGATGTCCTACTCCTATAATTGCTGCAACTGGAACTAGAAAAATTTTACATGCCATGGGATATAAAGATTGTGCTTATCTTCTTAAAGCTAGTACAGGAAAACGTATTGGTCTTCAAGTTCATAGTGGACGTATATTTCCATTATCACAACCTTTTTGCTCTCCTGACAATACCTTAGAAATTAAACATTTAGCTGATAAACTTCCTACAGGTGTACGATTTTGTGGAGAATTAGCTAAAACTAATATGATTTCACAAACTAATATAGTATACATTTATTATAAGAGTAGAAACGCTAACAGCAAATTTGTTTTAACATTCAAAGAGTTTTAAAATAAACTTATCAAAATATTTTTCTTAAAAAATTAATTTGTCAATATCATCGGATAAAAATGTCTGATGTATCAGATCATATAAAAGAGAGATAAATCTAACTTATAAATTACATACTTTTGCTTATCTTTATAAAATTGTTTGTAATAAATAAACACTTTATCAAACATAATTTATATTCTCAAGAATCAATCTTATTGAAATCTCAAATGAGACTTTAAATGAATCCCTATCGGGATTACACCAATAGGTATTAAAATTTATAAAAATGTTAGACAAGATTTTTTTTAAAAGTTTGAATTTATTTTAATTACGCATTTATTATATATTAAAATTTTATTACATAATAAAAAATTTATAATAATAATTTTGTATTAAATTTAAAGAAAAAAATAAGTTATAATAAAAAAAATTCTTGAAGTTTAAAAGATTTATCATTTTATTTTTTTTTAATAAATTAAATCAAAAAAATTTTTATAATAATTAAAAAGGTTAACAACTAAAACATTTAGAAAAAAAATTTATTAAACCAAAGAAGCAAAGATTAATTAAAAAAAACTATATATAAAAATAAAATATAAATGTTTTGTAATTAAAAAGTAATATAAATTAAAACTGAATTAAGAAAAGTACATTTATTTTATCATTACTTTTTAATGATTACAGTAAATAAAAAAATGCCAATTAATGATATTTAATTAATTTAAAAAGAAAAAAATCATGAAAAAAAATAATTAATTAAAATATTTAGCTAGACATTTCCTTATAAAAAGCTACACAAATAATTAATTTTATCAATTTTTTTTTTAACAATATTATTACTTATTAAGTCTAGTATGAGAATCACTTAAATTTTGTTAATAAATTAGTATGCTATTTATCTAAAATTCAATGTATAAAAAAAGTTTATATAATAATTTTATTTAATAAAAAGTACACATAAATTATGCAATACTTTTTGTTAATATTTTTGCATATTATTTTTTTATTATTATAAAATAGCACATTATGTAAAAATAAAATTTGAAACATTTTAAAAATTAATAAATAAAAGTAAAACTTTTATATTAACCAGTCTTTTTAAATGAAAAAAATTTTTGTTACTTTTTAAATAAAAAATTATTAATATTAAAAATTGTTTTATCATTAAAAAATGATAAAAAAAGTTATTTATAAATATTGTTTATTAAAAATACAACATTTATTAAAATACATTTAAATTGTGATTATTATATTTATTGAATATACTTTTATAAAAAATAAAATAATGATAATTTTATATTTAAATAAATTTATATTATTCTATTTTTTTTTTTTAAAAAAAAATTATATATTAACAACTAAAGAAAAATTAATATAATTTATAGTAAAAATATTAATCAGACAATTGTATAAACTTAATAATTAAATTTTTAAACTTTAAATTATTTATCAATTTATCAATATTAGGGTAAAGTAAATAAAGTTGTCTTTTTGCTTCCCTATTGAGATCATTATATTTTAAATAAAATTTTAGTAAAAAATTTTTTACATCATCAAAGTTTGGGTTAGCAGGAACAGAAATTAACAAATTTGATGATGTTTTTAATAAAAAATCAAACAGATCTTTATTTTCTGGTAATAATGAAACTTGTTTTTCTATAAATTTCATAAAAATGCATTCTACATGTTCTCCAAATGAGTATGATTTTGATTTTATAAATTTCAATATTTCAATATCAGTTGATGGATAAATTTGCTCAGAAGTAGCATCATTTAAAATTTTTTTTTCATTTTCAGGTAAATTACTAAAAAAATGTATCTCTCGTTCAATAAGAAAACCTTAAATAAATAATTAAGGAAAAAAATTTTTATTGATAAAACATACTATTAATTAATGTAATATGTTTCATTAAAAAATTAAGTTCATATCCATTAACATTTGTATTTACTTTTACTAGATTTAAAAATTCAATAAGAAGCATTATAAATATGAAAAATCTTAACAAATATCCGTATATTTTTTTATAGTAATTATATAGGTTAAAGAAAAATACGTTTTATATAAAATTTATTTTAAAATATATAATAATAAATGTTTTTTTTTTACTATATTGAATAAAAATATAAAATAAATAAATTCATACCAAACAGTACATAACAATGAAACAGTATTCACATATAGAAATAATTATATTTCTATAGACTGTTTGCTAAACTAAAGATTATAACGTTGACTAATTTAATATATTTATTTAATTAATAAATAGTCAGTTTCTCTTATCCTATATACTAAATTAAAAATATTTTATATATATTAAATATTACACAACAGCTGCTATTTATAAATAAATTTTAAACAGGTAAAAATACTAGATAATTTATTGTTAATTTTAGATGAAATTATAACTTTAAAACAAAATAATTATTGTCGCTCATTTAGCAAATGAAAAGTTTATAGCGTAATTTTATAATAATATATATATTTGGGTCGACGTCTAGCAAATAAATTTTTTTTTTTTAGTATATATAGATACAATTTTAATTATCAGTGTAAAATTTTTAAGGAATTTTTATTTGTATACATTTTTTAACTTGTATTTTATTTAATTTTTCTTGTGCTTTCAACATTAAAATGTTAATATATTATCTATTAATAATAATAATTTACTCTTTAATAAGGTATTAATAAAAAAACAACTAACATTTTCATTAATAAGAAAGATAATATATGTAATGAAGCTATTGAAATTAAACAATACAAAATTAAAATATATTTATTTAAAATGTTAATTACATAAATAATAATTTTTTTTTATTTTTAATAAATAGAAACATTAATATTCACTAATTTGAAAAAAAAAAATATTAATTTATGTTAAAGCATAATATTATCTTAACTACAATTTATAATAATATAAAATGTATAAAAGTTTTTATATCAAATTATTTGTATATAAAAATTATTTAACACATAATTTTATTTACAAGATCAAGAGCTGAAAATTATTTCAAATTAATATTTTTTTTTTATTAAAATGTCAAATTCTAAAAGATAACAAATAATTTATACAAAAATCTTATATATTAAAATAAAGACAATATATATTTTTAATAACTAAATTTTATGTTTTGATTACCAAATTTAGTTTATCTTTAGTAAAAAAAAAACTTTAAATAAATCTTTTTATTATTTTTGTATATGATGTGAATATTTATATTATATAAAATAAAAAAAACCAATAAAAATTATTTTATTTATCTAAATTATTTAAACTTTATTATGTTCTACAAAAAAAAAATAAATTACATTTGTTATATAAAAATTTTGATAATAAAAAAAAAGTAGAAATTACATAAAAAATATAGTTAAATTAAACTTTTGAATATAAAGTATTTTAAAATTTATAATTTAATTTGTCATAATTGTTAATTTAAATTTTTCTTAAGTTTAATAATTATTTACAACAGTTGTAAAATATGGTAGTTAATGTATTTAAATTAAGAAATTCAAACTATAATATGAATTTCAGGAAATGATTTAAAAAAAATTATAAGGTTTATTCTTTTAATTTAAAAAAATTATATCAAAAAAAAAATATTTTTTATAAATTTATTACATTTTCTTTATTATGTAAATAAAATTAAAGAAGGAGAAAAAGTTCATATTTATATATTACAGGTGCAACAACACCTGATCGATTATAAAACGTAAAATTCAATGTCTAAGAATAAAATAATATTGAAAATTTAAAAATAATATTATACTTCTAAAAAACAATTAAGTTAATACAATTATTGAATTTCATTTATGTATAAAAATGAAACTATTTTAAGTATGTTAATACATAAATTTAAATGAAAAGTAATAATATGAGGAAAAAAAATTTTTTAACAGAAATTATTATATCTTGGTACTAAGCAACTTAAAATTTTTCAATTTGCAAATAAAAAAGATTTATAAATAGTAAATATTTAATGATTATAATAAATTATGTATTTTTATGTTTGATAATATATAATATCTAATGTAACTTATCTATCTATATAATATAATGTTTATTATGATATTCATATATAAAACATTTGTATTCAATCAAATTTAATAATACATAGTACAATTGCATAATTATATAATGTAATTAAAAAGTAAACATTTTTGGTTAGTGTACTAAAATACAGTAAAGAAACTATAACTAAATAATAATTAAATTAAATACTAATATTTTTCTTTTGAAGAAATAAATATTAAAAGTACACGTAAAAAATAATTCAAAATTATATTTATATTATCAATATTATTTCTGATGTACTTTAAAGTAAATATAAAACATTAAAAAAAATTATCTATTAATTAGAAACGGTTTGAAAATAGTGAGATAAAATGGTATTTCTTTAGAATATATACACATCAACTTAAAGATAAAATAAATTTAAAGAATTATTTAACAATATGTATCATTTTATTTAAAAAATTATATAAAAAAAAATACATTAATTTTTTACTTGAATATAAGATATTACCACATTATATATCTTTAAAACATCATTAATATTAATCAATACAATATTATCTTCTGATACTAATTTTGTATTTTTTATTTTTTCACAAAAAATTTTACCTGATTTTGATTTATCTTTAGTATGAACAATTTCAATGCCATTTCCATTATAACATAAAGAATATTTTAATTTAGATTCAATTGATATATTTATTAATATTTTGTGTTTTTCTTTAGCTTCAATTTTGTAAAAACAATTATTTATATTAGATACTTTAATGGTTCTCACTTTATCCATTGCTTTCAATATTCCATACCCACATTTTTTATCTTTTGATTGTACAAATTTATCACATAATTTTCCATAAAAAAATTTTGTACATTTACAATTATTACAATTATTTGGATCTGTATATGCGCCATTAAAACAATTAAGTTTTATTGAGCATCTATTATAACAATAACGATTATTAATAAATTTTATATCATTAAATATATCGTTAAACATATAACTTTGATAATTATATATATTTTTCATTTTTATATCAATATATCTAATTAATTTATTTATTTCATTTTTTTCATTTAAATTAACATTTCTTATCAAATTATTATTAAATTTTATACCAAAAGTTAAACCAGACCAAAATTTTGTTCTTTCTATATATGGTAAAAATTCTTTATTATTCAATGATACTTGATTTTGAATATATTTATATAAATTATTTTTATTATTTTGTTGTTGAATACCAAGATCAAAAAGTACTAATTTTTTAATTCTATTAATATTTTCACAATTTAAATCGACAAAAAATGTATGTATACTTGTGGCATAATTCATTCCAAGTCTCAATGAACAATTGGTACCTCTGACAAATTTTAATCCATTTCCAGATAATTTTGATACTTTGTAAAAATTTAAACATGTTTCTTTACTAATTAAATTTAATGCCATTTGAATTATATTTTCATTTACACCATTAACAGTATAAATGATTGGAACTTTTTTTAACATCATATGTCGACCAAAAACAATTGATCTTTTTTTTATATTTTTTTCTAAAATATCAAAAGTATAAGATAACTAAAATATATTTATACAATTTTAATTAATATACTTACAATCAAATTTAATGTAGTAAAATACAACAGAAACAAAAAAATTTTCATAATTTTTAAATTATAATTAAAGATAAATTATGCTATTATTTTATACTTTTTTTAATTTTATATAAAATTTGTCCTTTATATGTATTTTTTATAAATATTAATTTTTATATCTTTTAATGAATGAATATTTATATAAAATGAAAATCTTTTATCTCATTAAAATTAAAACTTTTATAATTATGTAATAGAGTAAAAAATTATACCAACATATATATATATTCTTATTTGAAATATGTATATTAAATATTGTAATACAAGCATAAATTTGATTTATGAATGATCAAATAAATATTTAAACCAATTTTAAAATAGTAGAATTAATTTTTTATTTAAGAAATTAAAGCATTTAAAAATTAAATAATTTAATATTATATTTAGAATTTTAATTTAAAATTAAACAAAAAATTTTTTTTTGTTACTTGTAAATATAAATATTTTAATTTTTTAAATAACTTCCTACACAAACTATATTTAATTTAATATAACTTTTTTAGTAAAATAATTATATAAAAAATAAAATGATATATTTAGAATTATCAGTCATATGATAAATTTATTTACAATTTAAAAAATTTCTCTAAATTATTTTTTGTATTTCAAATTTATCATTCAAATATTATATACTGAATAGAAATTTGTATTTATTTAGATATAAAAAAAATAATAAAAATATTTCGTAACATTTATTTTGGTAGGAAAATATAAAAAAAAAATTATTTTAACTATATTAGTAATATTTACAGTTACATAAGTCAATACAGTGACAAATTCTTAAATAAAAAATTATATATATAGTAAGAATATACTGATAGAAATTTGATTTTCATATTTTATCAATTAAAATGAAAAATTTATTAAATTATATTATTTTGCTAAATACAATTTTAATATCTTATTTGTATGGTAAAAAATGTATAGATTTAGCTAATGAAGGATTCTGTACTAGAAGTATGTATAGAAGCTTTATGTGTAAAGGTTGTACTAAAGAATGTAATTCAATGGGAGGTTATAGTTCTTGCTACGTACCTAAAAAAACTTCAAGTTGCAGAGATGTAGGAAAAAATTGTGCATCATTTGCACCCCTTTGTACACATTATCTATACAGAGTTAGTTTAGCAAAAATATGTTCTTCTACATGTAATACTTGTAATGGAAAACCAGCAACAATTCCTCCACCAACTACAACTACAACAAGAAGATCAGCAACAAGCAAACCGTCAACAACTTTAGAAACGTCATCGATATCAACTACTGGTGGAAGTTCAACTACAGATGCAAGTTCAACTACTGGTGCAAGTTCAACTACTGGTGCAAGTTCAACTACTGATGCAAGTTCAACTACTGCAACATCTACAACAGCAATACCTTAAAAATTAAAATAATATAATTTTATAAAAAAACAATTAAAATTTTCTTACAGATTAAAGAAATTACATTATAGTTATTTATTAACTTATTATTTTTTATCTACTATCTTTTATTTTGTTATCAAATAAAAGAAAAAATTTATTTTATAATATAATAAATATTTTTCATATCATTAAATTTTT